>NC_135987.1:5766300-6089367 GCF_053455715.1 Rhinoraja longicauda
CCTCACCAACCCACCCCACACAAACCCACCCCCCCTCTCCCCACTGGCCCACCCTACCCCCCCCCCCCCTCACCAACCCACCCCACACTAACCCACCCCCCCTCTCCCCACCACACCCACAGTGTTTCACCCCACCCCACCCACCCACTACAGAAAACCCTCCCCGCCACACGAACCCACCCCACACCACACCAGACCCACCCCCCCCCTCTCCCCACTGGCCCCCCCACCCCCCCCACACTAACCCACCCCCAGACCACCCCAGACCTACCCCCCTCTCCCCACCCACCTCCCACTGCCCCCCCACCACACTAACCCACCCAGACCCACCCCTCTCGCCCCCCCCCCCCCACACCAGACCCCCACACTACCCCCCACCTCCCCCGCCCCCCCCCCCCCCACACTGCAGCCCCCCCCCCCCCCCCAGACCCACACTCGCTGCCGATTGCCGGAGTCGGCGAGGCAGTGATTGTCGCCTCGTTGCCCGGCGCCCACTGAGCCGCCCCCTCCCCGGCGGAGCCCCCCACACAGACGGACACACATCAAGCCCCCGGCACCTTCTAGTCCGGGACAACCCGTCGTCCCACCAGCGGCCGCCGTCCACCCCGGGCAGGGATGATTGTGGCTTGTTGCTCGGGACGGTGTGTGGATGTGTGGAGACAGCCCGGGGCTGAGTCACAAACCTCGCTCATCCCCCGTCGCCACCGCACGCAATGTAGTCAACAGGAAAGTCTATCTGCTTTATCCGATTAAAGGAGACGGTGCCTCGCTGCCCACGACCCCCGGCCCCGGCCCACCGTCTCCCCGCTTCAAAGCCGCCCCTCAATGACCAACCGCGACTGATCACGTCCCTTCCCTCCCGTTAACACACACACACTCTGCTTGTGTCTGCACCGCCGTCTCTCGCTCCTTGTCACTTCCAATCCGTGTGGCCAGTCAGTCTCCAGGCTAATCTCCGTCTGGTGTTGCAGCTCTCTCTGTGTAACTCTGGTTTACTCTCGGCACCTTTCTTATTCTCTAGCCTTGCCTGACCCACCCTCAACACTACCCAGGATGGCATAGACCAGTCTGAAGAAGGGTCTCGACCCGAAACATCACCCACTCCTCTCCAGAGATGCTGCCTGTCCCGCTGAGTTACTCCAGCATGGTGTGTCTATCTATGGCACATTCACAGTCCGACAGGTCCTTCGGCCCAACTCGTACATGCTGACCATCAGTCCCACTTGCCCACATTTGGTCCATCTCCCTCTAAATCTTTCGTGTCCATGTATCCGTCCAAATGTTTTTTTAAAGGCTGTTATTGTACCTCAACTACTTCCTATTCTCTGAGGTTTTTTCCCGGTTATTTCATTCCATTTGCCAAATGAGAAAAAACACACAAGACATTGGCATTTGGGGAGGCGCGGTGGCGCAGCGGTAGGTGGGTTAATTTGGCTTTGATAAAAATTGTAAATTGTCCTGAGTGCAGAGGATAGTGCTAGGGGTCGCTGGTCGGCGCGGACTGGCTGGGCCGAAGGGCCTGTTTCCATGGTGTATCTCAACATTAAACTTATCATTGACATTTGATAGCCAGCTTTCTTTTTTGGCATTTTGATGATTAAACAAAATGGCTACTATCCAGCTAGTGCAACAGTATTTTAACTCCAGTATTTAATTAATGCATCTTTCAGTATCTAGGAGTTCTGGAAAGGCCAGTATTTATTGCACATTCTCAATGCCCTTGGTCTAGTTTTTGCTTGGTCGTTTCAGTGTTGCCCTTATTGGCGTGTCTACTCTAGAGTCACGTAGAGGACATTGTCTATGAATTCTGTACATACAATCCTAGGGTGTAGGAAAAAGAACTGCAGATGCTGGTTTAAATCGAAGGTCGACACTAAATGTTGGAGTAACTCAGCGGGACAGACAGCATCTCAGGAGAGAAGGAATGGACGACGTTTCGGGTCGAGATCCTTTGAAGGGTCTCGACCCGAAACGTCGCCCATTCCTTCTCTCCTGAGATGCTGCCTGACCTGCTGAGTTACTCCAGCATTTTGTGAATAAATACCTTCGATTTGTACCAGCATCTGCAGTTATTTTCTTACACTACCCATTGTTGTATCAGAATCGAAATACGTGTCAGGAGAACCAGTTTAACCAGAATTACATGGAATTCACAGGCGTGCAGCATCGGGCAGTATCTCTAAACTAAATTAAATCTTAGATTTTGAAATCACAGAGGGGGATGTAGTTGATATGGTAAACTTGGAGATCTGAAGCCTTTGACAAGAGATTATTAAACACAATTAGAACACAGAGCACAGAGAGCCTGGATTAAGGACTGGTTTACAGATTAGTTGGATGTCTGTGACTCGTGAATGGTTTTCTCATTCACAGATTTGGATGTGGGAATTACGTATCCGGGTGGCGGCGGCGTGGGTTGTAAGGAGATGGCCGAGTTTAGAGAAATGAAAATGGTTTTAGTAACCATTCTGGATGAAATGCAAGTGGGTACATGTAGGTTCATCCACGTTTGTAGAGAAAATAGTAAGTCAGAGTAGTTTTAAAGATTGAAAAACTGAAAGGATTAGTTTAGAGATACAGCGCGGAAACAGGCCCTTTCGGTCCACCGGGTCCGCGCCGACCAGCGATCCCCGCACATTAACACTATCCTATCCTGCACCCACTAGGGAGATTTGTTTTTACATTTACCAAGCCAGTTAACCTACAAACCTGTACGTCTTTGGAGTGTGGGAGGAACCCGAAGATCCCAGAAAACCCACGCAAGTCACGGCGAGAACGTACAAGCTCCGTTGTACACAAGTCACTTAATGCTATTGTCAAAACACATCGACCTCTATTGCAAGATATTTATACAAGACAGATATCTTGTTCCAGTTAGATAGGGCTCTGGTATGAGCAAATCTGCAGAGGTCATTCTCTCTGCCTCTATGGGGATGTGGGGAGGATGCTGCCAGGACTAGAGGGCCTGAGCTATGGGCAGAGGTTGAGTTGGCTTGGACTCTTTCTTGGAGCGCAGGAGGATGAGGGGTGATGTTATAAAGGTGTGTAAGATCATGAGAGGAATAGATCGGGTAGATGCTCAGAGTCTCTTGCCCAGTGTAGGTGAATCGAGGACCAGAGGACATAGGTTTAAGATGAAGGGGAGATAATTTAATAGGAATCTGAGGGGGTAAAATTTTCACACAAAGGGTGGTGGATGTATGGAACAAGTTGCCAGAGGAGGTAGTTGAGGCTGGGACTATCGCAACATTTAAGAAGCAGTTAGATAGGTACATGGATAGGACAGGTTTGGAGGGACATGGACCAAATGCTGGCGGGTGGGACTAGTGTAACTGGACATGGGCCTGTTTCCACACTGCATCACTCTATGACTCTACGGAAGGGTGCACATACAATAGAGAGTGCAGATTTATTCCTGAGATGGGGATTTACTTTATAAGGAGGGATTCAGCAAAACGAGCCTGTAATCTCCTGTTCTGGAGAATGGGAGGTGGTCTCATTGATTCATTCATCATGTGGGACGGTGATGGACCCACAACATCGTTAGGTGAGAACAGTTTAAATACTATCTGTAAATTACGTTGGCATACGCCAGCTCACTTGGAGATGCAAATCTGTTAAAGTGCGTAGGTAGACAATACAATACAATATATCTTTATTGTCATTGTACAGGGGTACAACGAGATTGGGAATGTGCCTCCCATACGATGCAATAATTTAATTAGCTAGTCAGTATTAATTTTAATTTAAACAACCCAATGAAACAAATTGTAACAGTTTTAAAAAGAATAAAGTGCAAGTAGATCTGTGCCAGTTCACTGTGCGATGTGACCATCCGGCTCAGCAGGACCGGTTCATAGCAGCTATGGCCCTGGGGATGAAGCTGTTCCTGAGTCTGGAGGTGCGGGCGTAGAAGGCCTTGTATCATCTGCCCGATGGTAGAAGTTCGAACAGACTGTTGCAGGGGTGTGAAGAGTCTTTGTGGATGCTGGTGGCTTTTCTGAGACATCGTGTGTTGTAGATGCCCTCCAAGGCTGGTAGCTGTGTTCCGATGGTCCTCTGAGCTCTATGGACTACCCATGGACGACCAGAACTGTAGTGACCAGCTCATGGGACACAGAATGCATGGGAGCACAAGATTTAACAGGAACCTGTGGGGTAACTATTTTGCACAAAAGGTGGTGGGTGTATGGAACGAACTGCCGGAGGAGATAGTTGATACAGGTACTATCGCAACGTTTAAGAAACATTTAGACAGATACATGGATAGGATATGTTTAGAGGGATATGGGCCAAATGTAGGCAGGTGGGACTAGAGTAGATGGGGACATGTTGGCTAGTGTGGGCAAGTTGGGCTGAAAGGCTTGTTTCCACGCTGTATGGCTCTATAACTTTAAGTGTAACTGAGATGGTGCAAACGGAAGGGCCTGAGATGGTAGTGTGCAAGAAGGAACTGCAGATGCTGGTTTACACCAAAGATAGACACAAAAAGCTGGAGTAACTCAGCGGGACAGGCAGCATCTCTGGAGCAAAAGAATAGGCGATGTTTTGGGTTGAAACCTTTTGTGTGACTGAGCGCCAGGGGGAAGGGAAACTAGAGGTATGAAAAGGTTCAGAACAAATCAGAGCCAGCACCAATGACCCAAGGAAAGGTGGAGCCCACAATGGTCCACTGTTGGATGAGGAAGAGGTGATAAGGAAGGGATGTATGGATGCAAACAGTGGAACTGGCAGAATGGCGAGGGTGGGGTAGGGGCAGAGAGAGTGGGAAAGCAGGGGAAACAGTATCGTGAGTCGGTGAGCTAACCAAATGCACAAGGAACAGCAGATACTGGAATCTTGATGAATTGAAGGACTACTAATGAACTGGATGAGGTTGGATCTGTGCTGCAATCCTCTGGTCCAGGAGGATCGGTGGCACAAACTACGACGATTAAAGGAGGAAAATCCACCATTGTAGTAACATGACAATATCTGATGTCTAGTTTAGTTTAGAGATATAGCACAGAAACAGGCCATTCAGCCCACCGAGTCCGTGCAGACCAGTGATCCACACACACTTACACCATCCTACGCACATACCAGGGACAATTCACAATCTTTACGAAAGCCAATTAACCTACAAACCTGTACGTCTTTGGACTGTGGGATGAAACCAGAGCACCCGGGGGAAACTCACGTGGTCACGGGGAGAATGTACAAACTCCATTCAGACAGCTCCTGTAGTCAGGATCGAACCCGGGTCTCTGGAGCTGCAAGGCAGCAACTCTACCGCTGCGCCACCGTAGTTGGACTTGATGAAACCTACACTAGAGGAAGTTAAACAGGAGGTGGCAATAAGCTGGCCCAATACTCCGTAATCAGACACAGTGATCTGTTCAGTATCAGAGGCAGGGGCACTAATGGCATCACTCCTGGCTGAACCCAAAAGGGGAAACAGTCAATCATCGTTCCAACTGGGAAAAACAGGCTCTCCCACAGCATCTACCCCCTTTGACGTCAAAGCATGGGAACGCCAAATTCGGTCAGAAATAGTTGACGGAATCAAAAGCAGGAATAGGATCCCAGGATAGATTTGGAGGGGGGCATGTCGAATGGAATATGTGCATCAGAGACATTGAGTAATTGAGGTATTTCACAGCAAATTCAATGAGTGGTGAAGATCCATTTACGTGAAAGTGGGTTCAAACGTTTGCCTGGTCAATTCTTGGTGTGAGAGCACATCTTTAAAAACTACCTGCAGTTTGTCTGCAGCATCTGTTGCTTGATCTTGGACCTGCAAGCCTTTAATCCTTGTGGTTTGGTTAATTTTTCCAAATTTGTAAACCAAATCTTAGGAAGGAATTTGAAACAGGATTCAAATTTTAATCATAGAATTGGGCATCTTTAAGCAAAGCAATGGAATTTTTTTTAACCATTGTAGACTGCAGAAGTGTTGGTTGAAATGTCCATGATGTTGGAATGATTGATGGCTTCAGCTTTCTTTTGTGTTAATAAGGTTTTAAAGGTTTGAAGAGTTTCCTTGAGATGTGTATGTTATTGAGTTTGGCACTGTCCTGCATTTAGGTCTTGAAAGTAATATTCGTATTTAGTGTGAAGTGTACAAATGTTCTGTGAGTTTTGACATTCTTGCCAACTATTGATTTACAAGAGAGAAACCATTTAAATACAGATACAAAACAATATGGGGATTAAAGATGATTTTTTGATGGGAACAGAGGAGGTAATAATTAAACATGTGGGATTAGCTGAAGGGCTACGTCCAAAGAGGATGGCACGGTGACGCAGCGGTAGAGTTGTTGCCTCACAGTGCCAGAGACCCAGGTTTGACTATGGATGCTGTCTGTACGGAGTTTGTTCGTTCTCTCCATGACCGCGTGGGTTTTCCCCGGGTGCTCCGATTTCCTCCCACACTCCAAAGACATACAGGTTTGTAGGTTAATTGGCTTTGGTAAAAATTGTACATTGTCCCTAGTGTGTAGGATAGTGCCAGTATACAGACTCAGGGGGCCGAAGGGCCTGTTTCCACGCTATATCTCTAAACTAAAGGAGGAAATGTAGGACCACTGAAAGGGAGAATGAGGAAATGAACGATATAATTATGTAGTGTAAGAAAATAACTGCAGATGCTGGTATAAATCGAAGGTATTTATTCACAAATGCTGGAGTAACTCAGCAGGTCAGGCAGCATCTCGGGAGAGAAGGAATGGGTGACGTTTGTAAGTGACTGTTAGACAGGTAGTGAAGAAAATGTAGGAGGGAAGTTTGGAAACACTGGACGATCGTATCCTGTACAAGGGACGTGATGGTAAAACAGGTCCGAGATGCTAATCGGTTCAGTTTGGTTTATTGTCACGAGTACCGAGGTACAGTGAAAGGCTTTTGTTGCGTGCTAACCAGTCAGCGGAAAGACAAAACATGATTACAATCGAGCCATTTACAGTGTACAGATACATGATAAGGGAATAATGTTTAGTGCAAGGTAAAGCCAGTAAATGCCGGTCAAAGATAGTCCGAGGGTCACCAATGAGGTAGATAGTATCTTAGGACTGCTCTGTAGTTGTGGTAGGATGATTCAGTTGCCTGATAACAGCTAACGGCGAATGATCTGTGCATAAATCTGGAGGTGAGAGAAAGGTCGGTCTGGTGCTCATTGCAGATGATTGTGGTGTAAATCATCAACTGGAGAAGGAATTAGAGAGATAATGGAATTGTTAATTTAGTCAAGAGAGAGAATGGGATGTGATGTGTGACCACGACCATCAAACTTTTTACTTGTGGTGATAACCTGACATGCCCAAGATTTTACTGTGTCCAATGAAGCAGTGTTAATAGGACATAGAATCTTACAATCCCCACATCAAGGACAAGAAATTAACATATCTGAGCATTTGAAAGGACGTAAGGAAATTTGGATTCAATATTTATTTGCTCGAACTTTAAGTCCACATTGAAATAAATAGAATAGCTACTGTATCAACCAAATGTTACTCAACAAAGGTAAAATGCCATGGGCAGAGACATCAGCTTGTGTTGGCAGCAGGTATCGTACTGGGGAACTACAGTTGTGATAGACCAATGGATAAAACGTGTTATAAGGTCTATCTGAACATTGTGATCTGCTTACAGTATTATCATAAGTAATAGGAGCAGAATTAGGCCATTCGGTCCATCAAGTCTACTCTGCCATTCCATCATGGCTGATCTCTCTCTCCCTCCTAACTCCATTCTCCTGCCTTCTCCCCATAGCCTCTGACACCTGTACTAATCAAGAATCTATCTATCTTTACCTTCAAAATATCCATTGACGGCCTCCACAGCCTGTGGCGAAGAATTCCACAGGTTCACCACCCTCTGACTAAAGAAATTCCTTCTTGTCTTCTTCCTAAAGGAACGTCCTTTAATCTGAGGCTTTGACCTCGAGTCCTAGACTCTCCAACTAGTGGAAACATCCTCTCCTCATCCACTCTATCCAAGCCTTTCACTGTTCGGTTTGTTTCAATGAGGTCCCCCCCATTCTTCTAAACTCCAGTGAGTACAGGCCCAGTGTCGTCACATGCTCATCATAAGTTAACCCACTCATTTCTGGGATCATTCTTGTAAACCTCCCCTCGACACTCTCCAGGGCCAGCACATCCTTCCTCAGATACGGCGCCCAAAATTGCTAATTGACCTCCAAACCCGCACGTCCTTGGGATGTGGGAGGAAACCAGTGCACCCAGAGGAAACCCACGTGGTCACAGAACGTGCAAACCCCACACAGATAGCACTCAAGATCAGGATCGAAATCAGGTCTCTGGTGCTGTGAGGCTACCAGCTACGCCACATGCACATTTAAATCTCCTTTGCCAAATTCTGCCTCCATGCTCTGAGAGACTAGGGATCTTTATTTTAAGCAAGTTAATAAAACACTGTATTGAATAAGTTATGTTGTAAAGTTCTTTCCATTCATAACTCGATTTACTCAAGGACATAAATTAGGAGATCTGTTTTCTCCACAGTTTGACTGTGGAATTGCATTACAGGAAGGCCTTTTCAAGATGTTGATAAACTTGCAGAGTTTCACTTTCCAAAAAACGTTTCTGTGAAACTTTGATGTAACCAACTGGCTATAATGCATGGCTGAGTAAGAAAAGACAATATTTTAAAGCATAGCTTTAATGTGAGAGGGGCAAATTAATATGGGATTAGTTTAGTTTAGTTTATTGTCAGGTGTGCTGGGGTACAGTGAAGTGCTTTTGTTGTGTGCTAACCAGTCAGTTGAAAGACTATACACGATTACAATCAGGCTATCCACAGTGTACAGATACACGATGAAGGGAATAACGTAAATAACATTTAGTGCAAGATAAAGTCCGATTAAAATAGTCTGAGGTTCTCCAGTGAGGTAGATAGTATCTCAGGACCCTTCAGTTGGTGATAGGATGGTTCAGTTTTCTGAAAACAGCTGATTTCTTCCAAAAAACTGTCTCTGAATCTAGTGGTGTGCGTTTTCTCACTTCTTTACCTCTTGCCTGAGGGGAGAGGGGAGAAGGGGGAGTGTCCGGGGTGAGACACACCTTTGATTATGCCGCTGGCCTTGCCGATGTAGCGTGAAGTGTAGATGGAGCCAATGGAAGGGAGGTTGGTTTGTTCCAATGGAAGGAAGTTTGGTTAGAGTAGACTTGGTGGGCCGAAGGGTCTATTTCTATGATCTGATGATTCTGTTTTGAAGGGGACTTTCAGAGACAGTTGCAAGTTAGTAAGTTGTAGAATCAGAATTCTTAATAAAGCAATGACTATACACCATAAAAAACCCCCATAGGATCCACACAGCTATATTAAGTACAGTAATTGAGAGGTCACTTATAGACCAAAGGCTTCTGTGGTATGGAGAGAATCAGCATCAGTTCAATCAAGTGCCTGACATCTGAAGCACGCACACACTACCATGGAAAAAGATTATCAGGTGATGCAGGAAATGAACAAGGATGTTGTCAAAGGTTCCTCAGAAACACTGCAACTTGTGGGAATCTCTGTCCTGTGACTACACAGAATGGAATTTGTACAGAGACAAGAGAAGCCTGGTTACATGGCAGAAGTACATCAGCTGCCAAACCTACATGTAGAAAATGGATATGAATCTAGTGGTGTGCTGTATATTTGTATGGATGTGCTGTATATTTCAATCAATATACTGCAATTGACCTTCAATCTTTCCATCTTGTAAGTTAAATAGACAATAGACAATAGGTGCAGGAGTAGGCCATTCAGCCCTTCGAGCCAGCACCGCCATTCAATGCGATCATGGCTGATCATTCTCAATCAGTACCCCGTTCCTACCTTCTCCCCATACCCCCTGACTCCGCTATCCTTAAGAGCTCTATCTAGTTCTCTCTTGAATGCATTCAGAGAATTGGCCTCCACTGCCTTCTGAGGCAGAGAACTCCACAGATTCACAACTCTCTGACTGAAAAAGGTTTTTCCTCATCTCAGTTCTAAATGGCCTACCCCTTATTCTTAAACTGTGGCCCCTTGTTCTGGACTCCCCCAACATTGGGAACATGTTATCTGCCTCTAATGTGTCCAATCCCCTAATTATCTTATATGTTTCAATAAGATCCCCCCTCATCCTTCTAAATTCCAGTGTATACAAGCCCAATCGCTCCAGCCTTTCAACATACGACAGTCCCGCCATTCTGGGAATTAACCTAGTGAACCTACGCTGCACGCCCTCCATAGCAACTGGTTCTCCTGTTTACTGAGCATAGACTATGATCTTATTCTTGTTTTGTTTTCTTTACCTTCCTCAGTAACTTTCACATCATCTTCAATCTCACAAGGGTTGACTGTTGCCTTTTAAAAGCAGTAACGTACAAACTTGGATATTCCTTATTTTCATACAGCAAAATCTTTACCGACTCCCTGACTCCTCTTCACGGTCACATCCACACAAGTCAGCGCTCATATGCCATCTGTCCTTTTGAAATGAGTACACCTAGATGTACAAAAGCACATCTGCCCATCCTGACTAGAACCTTCGATCATGTGGTAGAGTCCACATGGTCCACACTGTCCTTATCAGCCACCTCAGTGCTCAGAGAACAGGAGTGGAAGCTGGTCATCCTCATGCCCGACGGAGTCTATAAGCGTGTGAATTTGTAAGGGAATCGACTAAACATAGAATCGTGAGGTCATGGAAATAGGCCATTTGGCCCACTGTGTCTGTACTAATCCTTCATTCATTCTATTTTTATTCCACTTGTCGCACACATCTCCATTAAACTTTTCCCTTCTCATCTTATAGCTTCTGTTGTTGGACGTTTCCACACTGGAAAAAAAAAGGTTCTGACTGTCTGCCCTATCTATGCCTCTCATAATTTTATATACTTCTATCATGTCTTCCCTCAACCTCCAACGTTCCAGAGAAAAGACACCTATCCATTCATCCTGGTGAATCTTTTCTGCACCCTCTCCAATGTGACCGCATCCTTCCTTTAGTGTGGCGACCAGAACTGAATAAAATTCTCTGTGTTGTCTGGCCAATGTTTTGTTCAGCTCCAGCATTGTTGTTCTCTTCCATTTTATTTATAGTAATAAAATCTTACTGACTTGCTTTATTTTGAGTGGCCATTGTGAATTTATTAATCTGAACTATACTTTCTTTATCCTACAATTCCCTCGGATTCTGAGAACCTTAGTGTGTATTGCATATTACCTATCAGCAATTCCAATAACCCCATCAACGTAAAAACAAAATAACATTTTATTTCATAGAAAATTTCATTGAAAATTTGTACTTTGGATTCTTGCAACAACAGGCAATGCTTTATATTTTAATAATCAAACATAATTGCACTGTTTTCAAGCACGTGTCCTATGCCCTCCAGTACATTGTGTACAAAGGAGTTTAGGTGAAAAGGCAAAAGAGAGTGCAGATGGTGGAATCTGGAACAAACGCAGAATGCTGGAAGAACACAGCAGGTCAAACAGCATCTGCGGAGGAAAACTTTGAGTCGAGACCCTGCATCAGGTTAGGAGAAAGCAGTGTTAACAGCAGCCTATGTCGACAGGACTTACCGATCCTTGAGGTTTTTCCGTGGAGTTTTTCTTGTGTTTTCGTTGACAACACTTGGCTGTGGCTACATTCACCTTCCCTTCAATGCTGACTATTGTGGTCTTTATCCTCAGTGCCACCATTTAGTTTTCCCCTCCCCTTTGTGACCAATTGGGGCAAAGAGGGCTGCGTAGAGCCGCGGCTGGTGGAGCCGCCCTCTCACATCACCTGAGACCCGAGTCCGATCCTGTCCTCGGGTGCTGTCTGCGTGGAGTTTGCACGTTCTCACTGTGACCTGGTGGGTTTCCTCCAGGTGCACCGGTTTTCTTCCACATCCCAAAGACGTGCAGGTTTTAATCGGGTTTCAGGTTTGAATGTTAATCGGCCTCTGTAAATTGCCACCAATATGTAGGGAGTGGATGAGAATAACATAGAACTAGTGTGAATAGATGATCAATGGCCAACGTGGACTCAGTGGCCGAAGGACCTGTTTCTATGCTGTATATTTCAATCAATGCACTGCAATTGACCTTCAATCTTTCCATCTTGTAAGTTAAAGCAACTGGTTCTCCTGTTTGCGGAGCATAGACCATGATCTTATTCTTGTTTCATTTTCCTTACCTTCCTCAGTAACTTTCACATCATCTTCAATCTCACAAGGGTTGACTGTTGCTTTTTAAAAGCAGTAAAGTACAAACTTGGATATTCCTTATTTTCATCCAGAAAAATCTTTACGGACTGCCTGCCCTCTTCACGGCCACATTCACACAAGTTAGCGCTCATATGCCATCTGTCCTTTTGAAATTAGTTTTACAGATTCGCATGCTTGTTTTGGCAGTATAAACAATTCACCATTAAACCTATAAATCCAACAGATTATTTCACAGGCGTTGATCCAAAAACTCTCATCTGATGAGCAAGTTTGAAAACCTATACAATATCTTCCACAATATGTGTGTGATTTACAGTAAATTCAGACCCTATTGCCCGATAGTCTTGATGGGGCCTTGTTTAAAAGAATACATGTTCATTACTGAACAAGAGTTAATGCAATGAATAATGTATCTGACATATGAAGGTTGTATTCTGAGGTACAGCTTACTAATATCTGCAAGCTTTGAGGTGATTGATCGGAAACACTTAAGCTGTCAGTCCTCACCGTGAGAGAATTCAGTACTGCTGCCCGATTCATTACATCCATTGCTTTACAAGGAGAATACCAGTCTCCTTATATAGTTTTTTTTTAGAGATATAGTGCGGAAACAGGCCTTTCGGCCCACCGAGTCCGCACAGACCAGCGATCCTCGCACACTAACACTATCCCACACACAGGGCCAATTTAGATTTATACCAAGCCAGCTACGAGTACCTCTTTGGAGTGTGGGAGGAAGCCGAAGATCTCGGAGAAAACCCACGCAGGTCCCGGGGGAGAATGTACACACTCCATACAGACAAGCACCCGTAGTCAGGATCGAACCTGGGTCTCTGGCGCTGTAAGGCAGCAGCTCTACTCCTCTGCGCCACCCTGCCGCCCTGGCAGGATGTCAATTAGGTTCAAGCCAAGTAGCTGTGTAACCACAGAAACAGGTAGATCACACACTGGTCTCATGAACAAGATAATCTCTGTAAATATTCTTCCCACACAGATTAATCCTGGAAACTGCTGAAAATAATGTTGACCATCGAAGGTCTGTTCTCCCGAAAACCTTGCACATAGTTCTCCTGTCCGACTGCCTTCATTTGCCCAAACGTAATAGTTCAGCACAGGGTGACTGACAAGTTCATCAGGAAGGCACGTGCTTTTCCATGTTCACAGAAGTGGCCAGTTAGCTAACTGCATTGTTCTAGTCATTCAAACAATCCGTGCGTCACCAAATCCAAACGTTTTACAAATAATAAAATAGGGACAAATAAAATGAAACAAGGGTGCAATTTCTTTCAATGCCGTTGTAAAACCTCTACTTGGACATTTGCAACAGTGTCCAGTGTATTCACATTTGATTCCGGGACAAAGCTGAAGGACTGGTGACAAAGCTGAAGGACTGGCACAACTTTCAGCAAGCATGGAGGCACAAAGCTGAGTCTGAGACACAAGGAACTGCAGATGCTGGAATGTTGCGTAGAACGCAAAGTGCTGGAGTAACTCGCTGGTCAGGCGATGTTTCGGTTCAGTACCCTTCTTCGATGTGCAAGACTAATCTGAGAGTAGCCACCAAAGGCTGAATAACACATGGAATCTTCTTGTAGCCTAGAAGCATTTTCTCCCAGACATTGCTACAATACTGTGGCACAAGATGGAACACAATGTTCTCAGGCTTTCTTCTACACACAAGGGACAATTTTACAGAGGCAAATTAACCTACAAACTTGTACGTCTTTGGAATGTGGGAGGAAACTGGAGCACCCGGAAAAAACCCACGCGGTCTCAGGGAGAACGTACAAACGCCAGACAGTCAGCGCCCGTAGTCAGGATCAAACCCGGGTCCCTGGTGCACTGAGGCAGCAACTCTACCGCTGCACCGCTGTGCCACTCTAACGTGGCATCACTTGCTGCCCTAACATGGATGCAACATGGCTTGTAGAAGATATGGCAGCTAATTTGACCCTTATCCTCAACAACTCACCGCCACCATTCCTCCCCCACCAACCCAACACCACGTGGCCTCTGGAGGGTAGAAAGGATGAATTCACCATTGAAGTTCCTGATCAGGCCATGGCTCGCAGGTCTGCGTGGAAATCCAACAGTTGGAAATCCTGCTTCATGGCGATGCTGTTTTCATCCAGCTGCAGCTGGCTTTGCACTGTCAGTACATAACGGTCACCGGGACAAGCAAGCAAGGAGCGGCACAGATCCGCTATCACCATGCCATACGTCACCTTGCCAAACAGACCTGCAACACACACAAACACTGCGTATTAGTGTCCCGCCCCTCAATTAGATTCAAAACGGCACATTTAATACTGTTATTGATGGCAGCCAAGGCCCAGTACAGTTGGCACTGCAGACACAACTCCAGGGGAACACTGCACTGAGAAGAAACAAATCGTCCAACGTGAACCTCCCACGCACTCCACTCGGCCGCCTACTCTGATGGTGTCTCCCAAACTGCCACCAAGAAATGGAGCAAACAGGGGCAACTGGCAGAGCCACTGCCTCACAGCGCCAGAAACCCAGGTTCGATCCTGACCTTGGGTGCTGTCTGTGTGGAGCTTTGTACATTCTCCCTGTGACCGCCTGCGGGTGCTGTGGTTTCCTCCCACATCCCAAAGATGAGCAGCTTTGTAGGTTATTTGGCTTTGGTGAACTGTAGCGATTCAGCTGCACAGCTTGACTGACGAGCATTTGGCTATCAGCACACACACTCGCTGGGTGCTCTACTAATATGCTGGAGTCACGTTTAAACGAAGGTCAGTTACCTATGGGTCTGTGTAGCGAGGAGGGAGGAATATTGAGGAATATCTTCTCCATAAGTCTGGACGAGACAGAAACATCTACACTGGAATTCCCATCTGCTAATGTAAGCACCGCAGGCCTGCAAAACACAAAGAAGATATTGATCAGGTACTGTGGAGTGGTCAAGCCAAATCGTGTAGGAAAATAACTGCAGATGCTGGTACAAGTCGAAGGTATCACAAAATGCTGGAGTAACTCAGCAGGTCAGGCAGCATCTCTGGAGAGAAGGAATGTGACAAATCTGTTCATCGGGATGCAAGGAACTGCAGATGCTGGTTTACAAAAAAGACGGACAAGGTGCTAGATTAATTAACGGGTCAAGCAGCATCTCAATTCTAGCCGAATTCCTAGTTACCTCAGCACTCTTTTTTTTCCAAATCATTTCATAAGTTGTTTCTGATTGAGAGTTAATAAGAACCTCTTCTGTCAAAAGGTACTGTTGACATGCATTGGATTGGACAGGTCCCCATGGACAGTTGATGATAGGATGGTTCAGCTATTATCAGGCAACTGAACTATACTATCACCAACCAGAGAGCAGCCCTGACCTCCTATCTACTTCATTGGAGACCCTCGGACTATCTTTTATTGGACTTTACTGGACTTTATCTTGCACTAAACGTTATTCCCTTTATCTCAAATCTGTACATTGTCAACTGCTTGATTGTAATCATGCATAGTTTTTTTCTCAGACTGCATAGCACTGGAAGCTTTTCACAGTTCCTCAGTACACATGACAATAATAAATTAAACTAAACATATTAATTGGTTCTATGTCGAATATTACCTAAATAATAACAACTAGTGTAAACCGTAATATGGGGCGTTTATGTTGTGATAATAGACAATAGACAATGGGTGCAGGAGGAGGCCATTTGGCCCTTCGAGCCAGCACCACCATTCAATGTGATCATGGCTGATCATTCTCAATCAGTACCCCGTTCCTGCCTTCTCCCCATACCCCCTGACTCCGCTATCCTTAAGAGCTCTATCTATTTCTCTCTTGAATGCATTCAGAGAATTGGCCTCCACTGCCTTCTGAGGCAGTGAATTCCACAGATTCACAACTCTCTGACTGAAAAAGTTTTTCCTCATCTCAGTTCTAAATGGCCTACCCCTTATTCTTAAACTGTGGCCCCTTGTTCTGGACTCCCCCAACATTGGGAACATGTTTCCTGCCTCTAACGTGTCCAGTTTAAGAAATCAAACTGAGTGAAGTCAGCCAAGACAATCATTGAAGATAAGACACAAAAAGCTGGAGTAACTTAGCGGGTCAGGCAGCATCTCTGGAGAGAAGGAATGGGTGATGTTTCAGGTCGAGACCCTTCCTCAGTGAATGGATGCCGCACGATTGTTGTAGCGTCACTGCGCGAAGGAACGAGGTTGGGGGAAGAATCCAAGCACAAGGCCTGGCTCAGCGATTCCTGAGATAACGTATTCCCTGGACAGCCCCTGAGGCAACAGTGAAACCTGGCTCTGATTTTAGAAACTAGATCACCTTCAGCACCTCGACGGACTCGAAAAATGACCTTTTTGCAAAGAGCTGCTGAAATCAATTCAACCGTGCCTGAACACTGCTCAGAAGTTCAATCCCTCAAATTTGTTCCACCATTTAACTCATTATGTCTGATGCATTTTAGCTTCACAGGTCCCATAACTTTAAAACACCATTCCCTTCTGCTTCTGCTGTCTCCGTTTGTTGGGGGTTGCGTCTATCAGCAGCCTGCGTGTGTGGAGCAGACCAGCAAACAGCGCAGCACGGCATTGTCTACTGCACAGTCCTCCTTCCCCCTGGTGGAGGGGTAGACCTCACGGCCCTCGACAACAGCACTGGCTACAGCGCCTGGAGGGCATTACATAACCTCTGCTGCCTCAAACGCAAGAAGAAGAACAACAACACTCCCTGATAATTTTTTTAAATCAATTTCAGAAGAGGGGAAAATTGAAAGCCAATTAGAAGAAATATCGCCGATCAGAGATTGAGCCGACACAGGGCATTTGTTCAAGTTCAAGTGCAGTCTAAATATTCAGCTAGTTTATTGTCATGTGTACCGAGGTACAGTGAAAAGCTTTTGTTGTGTGCGAACCAGTCAGTGGAAAGACAATACATGATTACAATCAAGCCATCTACAATGTACAGATACATGATGAAGGGAATAACGTTTAGTGCACGATAAAGTCCAGTAAAGAACGATTAAAGGTAGTCCGAGGGTCTCCAATGAAGTAGGTAGTAGATCGGGACCATTCTCTGGTTATTGATAGAATGGTTCAGTTATCTGATTTATCATTTGTTGAAATATTCTAGATGCGGTTGATGCAATGTCATAAAGCATTTGATGAATTTCCACATAATAGGGTTGATGTTAAGATTGAAAGCCATGTCAAGTCAAGTCAAGTCAAGTCAAGTCAATTTTATTTGTATAGCACATTTAAAAACAACCCACGTTGACCAAAGTGCTGCACATCTGATTAGGAAAAAAAAAAGAAACATACAGTGGCAGGCAGCCAAACACAACAGCGCGGCCATCTTGAACAAAATGTTTAACTAAAGCAGAATGGTGTCCCGCGGCCGCGCCGGGCGATGGAAGGCCCCGCGGCCGAGCCGCACCGGGCGTTGTTCAGTCCCGCGGCCGAGCCGCGCCGGGCGATGGAAGGCCCCGCGGAAGAGACCTAAAAAAAAAAGAAAGATTTCCCCCACCCACACCCCCCCCCCCCCCCCCACATACCCACCCATGTGGATGTTCCTTGTCCAGTCCCCTCTGTTCACTGCAATCCCACGACACAGCTGAGTGCACAGTGCTTCCACATTGCAGGATGTTGATGTGCAGTATAAAACAAGTCAATGTCGTTTGGCCAAATGGCTTGTTCCTCTGCAGTAACGTCCACACAAAACACCGTAATAAAAAAGGTCAAATGGCATAGGTAGAAAATTAGGAAAGACACAAAGTGCTGGAGTAACTTAGTGAGTCATCCCTGGGGAACATGGAGAGGTGATGTATCGGGTCTGGACCATTCTTCAGAAGGGTTGGACTAAGAAGTCTGAAGAAGGGCTCTGAACCTAAGTGTCACCTATCCGTGTTCCTCAGAGATGCTGCCTGATCCTATGAGTTACTCCAGCACTTTGTGTCTTTCCTTGGTAAACCAGCATCTGCAGTTCCTTGTTTCTACATAGGCAGCAAATTCGATCATTAGCAGGAACTAGAGCGGTAGAGAACAGTTATTCTTTGAACTGGAGGGCAACGTACAGTGGAGTACCCTGGAGCTTGCGCCACCATTGCTCATTTCGTTTCACTATGTTAATGATTTTGACTCGGGAATACGGGGAACAAATTAGGGTTAGGGTTAGGGTTAGGGTTAGGACGCGAGGGCCTCGGGTAGTCGGCAGCGGCGACCGCGGACGGTTCAACAGCCCCGACTGCGGGTGAACAAAGAGGAAGATGAATGAACTTTATTACCTTCCATCACAGTGAGGAATGTGGTGCATGTTTATGTTAAATTTTATTTGATGTGGCTGTGTGCCTTGTTGCGTTTTACTTAGTATGGCAACTCAGATTTCACTGTACCTTAGTTGGTACATGTGTCAATGAATTGAATCTTGAATCTTGATAAATTGGACGTTTGGAGAAAAGATGTGTAAAACTCTTACCTGTAATAAATCCGCAGGACACTGTTCGGTAAGCATGGAATGCACTGCTTGTAGATGCCGTATTTATCAAGTCCTAGTTCACAGCCACAGTATCCACAGCCAGGGTATGTAAAATGGGAAAGAGAAGCCAAGACAGTCTCCACTGATGTGACGCCATCCATCGTGAATAAAGGATTAAGTGAAAAGTGCGTATTCCATTGAATTGCAATGAGGTGTATCTTTAATTCAGCAGTCACTGTAAACAGAAGCATAGGCAGCAATGAAGGTAATTAGATATAATCAATGCAAGACTGCCACATGCTGCTGGTTTAGTAAGGTGATAGCTGCATGTGATGGTGCATGAAATGCAAAAGATGTCCAGGTGTGGTTTCCAGTCAGAGCCTTCCCCCCTGCATGACTATTCCCAAACAAGAATTATGATAACGTGGGTAATGAGAAAGATTTCCCTGCAACAGAGATATTTAGTTTAGTGTAGTTTAGAGATACAGCGCGGAAACTGGTCCGATATCGGTCCATACCGACCAGCGATCCCCACACATTAATACTATCCTACGCACACTAGGGACAATTTACAATTATACCTAAACTAAACAAGCAGAGAAAATTGAAGGGATAATTTCCTCACTCAAGAGTTCCAATTCTCACTATCTGACCAAAGATTATTAAGGGGTGGGACACGTTAGAGGCAGGAAACATGTTCCCAATGTTGGGGGAGTCCAGAACCAGGGGCCACACAGTTTAAGAATAAGGGGTAGGCCATTTAGAACTGAGATGAGGAAAAACTTTTTCAGTCAGAGAGTTGTGAATCTGTGGAATTCACTGCCTCAGAAGGCAGTGGAGGCCAATTCTCTGAATGCATTCAAGAGAGAGCTAGATAGAGCTCTTAAGGATAGCGGAGTCAGGGGGTATGGGGAGAAGGCAGGAACGGGGTACTGATTGAGAATGATCAGCCATGATCACATTGAATCGCGTTGCTGGCTCAAAGGGCCGAATGGCCTCCTCCTGCACCTATTGTCTATTGTCTACTCTGGGGCGCAAATTCACTTTCAAACAAAACATATGGGCTTCAGAGAGCCTTGTTTACAATGCTGCTATTACTGCCAGATGGGAATGCACACACCTGAATACCTGGTGCGTAATAGTGTTGACAGGTCCATCACTTTAACACAGGCCGTCTCGCCGGGCTGGTATTTAGATCTGAACCCAATGGCTCTTTCATCGTCATCAAACAGGCACTCGCAGGATGACCAAGGTGTGCTGTGCAGTTCCAAGTCCCCGGTGATGGCATTTTGACCGACCAGCAGCGTTCTGAAGTCCCAGACATGGTCTGAGAGACACATGGATGGAACGATAAAGGGTTGCAGTTATCAACACCAATGACCAGGGAAAAGCAGAATTATCAACGACGATCAAAAAGGCAGCTAGTATCATCAAAGACCCACACTACCCCGGCCAATCTCTCACTTAACTCTTGGTATCAGGAATATGAAAACCGTGACCACTAGGTTTAAGAATAGCTTCTTCCCAACCACCATCAGACTCTTTTAGAAGGATGAGAGGGGATCTTATCGAAACGTACAAGATTATTAAGGGGTTGGACACGTTAGAGGCAGGAAACATGTTCCCAATGTTGGGGGAGTCCAGAACAAGGGGCCACAGTTTAAGAATAAGGGGTAGGCCATTTAGAACTGAGATGAGGAAAAACGTTTTCAGTCAGAGAGTTGTGAATCTGTGGAATTCTCTGCCTCAGAAGGCAGTGGAGGCCAATTCTATGAATGCATTCAAGAGAGAGCTGGATAGAGCTCTTAAGGATAGCGGAGTCAGAGGGTATGGGGAGAAGGCAGGAACAGGGTACTGATAGAGAATGATCAGCCATGATCACATTGAATGGCGGTGCTGGTTCGAAGGGCCGAATGGCCTCCTCCTGCACCTATTGTCTATTGTCTATTGAATACTACACAACACTGTTCCTGCCTTCTCCCCATAACCCCGTGACACCCGCACTAATCAAGAATCTGTCAATCTTAAAAATACCCAATGACTTGGCCTCCATAGCCGTCTGTGGCAATGAATTCCACAGATTCACCACCCTCTGACTAAAGAAATTCCTCCTCATCTCCTTTCTAAAGGTACTTCCTTTTATTCTGAGGCTGTGGCCTCGGGTCCTAGACTCTCCCACTAGTGGAAACATCCTCTCCACATCGATGGAGCCGAGCTCCTGATTAATGGCCGATGATTCGTGCGTTTGTGCTGAGTGAGGATAGGAGCCAGCAGGGCTGGGAATTCACCAGTAACCACCGTGACATGACCTGTTCAGCTCTCACTGCTTCAGTACATGGCAGTGTCTTCAGGAAAGAAAACTGGGGAGAAAACCTTAAAAGAAAACTGGCTGCCCATTGTTCAATGATCCTTAGATACATCGGGCAAGCTGGCGGCTGAAGCACACATTTAACATTCTACTTACTGCAAAGATGGTGTCTCGCTCACCCAATTTCCTTTGAATCCGAGAGTGCCAGGATACGCTACTTCCCCAGAGAGTCAGTGTGCCCGGCTTGTCTTTGACTTGTTCCACTGTCAGCACGATCTTCTGTTGCTTCTTCCCACCGTAGGTGTACGTGTTCTCTGAACATGAAGTGTCCACAGGTTATAGTGTACTGCCACCTGCACTAACCTGCACGTGTTTGATTTAAAAAAAATTTAGATTTAGAGATACAGCGCGGAAACAGGCCCTTCGGCCCGAGTCCGCGCCGCCTAGCGATCCCCGCACATTAACACTATCCTACACACACTAGGGACAATTTTTACATTTGCCCAGTCAATTAACCTACAAACCCCAACGTCTTTGGAGTGTGGGAGGAAACCGAAGATCTCGGAGAAAACCCACGCAGGTCACGGGGAGAACGTACAAACTCCGTACAGACGGCGCCCGTAGTCAGGATCGAACCTGAGTCTCCGGCGCTGCATTCGCTGTACCGCTGCGCCACTGTGCCGCCCGATTCGATGTTAATGGCGCATTTAATCCATAACACAGACCATCATTGCCCTTGGTCTTGCCCAAAGCTGCTGAAAAAACCATCGTTGGTTTCTCCTGATAATCATTGCAATGTTTTCCCGCTGCTTCCCACTGTGCAGTCCCTGTCAATGTCAACTCATTCCAAGTCTGCCGCACTGTCCGGTCATTGCCTGCACTGACCTAAAGTGACTCATGCCCCAGCAACCTGCTCACCTGCCTCCATGCCCTTGTCTCTTCGCATCATTGAAACTCCAGCCTCACCTTCCATTGCTTCTCCAATTATAGGTTACGACAAATCCTTCCCCTCTTCCTCCTTCCCCCTAATCTCCCCCCCCCTTACATTTCCCCAACTGTAGTCACACCTATTCCTCCCCTCCCCCTCCTCCTCGCATTCCATCCTCTAGCTTCACAATACGCAACAATGGGCAACACAGAGGCACAGCGGTAGAGTTGCTGCCCAACAGCGCCAGAGACCAGGGTTCAATCGGAAGTGCGGTACCGCCTGTATGGAGTTTGTACGTTCATCCTGTGACCTCGTGGGATTTACTGGGGTGTTCTGGTTTCCTACCACACTCCAAAAACATGCAGGTTTGTAGGTTAATTGGCTTCCGTAAATTGTCCCTAGTGTGTAGGATAGTGTATGGGTGATTGTTGGTCGGCGTGGACTCTGTGGGCTGAAGAGCCTGTTTCCACGCTGTATCTCTAATCTAAACTAAACTCTTCAGTCCTTTTGTCCCCCAACTTGTGTCTTTTCATCTCTGGCCTTTGCCTGCCATCAGTCTATCTAACCCTCCCTCACCTATATCCACCTGTTACCCGCCAGGCTTTGCCCTGCCCTTCCTCTCTTCCAGCTTTCTTTCCTACCTCTACAATGGATCTGAAGAAGGGTCTTGACCCGAACAATCACCTATTCATGTTCTCCAGGGATACTGCCTGACCCACTGAGTTACTCCAGCACTTTGGCTTTTTTTGTAAACCAGCATCTGCAGTTGCTTGCATCCAGCCTTGTCTGGAGCTCCCTTAGCCCTTTGTTCTGGCATTCCCATCCTTTGAGTTGGCTGTCCTTTGATACCCAGTGCTGAAAATGCTTCATATCACATGCTCACCATGGTTAACCCTCGCTGGACCTCTCCATCTCTTTCTTAGGGCCATCTCTAACACTTAAAACCCAAATCATGCTTTTGGTCATCATGCTCTTGAGTGGTTTGGTTTCAAATGAAGAGCCTTGTAATGGTTTGCTGCTTCAAAGCAGCTACGCTAATGCGGGTTCTGACTGTTGATGAATGAGACATATTCCAGCCTTCACCAAAGATATAGACCATTTTTAGCACTGAACATCAGGTGGAAGGAAATGGGTGAGCACACAGTGTAACATGGAAATCTCCAGTGAGTTCATTAACCTCAAATTAACCTTGCCCAAGTCTGAAGAAGGGTCCCAACCTGAAACGTTACCTTCTCCATTCCTTCCACAGATGCTGCCTGACCCGCTGAGTTACTCCGCCATTTTTCTGTTTCACTCAAAATTACAGTCTCCAACCTCAAATTAGAATTCATCAAGAAGGAATGAAATACATTAGCCAGGAATTGTAAGTCTCAACTGGTGTCCAGGATAACAGCTGGGAGGACAATTCGATAAAAATGGACATTGTTGGAAATACTCAATCAGCCAGGCTGCATCTGTGGGGAATAGACGACCTTCAGGTAGAAACAAAGATCTGCAGATGCTGGTTAATACACATAAAGATGCAGAATGCTGGAGTAACAGCAGATAATTTTCTCTGGAGAACATGGATCGGTGACGTTTCAGGTCGAGACCCTTCTTCAGACCGATTCAGTTTTTCAAGGTTACATTTACTTGCCGGCAAGAGAGAATTTTGCCACTTTGTCTAATTGATGCTAACTTACAAATAATAGATTCCTTGGATGAGATGATGGGGAAAGGGGTGTAGGTTCACCCAGAGAGTTGTGAATTTGTGGTATTCTCTGCCACAGAAGGCAGTGGAGGCCAATTCACTGGATGAATTTAAAAGAGAGTTAGATAGAGCTCTAGGGGCTAGTGGAATCAAGGGGTTACTGATTGTGGATGATCAGCCACGATCACAATGAATGGCGGTGCTGGCTCGAAGGGCCAAATGGCCTCCTCCTGCACCTATTTTATATGTTTCTATGTATCTGTTGAACCTCTCCATCCTCAGCGGGTAAGAGGAACCCAAAGGTTATGGGGGGAAGGCAGGAGAATGGGGTTGAGAGGGGAGGATAGATCAGCCGGGATTGAATGGCGCAGTAGACTCGATGGGCCGAATGGCCTACTTCTGTTCCTTCGACTTATAAAACCACGATGGGAAGTAAACTAAGGGAAGTGGACAAGTACAGACCTGTGAACAGAGTGACGAGGATGACCTTCAGTCGTGCATGTACCACCAGGCCAAGGTTCAGGTCGGGGAGGTTGACGTATTGCACAGAGTCTGTACGCTGCTGGTTTGTAGGCCCCAGAGTCAGAAGATGGGGGTGCTGATGGGATATATGTGCAACAAGCTCTTTCAGTGCTATTGGATTCACTGTCTGGGACCCTTTCGAAAGAAATCACACAGGAAGAATTAGTGTTACACAATAAAATATCAAAACAGGCAAAATTATCAAAACAAAACAAAATCACATGACCAAACAGACTTTAATTCTGTATGGATGCCTCTCTGGATCACATCACATCACAAGGATTAAGGTGTGATCGACAGATAAGCTTGGCTCCTATTCACCAGTCTAAATAACGCCAAATAATAAACAAGAGTTTTGAAATAACTTCTGGATCACATCATTGGTATTACTCTGGATCATGCCACTCAGTCTAATCACATTAATGTGCCAAGATTCAATGTAAAGATTGAACGTAGTTGACTACTAATATAAATATGTATAATATTAATAAATATAACATAAAATAAGCTCTGCTTTGTTCTGTACCTTTCCATACCTCTAGTTTCCCCCTCCCCTGACTCTCAGTCTGAAGAAGGGCCGCGACCCGAAACGTCACCTATACCCTTTCTCCAGAGATGCTGCCCGTCCTGCTGAGTTACTCCATCATTTTATGTCTCTCCCTGGTGTAAACCAGCATCTCTACTTCCTTCCTACACACTTTGACTACTAATGTAGTTTGACTCCGTTAATTAAATAATTAATCTCAAACAATGATTATACCTGGGCACCTGAATTCCAAACTCATTCTGTACCCTGGTTCTCACTACATCTGAACCCTAGACTTGACTGGTACTTTGTGACAATCATGCTAAACATCGGCTTTTAATAATCGTATTATCAGGCTCGAAATTTGACCTCTTCCCTTAACCACCAATCCCATGACTAAGAATCTACCGCGCACATTTCAATAGAGTGTGTTAAAAGTTTGTGGGATTGACATTAGGGCAACTGGAGTAACCTTGTGAGGTTTCACAGTCAGCGCCAAGCTTTGTCAGTTATGCATGGAATCAGGGGTGATGGGTATGCCTAACTTGCACTCACAATTGGGCAGCACGTTGGCGCAGCGGTAGAGTTGCTGCCTTACAGCGAATGCAGCGCCGGAGACCCGGTTTCGATCCCGATTACGGGTGCTGTACTGTACGGAGTTTGTACGTTCTCCCCGTGACCTGCGTGGGTTTTCTCCGAGATCTTCGGTTTCCTCCCACACTCCAAAGACGCGCAGGTATGTAGGTTATTTGGCTTGGTAAATGTAAAGATTGTCCCCAGTGTGTGTAGGATAGTGTTAATATGCGGGGATCACTGGTCGGCGCAGACCCGGTGGGCCGAAGGGCCTGTTTCCGTGCTGTATCTCTAAACTAATGCTCAAGATTCACTTTGGGATCAAAAGGTGGTAATAATCAAATAGTCTGAAGAAGGGTCTTGACCCGAAATGTCACCTATTCCTTTTCTCCAGAGATGCTGCCTGACACGCTGAGTTACTTCAGCTATTTGTGTCTATCTTCAAACTGTTCTGCCCCGGTAGCAAGCTCATGGATAACAACCGATGCAGATGAGGTTGGTGAGGTACTGAATGATAATGTGTATTTCTCTCCAGATGCAAGCACGTGGGTGCAGTGACAGGATGCTGATACCCACATTGTGCAGCTTGAATCTGTAAACAGGGGCCCAGCTTGGCTAGCTTGCTCCTCTTAGTGGACTGCACCATCTGCTCCCCTCGCCACTGGTCCCAGTACACGGTCACATCTGCAAGTACAAGAACACACAGTCTCCACCCATCCATCACGAGAAACACTGGATCAACTTCCCTACTGATTCAAGTAACCAACAAGTATTTATGGATTTATCCTTGAAGGTGTAATTTAAACTCAGTGGAGAATTATACACGGCTGGGAAGATGGCACTATTACGATGAATCTCTATAATCAAGACATCTTTGTAGTTGTTTATCAGGTGGGTATAGATTTCTCTCCTGAATAAGAAATAGAGACATAGTCTTAGAGCACAGAAATGGCACATAGTCATGGACCTAACTTGTCAGGCCCTTCGGCCCAACAGGCCCTTCAGCCCGACATCGGTCCAAGACATTGGGCAGCACGGTAGCGCAGCGGTAGAGTTGCTGCTTTACAGCGAATGCAGCGCCGGAGACACAGGTTCGATCCTGACTACGGGTGCTGCACTGTAAGGAGTTTGTACGTTCTCCCCGTGACCTGCGTGGGTTTTCTCCGAGATCTTCGGTTTCCTCCCACACTCCAAAGACGTACAGGTATGTAGGTTAATTGGCTGGGTAAATGTAAAAAAAAAAAAATTGTCCCTAGTGGGTGTAGGATAGTGTTAATGTGCGGGGATCGCTGGGCGGCACGGACTTGGAGGGCCGAAAAGGCCTGTTTCCGGCTGTAGATATATGATATGATATGATGATAAGATGCCCATTTAGGTAAGTCCCACCTGCCTGCTTTTGGCCCGTATCCCTCTAAACCTTTCCTATCTATATCCCATGTCCTATCCAAATGCAATATGTTTAAAGTAAAACCCACTGTATAAGCAGTTATGTTCTGTCCATTTGCTACCAGCTATTTCTTCATTACCTGCGCAGCTCAGCAGCACGCCCTGGTGGCTGAAGGGAGACCGTATGACAACCTTGACTCCCAGCTAAAAAAGACACAAAGTGCTGGAGTAACTCAGCCGGTCAGGCAGCATCTCTGGAAAACATGGATAGGTGACGTTTCAGGTTGGAACCTTTCTTCAGACTCCAAGTTGATGTTTTTACTGGTAGCAATTCATCTAATTCATCTATTGTCTGGTATATTGTCTTCACTGTTGGAGATTGTCTTTTGGGTGCCACAATGGTGCAGCGGTAGAATTGCTGCCTTACAGCGCCAGAGACCTGGGTTTGATCCTTGACTACGGGTGCTGACTGTACGGAGTTTGTACGTTCTCTTTGTGGGTTTTCTCTGGGTGCTCCATTTTACTCCCGCACTCCAAAGACCTACAAGTTTGTAAGTTAATTGGCTTTGGTAAAAAATTGTAAATTGTCCCTAGTGTGTAGGATAGTGTTGATGTGTGGGGTCATCGCTGGTCGACATGGACTCGGTACGCGAAGGACCGTTTAATGCGCTGTATCTCTAAAGTTCATAAGTTTTGGAGAAGAGTTAGGCCATTTGACCTATCATGACTACTCCACCAATAAATCATGGCTGACCTACCATTCTTCTGCCTTCACCCCATAACCCCTGACACCCGCACTAATCACGACTTTTTCAATCTCTGCCTTAAAAAACATCCATTGGCCTCCACAGCCTTCTGAGGCAATGAATTCCACAGTTTCATCACCCTCTCACTAAAGAGTTTCCTCCTCATCTCATTTCTAAAGGTACGTCCTTTTATTCTCGACTCTCCCACAAGTGGAAACATCCTCTCCACATCCACTCGATCCAGGCCTTCCACTATTTGGTAAATTTCAATGAGGCCCCCCCTCATCCTTATAAACAAAAGGATTACAGGCCCAGTGTCATTAAACGCTCATCATATGTTAGCCCAATCATCCCTGGGATTATTCTCGTAAACCTCTCCAACACCAGCACATCCTGCCTCAGATACGGGGGCCAAAGTAAGGTAGAGTCCAAAGTTTCTGCCTCACCAATGAGTTCTTCCAGCAGCTAGTTTGATGCTGCATAGTTCAGCCTCTGCCACCTTGTGTGTCTTCATCCGATTTTTACCAGCCATGTATTTTACGTTTGGCCGTTGAGCTGCATGACAATCCTTATAATGGAGCATTGAACGATGCAGGAGGAAGCTTTTCATTGAAGAGCTCTTCATTTAGTTCCACTCCAGTATGTTAATACATTGGGCGCAGTTCAGAGAAGGTTTACTAGTTTACCTGGATGGACAGGTTATGAAAAATAGTTGGTTCGTATCCACGGGGAGTTTAGAAAAGTGAAAGGTGATGTGATTGAAGCATGTCGTGCACATCACCTTGTGCCCTGCACATCGTTGAACCGGTTGGATGTGGAGAATTGGGACCAGAGGTCACTGTTAATAAAATAAGCATAAAGGAGAACGAGGGCAGTTGAAGTGGAGAGAATTACGATATTCAAGGCAAAGGTAATAACCTGGAGAAACAAGGAAGTGCAGATGATGGATTACAAAAAAACCCCCACAAAGAGCACTGGTGTAACTCAGAGGATCAGACAGCTTCTCTGAAGGACATAGATCAGACTGAAGAAGAGTCCCAACCTGAAACATCACCTATCCATGTCCTCCAGAGATGCTCCCTGATCCGCTGAGTTACTCCAGCAGTTTGTGGGGGTTTTTTTAAGTGAGAAGAAAGGCTAGCGTGGGCTGAGAGGAAGGTGGAGTCGAGGTTACAATTAGATCAGCCATGATGGAGTGTGTTTGAAGGACCAAGTGGCTTAATTGGTATATCTGTCTGCACTTTCTTCATAGCCCTGCCATTGAATCTGTTACTGACACTATTTCAGATCATCGCTTCAGATTCTGCATATACATTAGAGGTTGATTTCATTTATTTCAGTCTTCTTCAGTCTGAAGAAGGGTCTCGACCCGAAACGTCGTCCATTCCTCTCCTGAGATGCTGCTTGACCTGCTGAGTTACTCCAGCATTTTGTGAATAAATACCCTCATTTATTTACTCCATCACAACAAAACTTCACTAAACCCGTTCGTGATCCAGATGGAAAGCAAGCAGTCATCCCACACCACTGAACCCTTTAACTCCTACTACCATTCCAATAAACAGCATCAGTGCTCTTTTCAAAGCTTTCCTGAGGTGTGGTGCTCAGAACAAAGTGCTGCAGCTACATAACAATAAAGGATTTTGCATACTTTCTTTTTGCTTTTGTGCTCTGAAAATAACACCATGTATCTCACCTATTTCCTTCAGGAAACAGTTTTCTCAAATTGTTTTTAATATTTGTTTCCTGCATCTGGATGTCACTAGCAAGGCCAGACAGTGACCTTGAATGATACAGGAGGAAGCTTTTCATTAAAGAGCTCTCCATTTAGTTCCACTCCAATAAGTTAATGCATTGGGAGTCACTTTGTCACCACAGTTGCTGCCTCACCCACTGATTTGTTCCAGCCCACCCGAAGCTGTCATCCAGAAGGAGATGGTGAATCATCTCCTTGAATTGCTGGATTGCTTCTGGTGAAAACTCGCTCAGAGTGCTGTCGGGACGGGACAGTTCCAGGACTTAGAGCCCACGCCCACGGGTGGGCAGCACGGTGGCGCAGCGGTAGAGTTGCTGCCTTACAGCGCCAGAGACCCAGGTTTGATCCCGACCATGGGCGCTGTCTGTACGGAGTTTGTACCTTCTCCCTGTGACCGTGTGGATTTTCTCCGAGATCTTCGGTTTCCTCCCACACTCCAAAGACGTACAAGTTTGTAGGTTAATTGGCTTGGTATAAGTGTGAAATTGTGCCCAGTGATAATATACCGGTCGGTGCGGATCCGGTGGCCTGAAGGGCCTGTTTCCGCACTGTATCTCTAAACTAAACTAAAAAAGCCAATGAAGGAACAGTGGTACATTTTCAACTCAAGATGGTAGGTGATTTTAAATGAACTCCCTAGTAGCTGTGTTCCCATGATATTGCTGCCCTTGGTAGGTAAAGGTCGCAAGGTTTAGGAGGCAGTATCAGAACACCTGAGCAAAGTGCTCATGACGTGTTGTATTAGTGGTGCAGGAAAGAACATTTATGTGTTTGATTTCTCTGGACCAAGGAGCTTGAGGGATGACCTGATAGAGGTAAATAATATTCTAAGGGATATAAATAGTCTGAATCTTTTTCCCATGGCAGGGGTATCAAAAACAAGAGGGTAAAGTTTTAAGAGGATTTTAGAGGAACGTTTTTTCTACACAGAGGGCGGTTGATATTTGGAATTCATTGCCAGAGGAGATGGTGGAGTCAGATACAATCACAATGTTTGAGGGATAGTTATTTAGACAGGTATTTAAACAGGCAAGGCACAAAAGGCTATGGACTAATTGCAGGCAAACAAGATGAGTGCAGATGGCATTGTGAGCATGGACATGGTGGACTGAACGCCCATTTCCACGCTGCACGACTCAATGACTCCAAGTCTTGCAACTGGGATGACTGGTTTGCACCAAACACAGCTACCTCACTTTGCACAGGATATGAATCCAAATGTTCATGTGCCTTCCATTTCAAGGGTGGTGGGTATATGAAACAGGCTGCCAGAGGAGGTAGACACAAAATGCTGGAGTAACTCGGCAGGTCAGACAGCATCTCTGGAGAGTGGATTGGGTGACGTTTCGGGTCGAGACTCTTTGAAGAAGGGTCTCAACCTGGAACGTCACCCATTCCTTCTCTCCAGAGATGCTGCCTGACCCGCTGAGTTACTCCAGCATTTTGTGTCTACCTTCGATTTAAACCAGCACCTGCCGTTTTCTTTCCCACACATCTTGCTAGAGGAGGTAGTTGAGGCAGATACGATTAAAGCATTGAAAAGGCACTTCAACAGATACATGGATAAGAAAGGGATAGTGGGATATGGGCCAAACATTGGCAAATGGGACTAGTTTAGATGGGACATCGTGATGGGATGGACGAGTTGGGCGGCGCCACCAGCAATGGCCGCCTCGCCACCAGCAATGGCCGCCTCGCCAACAGCAATGGCCGCCTCGCCAACAGCAATGGCCGCCTCGCCAACAGCAGTGGCTGCCGCCTCGCCAACAGCAATGGCTGCCTCGCCACCAGCAATGGCCGCCGCCTCACCAACAGTCTGTCCATCCTTTCTTTTTTTGGTTATTTTTAGTATGTGTTAAAAAGTATATTTTAGTGTTCCTTGGTTTATTTTAGGTGGGGGGGGGTTTGGGGGAAACTTTTTTTCAATCTCTTACCTCGACAGAGATGCGATTTTTTTTCTGTATCTTATCTCCGTCCCCTCTGCGCCTAGACTACTGCACCTCCCTATACACTGGGATCAGCCAATCATCCCTGTCCCGCCTGCAATTAGTCCAAAACGCCACAGCGAGACTCCTGACGGGTACCCGTAAAAGGGACCACATCACCCCGATTCTGGCCTCTCTCCACTGGCTCCCAGTACGGTACAGAATCAACTTCAAGCTCCTCCTATTCACATACAAAGCCCTAAACGGGCTTGCCCCCCCATATCAAAAATCCTCTAACCCACCACTCTATCTCCAGGTTCCTCAGGTCGGCCGATTTGAGGCTTCTCACTATCCCGTGGTCTAGGCTTAAGCTCAGGGGTGACCGCGCTTTTGAGGTTGCAGCTCCGAGACTGTGGAACAGCAACCCTCTCCCCATCAGAACTGCCCCCTCCATCGACTCCTTTAAGTCAAGGCTCAAAACCTATTTCTACTCCCTAGCGTTTGAGGCCCTCTGAGGGGGCGCTGTGAACTGTTTATGTATGTGCTGTTATGTTTGTGTGCCATTGTATGTTCGTTTCTTAGTACCTGAACTGATGTACAGCACTTAGTGGGTCAAAGTGGGTTGTTTTTTAATGTGCTATACAAATAAAATTGACTTGACTTGACTAACATCGTGGAGTTTGCGGCCTTTCCTGGAGACCGACGGGCGCTCCAAGCCGCGGGACTTTAACATCGTGGAGCTTGCGATCCCTTTGCCGGGGATGGAGGCCTCGTCTTACCTCTCTGGTAAGAAGCCGACTCGGGAGCTCCATACCGCGGAGAGAGTTTCAACAGCACCGACGCAGGAGTTTAGATCACCCTGACGGGGGCTTCGACCGACGGCTGCCGGGGCTTTGATCGCCCCGACTGCGGATAGTTTGACTGCCCCAACCACGGGAGAACAAAGGGGAAGCAGATTGAACTTTATAGCCTTCCCTCACAGTGAGGAATGTGGAGTCCACTGTGATGGATGTTTATGTTAACTTTTATGTGCCTCATCAGCTCCCTTGGACTATCTTTGATACCTTTACCTTGCACTAAATGTTATTCCCTTACCATGTAAACACAATCTGCCACAGGCAATGATGGTCCAATTCTATACTGCTATCATTGAGTCTGTCCTCACCTTCTCCATCATGGTCTGGTTTGGCTCAGCCACCAAGCAAGACATCCGGAGGCTGTAACAGATCGTTCGCACAGCTGAGAAGGTTGTTGGCTGCAACCTTATCCCCCATTGACGAACTGTACACTGCAAGGGCCAGGAAGCGAGCGGGCAAGATCATCTCTGACCCCTCTCACCCTGGCCACAAACTCTTTGAAGCATTTCCCTCTGGAAGGCGACTCCAGACTGTCAAAGCAGCCACAGCCAGACATAAAAACAGCCTTTTTCCACGAGTGATAGTTCTACTCAATAACCAAAATCAATAGACAATAGGTGCAGGAGGAGGCCATTCGGCCCTTCGAACCAGCACCGCCATTCAATGTGATCATGGCTGATCATTCTCAATCAGTACCCCGTTCCTGCCTTCTCTCCATACCCCCTGACTCCGCTATCCTTAAGAGCTCTATCTAGCTCTCTCTTGAATGCATTCAGAGAATTGGCCTCCACTGCCTTCTGAGGCAGAGAATTCCACAGATTCACAACTCTCTGACTGAAAAAGTTCTTCCTCATCTCTGTTCTAAATGGCCTACCGCTTATTCTTAAACTGTGGCCCCTGGTTCTGGACTCCCCAAACATTGGGAACATGTTTCCTGCCTCTTACGTGTCCAACCCCTTAATAATCTTATCCGTTTCGATAAGATCCCCTCTCATCCTTCTAAATTCCAGTGTATACAAGCCTAGTTGCTCCAGTCTTTCAACTTATGACAGTCTCGCCATTCCGGGAATTAACCTAGTAAACCTAAGCTGCATGCCCTCTTTTTTCTCTCTTTTGTAGTCTCTTTTTTGCTCTGGTTTATTTTCACCCATATGTTTAGACCGTAATGTTGTATCTTTATTGTTTTGATGTGGTTATGCTTTATTCTTAATTGTTAACTGTATGTTTGTGTTGTCATTTGTGAGTGGAGCACCAAGGCACATTCCTTGTATATGCACATACTTGGCCAATAAACTTATTCATGTATCAGTACACTGTGAATGGCTCGATTGTAATCCTGTATTGCCTTTCCGCTGGCTGGTTAGCACGCAACAAAAGCTTTTCACTCACTGTACCTCGATACACTTGACAATAAACTAAACGAAACTATTAAACCAGGAAACAACCTACAGCACAATCTACTTTTCAGTCCCCACCAATGTTAAATTTCTGAGAGGATAAGTATCTGGGAATTAAATGATCTCTTACCTGTCAACAATACGACATCACCAGGGAAGGTAACCAGTGCCCAGAATGCAGCAGCCCGCCATAGCACCACCTTCATGGTTACTCCTGATTGGTCTGTCACCACGATGGTTGCTATGGGGACTCTGCACCCGGTCAGCGATCCCGACTTGATGTCGATCTCCTTCAGGAGGCAGTGGGACAGAACCGCGACTAAAATGTGGTACTTCCTGTTCTTGTCAGTGCAAGCACTAAGCTGCTCCGTCTCAATGAAGCCAAGCCAGGGAGTTGGCCATCGCGACCTTGCTGATTGTAGATAGTGACCAAGATGAGAGGTTCTCTCGTAGTCTGTCGTCTTCATTCTCTTGGGCGATGGTGGGTCTTGATGTAAACAATCTGGAGAACTTGGTTTTTGGATTTCCTCATTTAACTCCTCTGGCTCTTTGGCGAACTCCAATGGATTTTTTAAAGACCACTTGGGAGAGTTCACAGCCTGAGAGCAAAGGATTCCTTCACTGTATGGTTCAATATTAATCTCAACCTCACCATTGGACCAGTCAATGTTGGGACTGAAGAGCAGCTCTGATCCTTCTGGTGCCCTCCCACCCAAAGCTTCATTGGTGGTCAGTTGCTGGTTGCTCAACAAGTTGGATAGTTCTGGTGCACTTCCTGAACTATCATCTTGCCTGCACACCATCTCACTCTCACAATGTCCAGAAGGTCTAATAGAACCAAAGGTGGATGAAATTAACTGAGAGGGCATCTCAGAATTAGTTTTCAATTTCGCCTTTACGTTAACCTGATTTCCTGAACATTTGTTCGAGAGGATGGCAACTTTACTGGCTGTCAACACACTGAGGAATTCAGAGTCTGTTGATAAGCTTCGGTTCACCGTTGTGTCTTTGAAGCAACATCCTTGTTCATTGGTTGGAAAGTTGCTCTGCAGATATTCCATCAGTGACTCACGTGGTAATTCATAATCATCCTCTTTCAAATCTCCATACATCACTGTTGTACTACTGGGGTCCCTAGATTCAGTCTCACTTTCTCTGTTTTGCGTACTTCTGTCAGACGCAGGTGATTTGAAACCTTCATCTATGCAGAGTTCATTGGTGGGTTCACCAGCACATTCTTTATATGTTTTAAGACCTCCGTCAGAGTGCAGCAGGGTTCTGTTGCTCAACTCTCTGTGTTTCCCTTTCTCTCCAGTACCGAGGTTTTCATCATACAGCCTCTCACACTCACCGCTCAGTCTCTGCTCTGGCACAGATGCATCAAAACTCTCAGCTGCACATTCCCCAGACGCCGTTACAACTTCTTCTTCGAATTTCAAAGCAGTAAAATGGCTGCCATGGTTTCTCAATTGTACTGTTTCTCTGAAACAGTCAAGGTTTTGCTGAGAGGATTCAGCTATGTGGATTTTATCAGTCAGGGATCCTGCATCGTATAAAAACTGGCACTGAAGCCATTTCTTACACCTTCCTTCAGTCACTGCTTCATGTGCCGATGATTTCTGCTGTGCCAAAATGGAGGGTGCCCCAAGGAAAATGTGGATTTTATTCCTATTATTCATTTGCAATGATAAATCCTTCAATCCTTCCAGGAGACGCCAATCTCCAACATGATATTGTCTTCAACAGAATGTCATCGTTTTCATCAGATTAATCTGCATGGAGTGAACAAACATCATACGAGTGAGCAGATAGTTAAAAACTGAACGCATTTAAGCATCAGTATAATTTTGTTTTGTCACAAGATTATATGCCCGAGACATGATGCTGTTTTAAGTCGACCATTCTGCCAGGCACAGTGACAGACTTTAATCAGTAATGGAAAGGCGTTCAACCCAACTGGATCAAGGCTGGGTGGGGGAATAAATATTTTAAGTAAAAAGGAATGCAATATTACCAGTACAAGCTATCAGTCTTTGAATATCATAAAGCCCAACCTTGTGAAGATGAGTCATGGTTTGCTATTGAATTCACTCTGGCTGAGATCATCTAATCAGCATTCATTGGGTACAGAATGCGATTTGTGTGCATCAGTACCAGAATGGATTTATACAGGCAGTAAAACATCAGGCTAGCACAGTTGCAATATGTAATGGTTTCCTTCATACACAGTCTCTACAGTGCCTGTAGAATTCAAATGTATTTTTTAAGCAAATAAAACACAATTCCGCACACATTTTATGACATTGAGCTGTTAAAGTGTAAGGAGACAAAATGGTTTCCTCTAGAGAACCAATGTCAGGGAAATGGGTCGGATAAGTACCAGAGAAAAATCAATGTACAGCATTGAATCAAAAGCAGGGTACCACGATCCCTCTAGAGGGTGCTCAATCCCTTCACAAAGCAGAAGTGACCATCTCGCAACAAACTTTATAACACAGAACAGAACAGGAACGGGTCCTTCGGCCCACAATTATGTCAAGATAACCCAATCTCATCAGCCTGCATATGATGCATATCCCTCCATTCCTTGCACATCCATGTGCCTATCTAAAAGCCTCTTCAACGCCACTGTGTATTTGCTTCCACCACCATCCCAGGCAGCAGGTTCCAGGCACCCACCACCCTCTGTGTACAATAACCTGCACCACACATAGCCTTTACATTTTGCCCATCTCACCTTAAATCTATGTCTTTGACATGTCTTTGACATGTTGGGGGCATCCAGAACAAGGGGCCACAGTTTAAGAATAAGGGGTAGGCCATTTAGAACGGAGATGAGGAAAAACTTTTTCAGTCAGAGAGTTGTAAATCTGTGGAATTCACTGCCTCAGAAGGCAGTGGAGGCCAATTCTCTGAATGCATTCAAGAGGGAGCTAGATAGAGCTCTTAAGGATAGCGGAGTCAGGGGGTATGGGGAGAGGGCAGGAACGGGGTACTGATTGAGAATGATCAGCCATGATCACATTGAATGGTGGTGCTGGCTCGAAGGGCCGAATGGCCTACTCCTGCACCTATTGTCTATTTCCTTCTAAGGAAAAAGGTTCCGACTGTCAAGTCAAGTCAAGTCAAGTCAAATTTATTTGTCACATACACATACTCGATGTGCAGTGAAATGAAAGTGGCAATGCCTGCGGGTTGTGCACAAAAAGAATTACAGTTACAGCATATAAGTAAAGTTAATAAGTTACTAAACATAGCACAAAAAGTGTCGACAAAAATTTAGTCTCTGGGGTTATAAAAGTTGACAGTCCTGATGGCCTGTGGGAAGAAGCTCCGTCTCATCCTCTCCGTTTTCACAGCGTGACAGCGGAGGCGTTTGCCTGATCGTAGCATCTGGAACAGTCCGTTACTGGGGTGGCAGGGGTCCCTCATGATCTTGCTTGCTCTGGATCTGCACCTCCTGATGTATAGGTCCTGCAGGGGGACGAGTGTAGTTCCCATGGTGCGTTCTGCCGAACGCACTACTCTCTGCAGGGCCATCCTGTCCTGGGAAGAGCTGTTCCCAAACCAGACTGTAATGTTGCCGGACAGGATGCTCTCTACAGCCCCAGAGTAGAAGCAATGAAGGATCCTCAGCGACACTCTGAATTTCCTCAGTTGTCTAAGGTGGTAAAGGCGCTGCTTAGCCTTACCCACCAGTGCGGCAATGTGCATTGCCCACGTCAGATCCTCTGCGATGCGGACTCCCAAGTATTTGAAACTGCTCACCCTATCCACAATAGACCCATTTATCTCCAGTGGCGTGTACGTCCTTGGATGTTTAGCCCTTCTGAAGTCCACAATCAGCTCCTTTGTTTTAGTGACATTCAAGAGGAGGCTATTGTCCTGACACCAGAGTGCCAGATCAGCCACCTCCTCCCGGTAGGCCTTCTCATCGTTGTTGGAGATCCGGCCCACCACCACAGTGTCATCAGCAAACTTGATGATGGAGTTTGAGCTGAACCTGGCCCCACAGTCATGTGTGTACAGGGAGTACAGTAGGGGGCTAAGGACGCAGCCCTGGGGGGATCCTATGTTCAGGGTGAGGGAGCTAGATGTGTGTTCCCCCATCCTGACCACTTGGGGCCTGGCAGTGAGAAAGTCCAGGACCCAGGCACACAGAGGGGTGCTAAGCCCCAGTTCCAGCAGCTTCTCAACCAGTCTGCTGGGGACTATTGTGTTGAATGCTCAACTAAAGTCAATGAACAGCATCCTCACATAGCCCCCCTGGCTGTCCAGATGAGAGAGAGCGGTGTGTAGAACCTGGGAGACCGCATCATCCGTGGACCTGTTCGGACGGTATGCGAACTGTAGTGGGTCCATGTTGCGAGGAAGGAGGGCGCAGATGTGCTTCTTGACTAGCCTCTCAAAGCATTTCATGACAACCGAGGTGAGGGCCACCGGTCGGTAGTCATTTAAACACGCTGGAGAGGCATTCTTTGGCACCGGTACAATGATGGATCTTTTGAAGCATGCAGGGACCACGGACTTTGCCAAGGAGAGGTTGAATATTGTGGTGAGCACTGGAGCAAGCTGAGTAGCACAAGACTTTAGTACTCGCCCAGATATACCATCTGGGCCTCCAGCTTTCCTCGTGTTCACACGCGTCAGAGCCCACCTCACCTCATGCTCGGACACCGAGAATGTGTGCACATCCCCGGCGGTGGATCCCCCTCCAGCCTCGCTAGCCAGCGCCCCCTCGGTGCTGTTTTTAGACGGCGAGCTGGTGGTGTTACCCGTCTCAAACCGTGCGTAAAAAGAGTTCAGGTCATCAGCTAAGGAGGAGCCGGCACTTCCGGTTGAGGGGGTGCTGGACCTGTAGCTAGTTATAGTCCGTAGCCCCTGCCAAAGGCGCCTGGTGTCCTGCTGCTCCATCTGTGACTCCATCTTGTCCCGGTACCTCTTTTTTGCATCCTTCACTGCCCTTCGCAGTCGGTAGGACTCTCCCTTGTAGTCGTCCATGTTGCCGGATGCCAGGCCGGAGTTGTAAGCAGCGGTGCGAGCATTCAAGGCCACGCGAATAGACCTGTCCACCCAGGGTTTTTGGTTAGGGAAGATACTGACCCTTACCGTGGGGATGATGGTATCGGCTATTGTGGCAATGAAGTCCGTAACCGCTTCGGCAAACTCATTTACGTCTCTGGAACTTGCTTGGAACATGTTCCAGTCGACTTCGCTCAGTGCACCCTGCAGCATGGCCTCTGAATGGTCAGCCCACCGCTTTACGTCCCTCGTCACTGTCGCTTCCCGTACTATCCGTTGTTTGTACTCCGGCAGCAGGAAAATGGCAGCGTGGTCAGATTTTCCAAAAGGAGGGAGAGAAACGGCCTTGTAGCCTTTCCTGAACGGCGTGTAGCAGTGGTCCAAAGTTCTTTCCCCCCTGGTGACACACGTGATGTGTTGGTAGAAGTTGGGCATGACCTTTTTGAGATTTCCCCTATTGAAGTCTCCAGCCACCAGCACAGCCGCATCAGGGTTCTTGTTTTGGTGTTGACACAACACATCGTGTAGGGTGGACAGTGCCACGTCGGTGTCCGCATGCGGTGGGATATAGACGGCTGTGATGATCACCGGGGTAGGTAGAATGGTCGGCATAAGATAGTTAGATGTTCCAGGTCCGGCGAGCAGGAACGAGAAAGCGTCTTAATATTCCCAGGATTACACCAGTTATTATTGGTCAAGAAGCAGACTCCTCCGCCCTTGGATTTCCCGGATTCTTCCGTTCTGTCCGCCCGGAAAACGGTGAAGGACTCGGATGGGCAGATCACCTGGTCAGGCACCAGCGGGGTCAGCCATGTTTCGGTCAGACAAAGGATGTTACAGTTCTTTATGTCCCTCTGGAATCTGATCCTTGCCCTCAGGTCATCCAGCTTGTTCTCCAGAGACTGGACGTTGGCCAGAAGTATGCTGGGCAGAGGTGGACGTAAGGCTTGGGTTCTCAGCCTGTTCCGAATCCCCCCTCGCTTCCCTCGGTGTTTTTTCCGACTTTCCCACTGACCTGCGCTCCCACTGCTGCTGCCGCGGTGCGCTCCTTTGATGATCTCTATCGGTATATCGGTGAGTAGATTTCTGTTTAATAGTGCTCCTGTGGCGCTCGAGTTTAATTTTACGAGCGTTTCCCGGTTGTACATTGGTTAATGCTAAGTGCTAGCACACGCTAGAGCACTTAGAGATAATTTTAAAGTAAACACCAGTTTAAAACGCACAGTTCCCGCAGAGCTACCACGACGGCGACTGGACTGGACCGCGCCATCAGCTCTATCTATGCCTCTCACAATTTTATATAATCTATCAGGTCTCCCCTCAATCTCCAGCAATCCAGAGAAAACAATCCAATTTTGTCCAACCTCCCCTTATAGCTAATGCCCTCTAACCCAGGCAGCCTTCTGGTAAACCTCCTGCATCCTCTCCAAAGCCGTATGTTCGTACTATAATGCGATTGCCAGAACTGTACGCAATACTCCAAATGCAACCTGACGAAAGGCTTATGGAGCTCATCATGACTTATTGACTCTTATGTTCAATACCCTGAACAATGAAGGCAAGCATGCGAGATGTCTTCTTTACCCCTCTATCTACTTGTGTTGCTACCTTCAGGGACCTCAAGATCCTGTTGCGCACAACTTTATACACAATGATCTGCTTATGGTAATCCTTAAACAAATCTTTTGCCATTTATTCTGTTATTTGCAGGTTAAGATGTACAAGTTTATTTTCGTGCTATAGAACAATTTATTCAAAATCTGTTGAGATAACTCTCTGATCGGTCTATTCTATTTATCCCATCTTTTCATTGAAAGACATACCAATATGCTCAGATCTCCTTTATTGCCCAGATCTCATTTTCACCCAATAGCTAACCTTTTAGGCCTCTTTTCTTTATCATTGTTACTCTTTTACATATCTTTCATTCATTGTTCGAAATCTCTCTACATCATCGTCTACATCTTTCGTTTCCCATTCCCGTGACTTTCAGTCTGAAGAAGGGTCTCGACCCGAAACGTCACCTATTCCTTCTCTCCAAAGATGCTGCCTGTCCCGCTGAGTTACTCCAGCTTTATGTGTCTATCTCCTTTATTCATGCTGCCCCGTCCCTCGAGGCCCAAGGAAAGGTTATGAAGAAAATGAAACTTTCCAAATGAATCTGCCAAACTAGGATTGAGTGACCAAAACTGATAAATACCGAGTCGTAATGACTGTAACTTGTCATTGGTATTTGGTGAAATGGTGAAAGAGGCCAGTGAAAGAGATGCCAATCTGGAAATGGGGTGGGGAATTAAACTGACAGCAGCTAGAAGCTTAGGGTCACTCTTGCAGACCAAATGTAGACATTCCACAAAACAGGCACACAATCTACGTTTGATTTGTCTGATGTAAAAGAGATCACACACAGTGAACATGGATTGCTGTAAACTAAATTAGAAGCAGTACAAGTAAATCGCCGTTTCACCTAGAGCATTTGGGTGTCTCAATGGTAGGAAAGGTGATGGATGTCTGGCCTATCTCATGCATTTGCATGGGAACATGTTATACTAATTCAAAAGCCTTCACCTGCTATTTTTAGCCAGTGCCGATTTCCATTACATTCTCCCTTAGTCTCGATCCTATCACAAACTTTCCCTTTGTACTATACACCCCTCCCTTTCCTCTGATTTGCGTTCTATTTCTAACTTCCTAGTGCTGGTGAAAGTACTGGCGACCTGAACTGTTAACTCTGTTTCTCCCTTCACAGATGCTATCTGACCTGCTTGAGTGTTTCCAGCAATTTGCTAACTTTTAGAAAGATTGCAAACAAAAAAAGAGCAAGACCAAATGTCCTGGTGTGGTCGTTATGTTGACAGAGACCTTGGGATATGAGCAATTGTTTACAAGACCAGCAGCATGAAGGAAAAATGGGATAGAGGTGACTTTAAAGATACAACGTGGAAACAGGCCCTTTGCCCCACCGATTCCACGCCAATCAGCGATCACTCCGTACACTAGCACTACCCTACATACAAGGAACAATTTACAATTTTTACCGAAGCCAATTAATCTATAAACCTGTACGTCTTTGGAGTGTGGGAGGAAACCGAAGCACCCAGTGAAAACCCATGAAGTCACAGGGAGAACATACAAACTTTGTACAGACAGTAGTCAGGATCGAACTTGAGTCTCTGGTGCTGTAAGGTAGTAACTCCACCGCTGTGCCACCCACTAGTGGGTGTGAACAAACGGTGTGAGTGTCATGATGACAAATACTGACTGAATTGCCAGGAGGTGTTTGTCTAGGTAGAGATAAAAGTTCATGGGATCTTCAATAGAGGGGGCATTCCTGACCACCACAGCCCATGAAATCAAGTGGACTCTGTTGAAGACCATAGTCATTCATCAGATGGCCTTTGCCCAGGACTTGCAATCTTTCTAAATAACAAGGCAGATATAATCTATGTAGGTCACCGGTGGTGCAAAGCCATTTCAACAGAGGTATTTACAGCTCATCCCAGTTCCACAACAGGGAATTAAAAAACCGAAGATACACCAGTGCATGGATGGTTTACGTATTAGCCACATCATTATTTTACCCTCAATTTAATCAGCCAAGTTTCCCATCCAGCCTTAAGACAACACCTCTCTCCTTACCACACCCCATTCCACGAGATAGAGCGAAGAATAGTTTGGAATAGTTTATAGATACAGTGTGGAAACAAGCCATTCGGCCCGACGAGTCCACGTTGACCACAGATCACCTGTACACTAGTTCTATGCTATCCCACTTTCGCATTCTGCACACTAGGGACAATTTACAAAAGCCAATTTACTGAAACCCTACAAACCTGTACGTCTTTGGAATGTAGGAGGAAACGGGAGCACCCAGAGAAATCCCATGCAGTCATGGGGAGAAAGTACAAACTCTGCACAGACAGTATCCGCAGTTAGAACCAACCCCGGGTCTCTGATGCTGTGAGGCAGCAGCTCTACCACTGCCCTTTGGCCCACTGAGTCCATGCCAGCCAGCAATCACCCTGTACACTAGCACTCCCGGGACAATTTACAGAAGCCGATTAACCTACAAGCCTTGGTGTAAGAAAATAACATAGAAACATAGAAAATAGGTGCAGGAGTAGGCCATTCGGCGCTTCGAGCCTGCACCGCCATTCAATATGATCATGGCTGATCATCCAACTCAGTATCCCATACCTGCCTTCTCTCCATACCCCCTGATCCCTTTAGCCACAAGGGCCACATCTATCTCCCTCTTAAATATAGCCAATGAACTGGCCTCAACTACCTTCTGTGGCAGAGAATTCCACAGATTCACCACTCTGTGTGAAAAAAAACGTTCTCATTTCGGTCCTAAAAGACTTCCCCCTTATCCTTAAACTGTGACCCCTTGTTCTGGACTTCCCCAACATCGGGAACAATCTTCCTGCATCTAGCCTGTCCAACCCCTTAAGAATTTTGTAAGTTTCTATAAGATCCCCCCTCAATCTTCTAAATTCCAGCGAGTACAAGCCGATGCTGGTACAAATCGAAGGTATTTATTCACAAAATGCTGGAGTAACTCAGCAGGTCAGGCAGCATCTCAGGAGAGAAGGAATGGATAATTCCCATTCTCCATCTCTCCTGAGATGCTGCCTGACCTGCTGAGTTACTCCAGCATTTTGTGAATAAAAATCTACAAGCCTTAATGTCTGTGCAAGGAAACAGGAGATTACCGACGTGGTCACAAGGAGAACATACAAATTCCGTACAGACAGCACCCGTAGTCAGGGTCAAACCCGGGTCTGTGACGCTGTAAGGCAGCAACTCTACAGCTGCACCACTGTGCCGCACCTGTTCGTCAGAGATGCTGCCTGACCTGCTGAGTTATTCCAGCACTTTGCGTTTTTTTTTGGTAAACCAGCATCTGCACTTTCCATATGCTTGCCAGTGGAAAATGTCTCTGAGCATTCGCCCTCTCAAAACTATGAGGAATTATACAGGTTAAAAAATGAGATCACCCCTCATTCTGCAGTGCTTCAGAAAATATAGGCTAATGCTACTCAGCCCAGGCTCAGTCCCATCAGCCCAGGAAGCAATCTTGTCAATCCCCTCTGGAACAAACATAACCTTCTTTAGATAAGGAGGTCAAAACTACACTCAGTAGTGCAGGGCTCACCGAAGCTCCGCACTTTTACAGCACGACTTCTTCACTGGTTTCGCAGTAGTTAACGTGGGAATGGGAGGGAGAATTAAAGTGTTTAGCAACCGGGAGATTTTAGAATGAAAGTCTACTCCTCCGATGCCCTTCAAACCTTCACCTTGTAATATGAGTTACTAGGAGGACTAGGCCAGCAAATTAATTAAAAACTAAAGGAGAATCTCTGCCAAGCCCAACTACAGCCTTAATTGGCATCTGTCAGTGAACATCTTCATCGATACAGCTGGGAAGCCACATAGAATGGTAAAACCGCCATTTTGGATTTTCCTGACCCTATTGAGGATGGGAAATAAATGCTGGCCTTGTGACAAAATCCAAATCCAAAATAAGTATTAAAGAACTCACAATGAGCAGCAGTTCACAGGATAATTTGCTTTCCAAGTTGGAATCAGGAAATAAATTTAATTTAGAGTCTTTTTACCATTTTCTTCCAAGTCAATAGAGGCGCTACCAGATCATGCAAGATTAACTTTATTTTAAAATTCAATTAAATTGATTTTATATTTTTGCTTCACTCGTCAATTAACAAAGAATGTCAGTGTGCTTACTTTGCCAAGCTGTGATGATACAACCAACATTATGTTCACTCATTGTGACACAGTAGGAGTACATTGAGCCCCTTAAATCTATGCCTGCACTTAGCAAAGCAATTTGTCCTTTTTATCTCCAAGTAATTTATTTTCTCTCAATATGTCCATCAAGTCATTTTCAAAAAATATATATGTTCCCAACTCTAAAGAGTAATTTAGAGGAGCAATTAATCTGCCAGAAGCTTTTTGTGATGGGGAAGAAACCCAAGCAGTCAGGGGGAAGATGCGCACACAAAGAACACCCAAGGTCAGGATTGAACCCTGGATGTTGTACAAGGAATAACATCATTGAGACTCAAAATGATTCCAACACAAACGTGCGAGTAAGGGGAAAAAAACAAGATTGAGTGCATGGAACAGTAACAATAAACACAAATATCTTTGTTGCAGACTATCTTCATAAGCTCATACGTTCAGAAGCAATTGGAGCAGAATTAGACCAATTAAGTCTACTCTGCCATACAATCATGGCTGATCTATCTCTCTCTCCTAACCCCATTCTCCCCATAACCCCATAAAGTATCATTAGCAAATTTGCAGATGATACTAAGCTGGGGGTAGTGTGAATTGTGAGGAAGATGCAATAAGGCTGCAGGGTGACTTGGACAGGTTGTGTGAGTGGGCGGATACATGGCAGATGCAGTTTAATGTAGATAAGTGTGAGGTTATTCACTTTGGAAGTAAGAATAGAAAGGCAGATTATTATCTGAATGGTGTCAAGTTAGGAGGAGGGGGAGTTCAACGAGATCTGGGTGTCCTAGTGCATCAGTCAATGAAAGGAAGCATGCAGGTACAGCAGGCAGTGAAGAAAGCCAATGGAATGTTGGCCTTCGTAACAAGAGGAGTTGAGTATAGGAGCAAAGAGGTCCTTCTACAGTTGTACCGGGCCCTGGTGAGACCGCACCTGGAGTACTGTATGCAGTTTTGGTCTCCAAATTTGAGGAAGGATATTCTTGCTATGGAGGGCGTGCAGCATAGGTTCACTAGGTTAATTCCCGGAATGGCGGGACTGTCGTATGTTGAAAGGCTGGAGCGATTGGGCTTGTATACACTGGAATTTAGAAGGATGAGGGGGGATCTTATTGAAACATATAAGATAATTAGGGGATTGGACACATTAGAGGCAGGAAACATGTTCCCAATGTTGGGGGAGTCCAGAACAAGGGGCCACAGTTTAAGAATAAGGGGTAGGCCATTTAGAACGGAGATGAGGAAGAACTTTTTCAGTCAGAGAGTGGTGAAGGTGTGGAATTCTCTGCCTCAGAAGGCAGTGGAGGCCAGTTCGTTGGATGCTTTCAAGAGAGAGCTGGATATAGCTCTTAAGGATAGCGGAGTGAGGGGGTATGGGGAGAAGGCAGGAACGGGGGTACTGATTGAGAGTGATCAGCCATGATCGCATTGAATGGCGGTGCTGGCTCGAAGGGCTGAATGGCCTCCTCCTGCACCTATTGTCTATCTCATCTATGCTGCCGCCCAGCAAAGTAATTTGCCCTTTATATTTCCAATTGTTTTCTCCCAATAAGCGCGCGCTCTCTCTCTCTCTCTCTCTCTCTCTCTCTCTCTCTCTCTCTCTCTCTCTCTCTCTCTCTCTCTCTCTCTCTCTCTCTCTCTCTCTCTCTCTCTCTCTCTCTCTCTCCTCTCTCTCTCTCTCTCTCTCTCTCTCTCTCTCTCTCTCTCTTCTCTCTCTCTCTCTCTCCTCTCTCTCTCTCTCTCTCTCTCTCCCTCTCTCCCTCTCCCTCCCCCCTCCCTCCCCCTCCCTCTCCTGCAAAACATTGAAGACTCACCCAAGATCCTAACCTTCAAGAGCAAGCCAGGACCTAGTGTGTCAACAAGCTTTTCTTCGCGAAAGGTCATTACTGCCTGTTGTTGGCCTTCATCCACATCCACACATTCATTGAACACAAAGCAACAATGCTGGTTGATGTATGCTCTTCCCATCTTGTAAACATTAAAATTAACTATATTTTCTCATTTTGCAGTCCCTGCTGACATCACTTAACTCACCACTAATAAGAAATCATGGCCTGCATGAGTCATGCATTTATCGCTGAGCCCCAGATTCTCAAAATCGACCCTTTGTTAAATGCAGTTACTTTTGATTGCACAGAACAAATTGCTTCTGCTTAAATCTGCTTAGTGTATAATCTAATCCCCAGTTTGACTCCACATTTGTGATGAAAAACATCACAAAAGTAATTTGCCCTGGCGCTGTATTCAGCACTATGAACAGTGGCTGGGCAGCACGAATTGTTTCCAGGTCCAATAGCAGCATTGCTAAATCATGTCAAGGCAGTACATGATCTGAGTTCTTTTTTTTTTTTTTTTTTTTTTTTTTTTGAATAAATTTTTTATTGGAGATAGGTACATCACCTGTTTACCTCTTTACAGTCATACATTTTTAAATTGATAATATTGTCAATTATTATTATATTGTCTCCAATACCTTTTGCCCCTTTTTTTTTTTTTAAACTAGATAGAACTAAAGAAATAGATGAAGTAAAGAAAGAAAAAAGAGAGAAGAAAAATAAAAACAAAAACAAAAACAGATTATAAAGATAAGGAAAAAGTTAGTTAAAGAAGAGTGGAGAAATTTATTAAAATAACAAAAACTTCATTCGAGATATATTCGTACATTTCAAAGTATAGCATTTCATCCATTCTTTAGTCCGAGTGCTAGTCAGGTTCCTGTGCTGAACCATTCTGACCCTTTAAGTAATCAATAAAAGGAGACCATATTCCAATAAATAATTCCTGTTTATCCAACAGGGAAAATCTGATTCTTTCCACGTTTAAGGTCTCCGTCATTTCTATAATCCACATTTTGATTGTGGGGGCCGTAGGGCCTTTCCAAAATTTTAGAATTAATTTTTTTCCTGTTATTAAACTATAATCCATAAAGTTTCTTTGTGTTGTTCTAAATGTTTGATTTAATTCTAATATTCCGAGTATAATTAATTTTGGATCTGGGTCCAATTGTGTGCTGGTTACTTTAGATATTATGCTAAAAATATTTACCCAGAATTTTTTAATTTTTATACAGTTTGCAAACATATGAAATAATGTAGCTTCTAAATGTTGACATTTATCACATTTAGGTGAGATATGTTGGAAAATTTTATGTAGTTTTGTTTTTGAATAGTGTAACCTATGTATTACTTTAAATTGTATTAGAGAATGTCTGGCGTTTAGTGAACACTGATGTATATGTTGCAAACTTTCTTCCCAAGTATCTTTCGTAATTACTTGGTTTAATTCTTTTTCCCATTTTTGTCTGTATAAGTCCGTGGAGGGAATGTCACTGTCTAATAAGATATTATATATATAAGATATTAATTTTTCTGTATTAGGATGTTTGTTCCAACATTCATCAAGAATTTCTGAATTTCTAATTCGAAAATTTTGGGAGTTCGATTTTACATAATCTCTAAGTTGAAGATATCTGAAATAATCATTTCCACGAAGACCATAAGTCTGTTGCAACTCCTGAAATGTCAGAAAAGTGCCTTCCTTATAAAGTTGTCCCATATTTTTAATTCCATAATCCTTCCATTGTGTAAAACCCCCGTCTACCCATGAAGGCTTAAACAAAGGATTATTCACAATTGGAAGAAAAAGTGATAAATTATCTAATTTTAATGTCTTTTTTAATTGTTTCCAAATTCGTATAGCACTAAATATTATAGGGTTTTCCCTATAAATTTTTTTGTTTAATTTAGACGTAACAAATAATATCGAACCAATATCAAAAGGTAAACAATCTTCCTTTTCCATTTTTAACCAGTCTGGTTGATGATCTGAGTTCTATAATGATGCACAGATTACTGTTTCAAGCCTAAAGGAAGAAAATAGTTTATTGATTAAAACAGAAGGGAACTCATTTAACAAAACAAAATACTGCTTTAAGTTGTTAGACAAAGAGTGTATTTGACCTCTGCCAAGATACCACCAAATATTTATATTTGCAAGACACAAAATGCTGGAGTAACTCAGCAGTCAGCCAGCATCTATAGAAAAAATGGATAGGTGACGTTTCGGGTCGGGACCATTCTACAGACTGGTTTCAGACTAAATTTTCAGACTGGAAACATCACCTATCCATTTTCACCAAAGATGCTGCCTGACCTGCTGAGTTACTCCAGCATTTTGTGCCTATCTTTGGTACAAATCAACATCTGCAGTTCCTTTTTATTATATATATTTGAAAGCAGGTTTCATATCTGGAGGCATTTTAACAAGCGTTACATACGACAATTTCACATGGCCATTTGGACAGGTAGGTGGACAGGAAAGACATAGAAGGAAATGCTTCAAAGGCAGGCAAATGTACCAACCATTCTCTGTGTAAAGACACAAAATGCTGGAGCAACTCAGCGGGTCAGGCAGCATCTCAGGAGAGAAGGAATGGGTGACGTTTCGGGTCGAGACCCTCTTCAGTCTGAAGAAAGGTCTCGACCCGAAACGTCACCCATTCCTTCTCTCCTGAGATGCTGCCTGACCCGCTGAGTTACTCCAGCATTTTGTGTCGACATTCTCTGTGTAAAAACAGTTGATTTGCAGATCTCCTTTCAACTTTGCCCCTCTCACCTTAAAGCTATGCCCTCTACTTTTTGACATTTCCACACGGTTTTAACTGTCTTCCCTATCTGTACCTCTCATCATTTCAACCGTCCCCACTCAAACTTTGACTTTCCAGAGCTAACAACCCAAGTTTGGCTAACCTCGCCTTCTAGCCAATACCCTCTAAGTAAGGCAGCAATCTGGTAAACCTCTTCTGCACCGTTCAGAGGTAGCTAAGGTGGCCGATAAAGCTTCCACTTGGAGACATAATTTCTGCCCTCCACCACCTTGTTCAGAAATTGTCTTTATTTATTCACTTTTCCAGATCAGGGCATTGCTGGCATGTTCTGCATTTGTTGCCCGTCAATAATGATCTCTGAATTGGGTTGCTTGTTATGACATTTCAGCAAGCAACCACTTTTGAGGGTCTGAAATCGCAAGTAGACCAAGCAAGGAAGGCAAGTCCTACGTGCCCCTCAAGAAAAAAAACATTGGCTGTGACAATTGGCTATGACAATTGGTTATGACAATCGAGGAATTTTGTGGTTATCATGCCTAACGATTTTAATTTTTAATTTCCAGATTATAAATCAAATTTCAATTCTGGAGCTGCCATTGTGGGATTCGAACTCTATCTGGATCGTTCGTCTTGATCTCTGGCTTTCTCGTACGGTAACTTAATTGTTGTTCAACCATAACATCCATGAGAAGCATAAAAACTTAAACCATAAAAGGAAATCAATTATTCTCCCCACATTCTTGTCAGCTTGCCCCTCAGCTCCAGATTCCACCACACCTCTTACATGTGGTCACAGTGGACTATTTCTCTGTACACTTAGCTAATCAGGGATTGTGCTTAGGTAGGAGAATACAGAACTTTACTGAACTGCATGCAAAAAAATAATTTCTCTGGCCGCTTGCATATGTGAGAATAAAGCATCGTTGACTTCTCTACACACAAGGTCAATTAACCTGTCATGCCATGGTTTTTGGACGTGGGAGAAAACCGAAGCACCCGGAGGAAAAGCACAGAGTTATAGGAAAAATGTGCAGACTCCATACTGGCAGCACCAGAGGTCAATATTGAACCCCGGTTGTTGGAGAACTGAGGGAGATGCCTCATTGTGCCATCCACAATCTCCTTACTCTCCAGCTCTTGGTCATTGAGAGCTGTTCTATCCGACAGGTTTAGTGTTCATCCAGGTCCCTTTTAAATGTGCTGATGCTTTCTAACTTCAGCAACTTGATGAATTTGTTTCTTTGACTGGCCTCTAATCCTGCCACTAATTAACATCAACTGTTGTGCCAAGATCCAAGTCCTTTTCATCAAAGGTGGCACAGTGGGGCAATCGTAAAGTTGTTGCCTTACAGCACCAGACACCCGGGTTCGATCCTGACTACTTGTGCTGTCTGTATGGAGTTTGCATGTTCTCCCTGTGACTGCGTGGGTTTTCCAAAGACGTGCAGGTATATAGGTTAATTGTCTTCTGTAAATTGTCCCTGGAATGTAGGCTCTCACACACACACAGCAAAGGACTTATCACTAAGACCAGTGGGGAGGGGAACAAAGAAGTTTGCTCACATTTATTTGTGTCACTCTTTCCCTTTGCCAGCTTCTCAATTCCAAAAATCTCCTCAAACACAAATCTTTTTTACCTCCCTTGACCCTTTTGCAATCTGTTCGTCCTCTCTCAACTTTCTGGGCAATGTGCTGCATTAATGTAAGTTGTTTTTAACCTGTATAAATCCTAGATGATGTTTAACTCGGTGAAGGTACATCATCAGATACTGCAGGAGTCAAGTGCTCAATAAAATGCATGTATTGCATTTTAATGAGCAACCAGCTGGATGAAACTGCTGACTTTGCACTTTCAATTTCAATTTTCTACATTGCAACACTAAAGTCTATCATGGACTGTAAAACAGGTTGTGGCATCCTAAGGTTATGGATTGAAATTAACCTTGACCAAGTTAAACATTTGCTAGAAACTGCGATATATCATTGCAAGTTTACAGGTGCCTCACTGACTTCATATCATTGGGAAACAGGAGGATAATTAGTGTGGAGTTATTACAAATTGGTGACCATTTATTCTCTGTTCTTCGAGTTGTTTTTTTCATATGATGGGATACCACTGATTATTATCTGAAGAAGGGTCTCGACCCAAAACGTCAGTCTGAAGAAGGGTCTCGACCCGAAACATCACCCATTCCTTCTCTCCAGAGATGCTGCCTGTCTGCTGAGTTGCTCCAGCATTTTGTGTCCACCTTCGATTTAAACCAGCATCTGCAGTTCTTTCCTACACACTACTGATTATTAGTTTAGTTTAGCGATACAATGCGGAAAAAGACCCTTTGGCCCACACCAACAACTAACCTACACACGCTATGGCCAATTTACAATTTACCAAAGCTAATTAACCGACAAACCTGCATGTCTTTGGAGTGTGAGAGGAAACCGGAGCACCCGGAGAAAACCTACGCAGGTCACGGGGAGAACGTACAAACTCCATACAGACAGCACCTGTGGTCAGAATTGAACCCTAATCTCTAGCGCTGCAAAGCAGCAACTCTATATACCCACTACCCTCTATCTGAAAAAGTTGGCCCGCAGGTTCCTTTTAAATCTATCCTCTCTTACTTTAAACCTATGTCCCCGGTTCTTGATTTCCCTACTCTGGGTAAAGGACTCTGTGCATCCACCCTATCTATATCCCTCATGACGTTATTCACCTTAATTTAAAATTATACTTAGAATTTCAAGTCTTCTCCAAATTCTTGGGGTGAAGACTATTTTGACTAGTTCTTGACTGCAAACCATGGTTTCACTGTTTTGGGACTGAAGAGTACATTACCTTGATAACCATCAGCACAGGAAGAGGTCAGGAATGTCTGCTCAGTCCCGTGGTCTATTCTCTCCATACCCGTGACTCTGTAGCCGGACACAATTCCAACATGATCTTTAAATTCACCAACGATACCACCGTTTTTTGGACAAGTAACAGTTCAGAATGTAGGAGGGAGATTGAAAATCTGATTGAATGGTACCGCAAAACAATCTTGATCTCAATGGGGGCGGCACAGTGGCAAAAGCAGTGGAGCTGCTGCCTTACAGCGCAAGAGACCGCGGTTCAATCCTGTCTATTCAGAGTTTGAACGTTCTCCCTGTGACTGCTTAGGTTTTTCTCTGTGTGCTCTGGTTTCCTCCCACACTCCAAAGACATACAAGTTTGTAGGTTAGTTGGGTTCTGTAAATTGAAAATTGTCCCTAGTGTGTGGAATAGTGCCAGTGCACGGGGTGATCGCTGGTCGGCGTGGACTCGCTGTATCTTTAAAGTCTAAAGTCAGCAAGACCAAGGAACTGATTGCACTGTTTTTCCAATATTTATTTTATTAGGATACACACCAATTTCATCCTATGCATTATTTTACACTGGACTGCAATCAACTCCATTTATGTTTGTTCGTTCAGCCATAATTTTGTGTCATTCACCTGTGGGTTTTGGTTCCTTCCTTCCATTCCACTAACTCCACTATCCCGTCAAACATGCGTGTTGGGCTTTCCTGGTGAACCTACCTAAATTGTTACCAGTTTCAAAATCCAAGGCACCAATGTTTAGCCAAAGTCGTCATTCTATGACACTCATCACATTGTTTATCTCCAACGTTATATTCATATCTTAATTTGACTTCATATCCATTCCTTAGTTATTCCCTGTTCAAATTAAGTAGACCTTGAAAGGCTTTTTGTACTCAGAGAATTAGAAATCTATTCATTCAACTCTGGAAAAAATAAGTATGAACCAGATTTCAACAAATTTCTCCACATTTCTGGCTCCAATGGATTCACCCTTAGTTTCTGGCGGGATTTTCATTCTTCTCTTAAGCTTCATCCAGCATAAACAATCATCACGTAATATAAATTCTAAGGCAATTAGCACTATTCCTCTTGGGTGAAATTTTCAACCTCACAGGTTGACCTTTTTATATTATAGACAATAGACAATAGGTGCAGGAGGAGGCCATTCGGCCCTTCGAGCCAGCACCGCCATTCAATGTGATCATGGCTGATCATTCTCAATCAGTACCCCGTTCCTACCTTCTCCCCATACCCCCTGACTCCGCTATCCTTAAGAGCTCTATCTAGTTCTCTCTTGAATGCATTCAGAGAATTGGCCTCCACTGCCTTCTGAGGCAGAGAACTCCACAGATTCACAACTCTCTGACTGAAAAAGGTTTTTCCTCATCTCAGTTCTAAATGGCCTACCCCTTATTCTTAAACTGTGGCCCCTTGTTCTGGACTCCCCCAACATTGGGAACAAGTTTCCTGCCTCTAACCCCTTAATAATCTTATACGTTTCGATAAGATCCCCTCTCATCCTTCTAAATTCCAGTGTATATTATCCCTAGAACTACAAGATTTACTTATATTATTTCTCCTAAAACCATTCCAATGGTCAACACTCCAGCTGCATAGTTTGTTCTCTCTGAAACCCAATTCCTCCCATTGAAACAGAAGCTGGCGTGCGTGTGCTCCAGGTGCATTCCCTATGTGGCCACTTTTGGCTTCCTAGCTTCAGGATCTTGCCAGGCCGCTGCCGCTCCTTAGACAGTGCAGCTCTCTTCTACGTTTGGGTGCTCACCCAAATTCCATACTCAGGGAAGATGAGCCTTCATTTTATTTTCCTTCAGCCCAGTCACATGGGTAGAGCAGCCTTTGCCTCCGTGACTGGCTTGCATAAGCTGGAGGCCTCATAGTGACTTCCAGGTGAGTTCCAGTCGCAGGTATCCAGCTGTAGCTCTGGAGGGTCTCAGTGGACCGTGTATAAAGAATGCATCCCCTGTAAACCATGCTCTTCACTAGAATGTTCTTCTGACTCCCTGGGTGAACCCTTCCCTCTGTGTACTAAATCTATTCATTCAATGAAGGCAGTGGAGGCCAATTCTCTGAATGCATTCAAGAGAGAGCTAGATAGAGCTCTAAAGGATAGCAGAGTCAGGGGGTATGGGGAGAAGGCAGGAACGGGGTACTGATTGAGAATGATCAGCCATGATCACATTGAATGGCGGTGCTGGCTCGAAGGGCCGAATGGCCTCCTCCTGCACCTATTGTTCATTGTCTATTGTCAATAAAAATACTGCCTTGCAGATGTTCTATGTACTTAGTTTACGTTAGAGATAGAACTAGGCCCGTCAGCCCACTGAGTCCGTGATGACCAACAATCACCCCTTACACTAGTTCTATCCAACACTAGGGACAATTTACAGAGGCCAATTAACCTACAAACCCTTGGAATTGGGTGGAAACCAGAGCACCCAGGGAGAAATTCTACCACTGTGCCGGTCCTCTTTAAGAACTGGCTGTATACTTGCAGCACTATAAGCTGACACGGCCCATAGAACTTGCATTTAAACTAATGATAGTAGTTTCAGCACAGCATTACGCAGGGAAACCTAACACCACTGTTCCGTGAACTACACTAATGAAGATTTCACTTTTTATGTGACTTTAACAAAGACTATAACAGTGAGCCACAATTAAATGGGGCGGCACTGGGGCGCAACGATAGAATTGCTGCCTGACAGCGCCAGAGACGCGGGTTCAATCCTGACTACAGGTGTTGTTTGTACGGAGTTTGTACGTTCTCCCTACGACCATGTGGGTGTACTCCGGGTGCTCCAGTTTCCTCACCACACTCCAAACATGTACAGGTTTGTACGTTGATAGGCTTCAGTAAAATTGTAAATTGTCCCCAGTGTGTGGTATAATGCTCGGGCACGGGTATTGCTGGTCGGCGCGATGGGCTAAAGGGCCTGCTTCCGCGCTGTATCTCTAAAACTAAAAACTAAACTAAAAACTAAAACAACATCTAAGACAGCATCTCCAATATATAACCAGCTGATTTAGTTTAGTTTAGTGATACAGTGCGGAAACAGGCCCTTTGGCCCATCAAGTCCGCACCGACTAGTGATGCCCACACATTAACACTACCCGATAGACAAGTTACATTTACATCAAGCCAATTAACCTACAACCCTGCACGTCTTTGGAGTAGAAACATAGAACAGGAGTAGGCCATTTGGCCCTTCGAGCCAGCACCGCCATTCATTGTGATCATGGGTGATCATCTACAATCAGTAACCTGTGCCTGCCTTTTTTCCCCATATCCCGTGATTCCACTAGAGAAAACCCATGTGGTCGGGGGGAGAATGTACAAACTCTGTACAGACAGCGCCCACAGTCAGGATCGAACCCGGGGCTCCGGCGCTGTGAGCGCTGTAAGGCAGCAACTCTGCCACTGCGCCCCCGTGCCCATTTGCACTGTTCAAAAAAAATTTTTTGACAGCAATTGACTGAATTTTCTGTCTAAAATCAGAATATAAATTTTAAAGGCAGTTATTGTATAGACAGTCCTTGTGTTAGTTTATTAATTTTATCGATATAGGCATTTCTTTCATGTGACCACATGACAGTTGGAGAGTACACTGTGCAAATTAAATCTTGAAATCAACCCTGCTTGTTTTGACATAACCTTCGACTCTTTAACCATCAATCCCTCCACCCCCTACAGCATTCCATTTATTTATAAGTTATTGCAACCTACAAGTCATTCATTGGGGTCAGGTTTCAAAGGGTCAGACCCCTGCCTGTTACAGGCTGTTCATGACACACCCCCAGGCAGTGATAGGACCAAGTGGAACAACACCCACAGCACTAATCTTGAAAGTAATCAGCAACCAGGTTGTATCGTGTCCTCCTAACCTAGCTTAGAGTTCTCGTCCTCATTACAGACCAAGTCCAATTTGACAGATTCTAGAAACTGCCAGGACCCAATAATTTAATGAGAATAATGAATTTAAATGAGAGTGCAGGTACTTCTGCTGGAACATGATAGTTGCGTTCCTAAGAAAACTCATGCTACAGAAAATCACCTTTTACAGACAATCGTGCCAATGGGGAATAGGAGATTAGGGGCTAGAGAGATTCAGATGTAATTAAAAATATTTTTTTTCCCCACAGGATTAAAAAAAATAATGGTCTTTTCAATAGTAATGTATATTTTTGTTAATGCAAGTTCAAAATACTAAAGGCTATATGTTCCGTTGTTTAACAGACCATCGTTGCATGTGTCAATACTAGTGATTGTTTCGATAAGATCTCCTCTCATCCTTCTAAATTCCAGTGTATACAAGCCTAGTCGCTCCAGTCTTTCAACATATGATAGTCCCGCCATTCCGGGAATTAACCAAGTAAACCTACGCTGCACGCCCTCAATAGCAACATTAGGCTTCTTGTGGATGCAATGTGTTATTAATGGTAAGGTTATGGACCAGTTAGTGGACAAGAATGATACAAGTAAGGCAAGAACTAAGCCTGAAATAAAAACAGAAAATGGAAAATTATGGAAAAAACTCAGCAGGTCAGTCATCAGGAATGATTGGGTAAATGTATGAGGAGCGTTTGAAGGCTTAGAAGTTTAGAAGGATGAGGGGTGGTCTCTTTGAGTCATACCCTCCCCCTACAGCTCTGTGGAAGCTTCTTCAACAGCCCAAGGGCAATTATGTACGGGAAATGGATGTTGGTCTTGCAGTGATAGTGAGAGCTGGAAAATCAATAACAAAAACCTTTTAAAAACTTTAAGTTAGGAATCTCAATCCCACAGGTCTTAATTCTATATTTCAGTTTAGAGGTACAGCGCGGAAACAGGCCCTTCAGCCCAGAGTCTGCACCGATCAGAGATCCCCGCACATTAACACTGGCCTACACACACTGGGGACAATTTACACTTATACCAAGCCAATTAACCTACAAACCTGTACATCTTTGGTGTGGGAGGAAACTGAAGATCTCGGAGAAAACACACGCGGTCACAGGTAAAACGTACAAACTCCGTAAGGACAGCACCTGTAGTTGAGATCAAACCCGGGTCTCCGGCGTTGCAAGTGGTGTAAGGCAGCAACTCTACCGCTGTGCCACCATGCCGCCCTAATTTATACGGAGGTGTGCGGTGACCGGGGAAGACCGACACCCACGGAGGTGTGCGGCGACCGGGAGACTCGACACCCACGGAGGTGTGCGGTGACCGGAAAGACCGGGAGACCCGACACCCACGGAGGTGTGCGGTGACCGGAAAGACCGGGAGACCCGACACCCATGGAGGTGTGCGGTGACCGGGGAAGACCGACACCCACGGAGGTGTGCGGCGACCGGGAGACTCGACACCCACGAAGGTGTGCGGCGACCGGGAGAGCCCTGGAGGAGACCGACACCCACGGAGGTGTGCGGCGACCGGGAGAGCCCTGGAGGAGACCGACACCCACGGAGGTGTGCGGCGACCGGGAGAGACCCGGAGGAGACCGACACCCACGGAGGTGTGCGGCGACCGGGAGAGCCCTGGAGGAGACCGACACCCACGGAGGTGTGCGGCGACCGGAGGGGGTCGGCGACCTGAGGGACCGACCACCCGCTGAGGTGCGGCGGCCGGTAAGGCCGAGGCACTACTTACTTACCCAGGCGCGCGACCGTAGAGTCGGGACGGTCCTGGGCCCGAGGCAGCGGCAGCGCTTCGAATTGCGCGGCAGCTGCCGGGAGCACCTGTGGGTGGGGCCGGGGAGCACCTGTGGGCGGGGCCGGGGAGTACCTGTGGGCGGGGCCAGCGCGCACTGCTGCGGAGGCGCGATCGCACCGCGATTACAGCAGTGGGAGGCCAGCAGTGCCAGCCCAGCAGTGGGAGCCCAGCAGTGCCAGCCCAGCAGTGGGAGCCCAGCAGTGGCAACCCAGCAGTGGGTGCCCAGCAGTGCCAGCCCAGCAGTGGGAGCCCAGCAGTGCCAGCCCAGCAGTGGGAGCCCAGCAGTGCCAGCCCAGCAGTGGGAGCCCAGCAGTGACAGCCCAGCAGTGGGAGCCCAGCAGTGCCAGCCCAGCAGTGGGAGCCCAGCAGTGCCAACCCAGCAGTGGGAGCCCAGCAGTGCCAACCCAGCAGTGGGAGCCCAGCAGTGCCAGCCCAGCAGTGGGAGGCCAGCAGTGGCAGGCAAATCATTGGTGGTGGAGCATCTAGAGCCTACACTACGTGTGATCTACACAGCACGTCTTCTTGAGGGGAAGATATGGAACAAAATGAATATTTTGTGTTTAATGACCTGTGTAGTGATCTGTGTACTGAAAGCTTAATGTATTATATTTGATGCTTTTGTATATATGTATATATCTGTGGAGTGACCACACGGAGTGAGTGACCACACGGAGTGAGTGACCACACGGAGATGTGTGACCACCCGGCGATGAGTGAAATTCCGCAGAGGAGTGACCACCATGATGGCGAAAAAAGCAATTGTGTTTAGTTGTGTTATTGGTATTGTTTGCAAAAAGCAATGGTGTTTGGTTTTGTTTGTTAAATATATTTTAGCACTCGAATGGTAAAGAAAACCATTTTATATAAGACAAGGGGGATGTTGTAATATATAAGACAAGGGGGATGTTGTGATATTGCTGGGACTACTTTGTGTATCCAAGGACTACTTTATATGCCTGTGTATATAAGTGATTGGTGTGATTCGGCGGTCACTCTGGATCCAGGCGGCCTTGGAATAAACAGCCTGGAGTTGAGCTCCAGCAATGTAACCTTTTATACACGTGTACTTGTGGTCCGTCCAGAGTCACTAAAGGTACAACAGGTACCGGACCACGAAGTATAACAGATGGGGCCGACATCGGGAGCACCAGCAACAGCAGCGTCTTGACCGCCCGAATCGCGGGGCTTGGGTCGGCCCGCCGCGGACCTTTCACCGTCCGGCGCGGCCTGGAACAGGCTGCGGGATTTTTTTTCTGCCCGGCGGGGGCTTCAATGTCGGGAGCCCCGACCCCCCTCGACGTGGCAACTTCAACAGCCTGACCGCGGGAGAAGACGGCAGGGGAAGAGAAAAGACATTCTGGCCTTCCATCACAGTGAGGAGGTGACTGGAGGGGACTCACTGTGATGGATGTTTCTTTTTTTTTTGTTTTGTGTTGGTTTGTGATTGTGTGTTATTGCTTATTTTTATTGCTCTTATTGTTGGACTGTGGACTTGTTTTTTTGGATGACAATAAAGGTTATTCTGATTCTGATATGCTCGCCTGTCACATACTTTGATGACAATGCCAATGACCCACAATTGATGTTGAGCAACTGTACTAAGGTTCAAAGTCTGAATCAATGTTTAAACTTTGATGGCAGAGTAGACTCGATGGGCCGAATGGCCTACTTTTGCTCCTCCGACTTATGAACTTTAAACTTGCCTTACGAAGCTGCTTTAAGTATATTTTGTGCAGAGGTCATGGTAGTTTTGTCAAAAAATGCAGATGCTAAAAATCATTCTGACTAAAGACCATTGACCCGATATGTTAACTCTCCGTGCCATCTCCAATCTGACCTCTGGCCTGGGCTTCCTCCCCTGCCAGAGTAAGGCCACGCGCAAACTGGAAGAACAGCATCTCATATTCTGCTTGGATAGCTTGCAATCCAATAGCATAAAGAAGGGCCTCGACCCGAAACATCACCCATTCCTTCAATCCAGAGATGCTGCCTGTCCCACTGAGTTACCAGCATTTTGTGTCTATCTTCAGTATGAACATTGAATTCTCTAATTTTAAACAACACCCCACCCCCTGTCTTGTTTCCCACTATGCTGCATACCCATTTGTCCCATCATCATGCTCTCCTTTCCTCTGCACCGCCCCATCCCCTTCCATTTATATCCCTCTCTCTGGCATGACACTTCACTCCACTTCTCCCTTTAGCTTACTTACATCTGTCCCTTTTTCATGTCTAGCATTTGCTCAGCCCTCCACCTGTATCCATCTATCACTATCTGATATAATTTATCTGAAGAAGGGTCCCGACCTGAAACGTCATCTATCCATGTTCTCCAGAGATGCTGCCTAATCTGCTGAGTTACTCCAGCATTTTGTGTCATTTTTCCTATGTGAAGTAACTTCTGGCCTCAGGACCCATCTCCCTCTGGCAGGGCTGCCTGATGTAAATGTCCAGCAGTGTGTGCTCCCTCAGAACACAGGAGTCATCAATGCTACCAGGAATTATTGCATTGATCGCCAATAAAAAAATGTTCATGAATGTCAGCCACTGTGCATTGAGGGGCGAGAAATGATTTCAATTGATGAAAGCCAAGTTTATTAATGGACGTGTTTATGGATTGGAGTGCAGTCAATAGCTGCCTGCATTCATTGTCGCCAGCATTGGGAAAAATCCCATTGCCAAGATGTCACCTGTTCCTTACTGTAATAAAAAAAATGAAGTCATCTCTTCAGGATTAGAGAGCCTGTGTGGCCACTCTGATGCTGCACTGAACAAAAAACTGGGAGCCACAGGAGACTGCAGATGCTGGAATCTTAGGTAAAACACAAACTGCTGGAAGACTGAAAACCATGCTCAAAGTCTTCTGAGGAAAGGTAGACCCAAGGGAACCCTTAGCCCAATCCCAACTCAAATGGAAGAGTATTTAATATTTGTTTACAGATACAGCGTGAAAACAGGTTTTTCGGCCCACCGAATGCATGTTGACCAGTATACACCTTTACATTAGTTCTATCCGACACAATAGAGTCAATTTACAGAAGCCAATTAACCTACAAAGCTGCATGCCAAACTTCCCAAGTCTAGGGAAATAGAGACGTCTTTGGAGTGTGGGACAAAACCGGAGTACCCGGAGAAAACCCACACAGTCACAGGGAGAATGTACAAACTCCAGACAGCACAGTATTCTCAAAGTTATAAAGTACCGACAGAAACGTGATGAGGCAAAGTGGAAACAATTGAAAAAGTGCACATCTTTCTATTCTTTTCTGTCCACATGGAATAATGATGACTCATCAAGTACTATCTGCTGAGCAAGTACACCTATTGAACAATAAAATCAGATAAAATGGAAAAATCAGCTGTTCAGACCAGTGTAAGGAAAGAATTAATACTATATGTTCAATATTTTCATTCATTATTTATTGACGTATTTACAATAGATTTCTCATGCAATCTCATCAGTCATATCAGTGAAAATTAAATGTGTCAGTTCCACATTGGGACTTTTGGACAGATGGTTTCTCAAACTAATGCCACCTCAGATTTAAAGATCTCATTCAGGCATTAAGTTAGAAGGCCAATCGAGAAGCTGGACGTGGATCAGCCCCATTTTCTGCCAATCCAATGCTCACACTTCTTAGCACAGGGTTAGCTCTTTGCCCCTTTAATGTGCACCACCTCTGGTCTTATACTTCGCTACTGGACAGCGGCCAACATGCAAGTTGGCTTTTAATTTTATCATCCTGACCTTGGTTATGCTACTTCAAGCAATGAATAAACACAAGCAGTCAAGGCATGCACAAAAGCATGAAAAAGGATTGAAGGCTGATGTTGCACAGACTTAATCAGTACCGCATTTCCTAATGCAATCAAAGCAGCAAAAACAGCCTGAAACTGAACGGAGACAGGCCCTTCAGCCGAACTTGCCATTGCCGACAAACCATGTCAACCAAGATATTCCATATACGCGAGTTCCACCTGCCTGCGTTTGGCCCATATTCCTGTAAAGCTTTCCTATTCATGTACCTGTTCAAATGCCCTTTAAATATTGTTATAGAACCTGTCTCAACTACCTTCTCTGGAAGTTCGTTCCATATGCCAGCCACCCTCTGTGTGAAATAATTGCCCCTCACGTTCCTATTAAATCTATCCCATCTCACCTTAAAACTATGTCCACTGGTTCTTGATATCCCTACTCTCGGTAAAGGAATCTGTGCATCCACCCTACCTATTCCCCTCATGATCTTATACCCCTCTTTAAGATCGCCCCACAGCCTCGTGCACTCCAGAACGAGAAGAAAGTTCTAGCCTCCCCAATCTTTCCTGATAGCTCAGGTCCTCAAATCCTGGCACCATCCTCATAAATCTTCTCTTCACTCTTTCCAACTTAACAACATTTTTCCTATAGCAGGCTGACAAAAATTGAATACAATATTCGAAGTGTGACCTCACCAATGTCTTGTACCTCTGTAATATAACCTCCCAACTTCTATACTTAATACCCTGACTGATGAAGGCCAATGTATCAAAAGCCTTATTGACCACCCTATCTACCTGTGACACCATTCTCCAGGAACTCTGTACCTTCACTCCTTGATCCCTCCGCCCTATAACATTCTCCAAAATTCTCTTCAACACTCTCTACTAAATCTGAAAATAGCAAAAAGAATTTGTTATGAACCCATCAATATGATCACAAACATACAAGTTTAATAAACTATCAACAGGTTTTTAGAAACTTCTCCTATTGGAGTCTGGCATATATTCTATTTAGAATCGGGCATGCAAAAGTCTGCAGTCACATTTCTATTAAAATCTCCTGTAATTGTATTTGCAAGAAAAGGTTGAACAGAGAAAATAATGGAAGTAAATCCATTAGTCTACTCGGCATTGACTGCAAGGTAATAATATTTGGCAGTGTTCAGCAGAAGTATTTGTAATGATCAGTGATTCATTTTTGATGTATGCAGTTGGCATGAAGTTATTAAATGGCCCCAAATCTGGGAGCACTGACATAATTCAATAGCCAAATAGACGGAGAAACGTACAGGTGCTGAAAATACAGAAGTGTGGGTGGCAACCTTTAACAAGTACTGGGACTAGCACCCAGTACTAATATCCCAATGGGGCCTGCACCAACCGGCTCTGTTCCCAGAGGCAAGCCATGAAAATTGTCTTTTGGCGCAATTGTGGGAGCATGACACTCCTCTGCTTCAGAGAAAAATGTTCCCTTAACAGGGACGAGGCTGGGTTAATCGATGTCACGTACCATTTGAAACCTCAAATAGTTAGTTTCACTTGCTGATAGACACGAAATACTGGAATAACCTAGCGGGACAAGCAGCACCTCTGGAGAGAAGGAATGGATGACGTTTCGGGTTGAGACACTTCAATAGAAAGTAACTTTTCAGGATAAATGGAAATTTATAAACTCCTGTCTCCTTTTTCTATATTAAGACCCATATATAAATGCCAGTTGTAACCTGATACTGAAATAAATGGAAACGCTGGTTATTTTATGGAATCAGAGTGAGAGACTTCTCCATCCATTCAGAAATATCCAAATCTGGCAGAGGGTCAGAATTAGACAGTTACTAAAATGTAAGAATTAACCATTTTAGTTTGAAGAACTGATATAGATGGAGAATTGACAGCAGAATGTATTTCAGTCTCTTGATTGACCACACAGTGTGGCACCGTGGACATTAAGTAGAATCAAATAACAGTTTGAAGTTCTTAAGAAGAAACATAGAGAGTTGGTGCAGGAGTAGGCCATTCGGCCCTTCGAGCCTGCACCGCCATTCAATATGATCATGACTGATCATCCAATTCAGTATCCTGTACCTGCCTTCTCTCCATACCCTCTGATCCCTTTAGCCACAAGGGCCACATCTAACTCCCTCTTAAATATAGCCAATGAACTGGCCTCAACTACGTTCTGTGGCAGAGAATTCCACAAAGGAGAAGGAGAACCTGTCCATGTTCTCCAGAGATGCTTGGTTAGGTCATCTCCAGAGATGACCAGTTGGGTTACTCAAGTACTCTGACTCACTCTGGACATTAATTCATATTTTAGTCAAGGGCGGGTATGCAATATATCACATCCGGGTCATTGACAAATTCACACATGCCAAACATTATTTTTGGAATTGCTGACTAAATATTCGCCAGAAATATACAGCGAGCAAACAATGGCGGGACTCCGCGGCCTCCCTACCTGCAACAACAGCAAGCTGACGAAAATGAACGGACATCCCCGAGCGGCGCGGGAAGCGCGAACCTAACGTCTCTGAACGACGGAAATTGCCGGAGATGCCCGAAGTGGCTCCGGACCTCCAGTACGGGCTGAGTTGATTGACAGACCAGAGGGCCACGACCGCTTTCTCGCCTCTCACGTGGGAAGTTGAAGCCCCGCCTTCCTCATTGCGCCGCCCTCCCTCGCCACGGGCGCATGCGCGATGCCGGGCTGCCGTGTGAGTTGATGGATCCGCCGGCCACGCCCACTTCGCAGCCTCGCCTCTCCTGCCACGGGCGCAATGACCGAACGCGTCGCGGCCTTCCCACGTGGGAAGATGAGGCCCCGCCCTCCCTGGCTCCCATCCTGGCCCGGGGCGCATGCGGGCTGTGGGCTGTTTGTCGTTGAGGCGGCTCCAGTGAAACGGCGGGGTGGGCGGTCTGCGGGGCCGGGCAGGGGAGGAGGGACTGACTGAGCTTCTCTGTGCTCCCGGCAGCACTGCCAGCCCCCCTTTCCGAGCACGGTGACTCCTGCCCGCCTTGTCCAGGCTCTGTCGCCATGTACCGGTACCTAGGCGAGCTGCTGGCTCGAGGGGCCGCTGCTTCCCTGACGCCCGCTGCTGAGGGCGGTGTACAGCGCCTGGGCTGTACAGCCGGGCCGGCTACCCTGCACCAATGCCGGCGTTACTCCAGCGAGCCACCGTCGGCGGCCACTTGCAACCAGCAGGACGACCAGAAGGACGACCCCAACTTCTTCACCATGGTGGAAGGCTTCTTCGACCGGGGGGCGAAGATCGTGGAGGACAAGTTGGTGGAGGACATGCGGAGCCGAGAGTCGGACGAGCAGAAGCACAAGCGGGTGCGGGGCATCCTGAAGATCATCAAACCCTGCAACCACGTCCTGTCCATCTCCTTCCCCATCAAGAAGGACAACGGGGAGTGGGAGGTGATCGAGGGCTACCGAGCCCAGCACAGCCAGCATCGGATGCCCTGCAAAGGAGGTGAGGCAGAGGAATGAATGCACGGCGAGTTGCAAGGACTCTTGCCCCCTCAGCAAGGCAGCTGCAGGGAGGGGCACTTTTCCTTTGCCGTTTCCATTGACACGGATACGAGTGCAAGTATGCCCAACAGATTCCCGTTAACGTGAGTCATGTAAATAGCAGCCCTCCCGGCCTCCAATAGGGCGGCATAATAATAACTTTCCAGTTTATCCTTAAAACGCAGTATTGAAGGAATGTGATCCTGGCCCCTTCCCACCAATTATGTTGTTGTTGGAAAGACTGCTTTACAGTTATGGGCCAGATATGACAACGGGCCTTTGAACAGTGATCGTATGTGGTTTAATTTTGATGACAAGATGATCTTACTAAGGCAGGTGATCAGAGGCTCAGTTACAGTGTGGTTTTAAGGAATATGCAGAGGGGTTTCTTAACCATAGGATCTTGGAAACTGAAGACACAATCGTTAGGGGAAGTTTAAAAAAAATCCGTTTGAATGTGTGTAAGAGGCCAGTGTTGAATGTTTATTTTAGAGGTTTTTAGTTTAGAGATGCAGCATGGAAACAGGCTGTTCGGTTCACTGAGTGCACGCCAGCTATCGATCACCCATTCGTACTAGTTCTGTTATTCCACTTTCACATCCGCTCCACGCCCCTACACATGGGGCGATTTGCAGAGGTCAATTAACCTACAAACAAACCACATATGTTTGAAACCGAAGCATACGGAGGGAGACCCACGCAGTCACAGGAAGAACGTGCAAACTCCACACAGGCAGCTCCCGAGGTCAGGATCGAACCCGGGTCTCGGGTCCTGCGAGGCGCCCTTGTGCTGCCCCAACAAGTAAAGATATTTTGTAAGTTGTAAGGCATAAATGAGGGATAAACGAAAGACGAGGCCATATGGGGATTTGAAAAGATAGACTGAAATTGCTGAACTTGGACACATTTCGCGGAGGGGAGAGAAGTAATTTGACTGAATGGGTCCTGAATTAAATCAAAGTTTTGGCAGGTTGGGTGGAACAAGGGAAGTGAGTCAGGCGTGTACAGGAACAGTCAAACTTATCACTAGCAATGTATAAACAAAGAACTACAGATGCTGGTTTATACTAAAGGTAAACACAACGTGCTGGAGCAACTCAGCAGGTCAGGCAGCATCTCTGGAGAAGAGGAATGGGTGATATATTGAGTCAGAACTCTTCTTCAGACTGATAGTAGGTGGTGGAGGGTGAAGAACTGGAGGTGGGAAAAGACCAGGACCATTCGGGGCCAGCCCGATTGACCTCAGGCAGGATGTTGAGACAGCAGAGATAGCCAGAGGTACATGAATAGGAACCATGATCTGCTGGGATGGTGTGGGACTAGATGATCCACCCAGGACATGGTGGAGTGATAATGGATAATCGAAATCCTGTCAGCTTTTAAATAATAAGGGGGATAGCAATCCAAGGTTACAATCATACTGTTTGAGACTTTTCGTAGCAGTGCCATGACAAGGATGGACAACTTTGTTTCAGGAAAGGGAGTTCAGAGTGTTTTATTGTCATATATCCCGAATCAGAACAATGAAAATCTTACTGGCAGGAATGAAATGAGAATGTGGGTCTCTGATGATGCTGGCTGCCTTTTTGAAAAGGTGGTATTGGAGCCTGGTATCTCCTGTGACACTGATACAGAAAGAGATGTTGGACAAGGGATGGCAGAGTGTAGGTGGTGCGAGGACAGGTCAAAGTAGGGTTCTTACCCTGAGATGGTGATGAATCATACTCTGGATTCCTCCCACACTCCAAAGACGTGCAGGTTTGTAGGTTAATTGTGTCCAGCATATACGTTAGTGCTAGTGCACGGGGTGATCGCAGTGGGCTGTTTCCATGCTATATCTAAACTAAATGCTGGTTTGGAGAGGGATACAGTAACTTGAATTGGGAATTATTAACTATCCATTAATATGGGTGCAAGGAAGGGAAGTTTGGTGTCAAACGTTTGAGTGATTACAGCAATTAAGTCTTGTGGGAAAAATGAGATTGAAACAAGTGAACTAAGGAAATAATTTAGAATAAAGAGTGGACTTGGGACTAAGCTGGGAGGGAATATTGGGAAGAGTTTGATCCAGTAGACTAGGGCAAAGAAACAAAAATGTGTGGGTGACTCAAGTGTATTCCATCTCAGAAACAGATCCATAAAGCCCTGATATTTGCTTTTGAGGTGGAGGAGACATTTCAAGAAGAATCCTTCAATAAAGATGGGGAAAAAGATGAAGCCTGTACTGGAGGAATACCAAGGGTGGGGGGAAAAATGATTTGAATGGGAGCATTAAAATGTGAGGACGTGATTAAGCAGGTTGGTGCCTGCAGCATTGAGTTTTTGAATGTGCAATCAAAGCGAATGAAAGAGGTTTTATCAGGAGAGAAATGAAATAGGGTTGGGAGGTTCCTTTGTTTCCTTTGCGGTACTTGCCCAATTCTCTTAACACAATAATAATCAAATCTGCTTCCATTCCCCTTTTTGGCAGTGAATTCCTGATCTTAACTAATTACTGCATGAAGATTTTTCCAGTGTGCACTTGGGTTCTTTTGCCCTTTCTCTTTCTGTCAATGGAAACTATTTTCCTTTTTGCTTTTCTATATGCTTGCTGGTTTCTGAATACTTCCATCACCTTGCTCCTCAACTTCTCCAATGAGAACTTCCCCAGCTTCTCGACTTGCCCCATGTAACTAGTCCCTCATCCCTGGGACAATGTTAGTAAATCTTTCCTTTCTACATCATCTGCATCTATCCATCAGCAGATCCCCAGAGATGCAAACCCATGTTGCTGTTGAATCAGTGTATATTTATAAATGTCCTATGTAAAAGTTTCTTGTTTTTCTAAATAAAACCCTGACATGTATTTTAAGTACAACCAGCCCTCCTCGCACCATCTTATAATCAACTTTGCTTTGCCCAATTTTGGCAATTTCCTTTTCCTTAATGCTCTGTGTTCATATTTAGTACCTTCAGCATAAATCTGGATCGTTACAAAAATCTCCTATTTGATCCTTAAAAGGCCACATCCTCCTGTATGTTGGCAGCCAGTCTGTTCTGTTTGGAATGCATCTGTTCCAATGCTGTTTTTTCCCCCCCCCAATTAAATAACAAGAGCAATGGGAGACCTAGAGTCATACAGCATGGAAACAGGCCCAATGGCCCAACTTTAGTTTATGGTTTGGTGTACCAAGGCCCAGTAAAAAGCTTTGATTGCGTGCTAACCAGTCAGTGGAAAGACTATATATGATTACAATTGAGCCATGCACTGTGTACAGTCCCATGATAATGGGAATCATGTTTAGTACAAGATAAAATCCAGTAAACTCTGATTAACTTGCCCTCTTAAGTTTGCCTTTTGGCAAACCTGCCCATGTCAACCAAGATGCCCCATCTACACTACTCCCACCTGCCAGTGTTTGGCCCATATCCCTCTAAACTTTTCCTATCCATGTAGTTGTCCAAATATCTTTTAAATGTTATATTATCTGCCTCAACTACCTCCTCTGGCAGTTCGTTCCATCTACCCAACACCCGGTGTGAAATAGCTGCCTTTCAAATTCCTGTTAAATCTTGCCCTCTCACCATAAATCTGTGTCCTCTGGTTCTTGATTCCCTTACTCTGGGTAAAATACTCTGTGTATCTACCGATCTATTCCCCTCTGATCTTGTACATCTTTGTAAGGGCACCCCTCATCCTCCTGCAGCAAGGAATTAAACATCTAGCCTGCCTAATCTCTCCCTATAGCTCAGGCCCTTGAGTCCCGTCAATATCCTTGTAAATCGTCTCTGCACTCTTTCCAGCCTAACAGCGTCTTTCCGAAAGGTGTGGTCCAGGTGACCAAAACTGAACACAATGCTCCAAATGTGGCCTCAATGACCTGTACAAAGTATTGAAACGTTTAACTGGTGGAATTTTGAATATCGCATGACATACTGGGAGGTAATCCAGCTGTGAAGAGTCTACCCATAAACCATTTAATTAGAACACTGGAAACATTTTTGTTGTGGCTTGGCGTACAGGGACCTTGCTTGCTTGGGAATAAATAGGCAAGATGCATTTTGTTTGTCCTCTGAAATATTATCCTTTTCCTCATCCTTGGCAAAAATATCTATGTATAGTAATAATGGAAATAAGCAGCACGTGTTTTTTTATAATTCATCAAAGTAATATGGACAAAGACACAAAAAGCTGAAGTAACTCAGCAAGTCTGGAGAAAAGGAATAGGTGATGTTTCTGGTCAATCCTTCTTCAGATATATTCAAAAGAATATGCTTCAATTGAGGTCTTTGAATGAATCTTGGTTTTAAAAAGACTTCTTGCCATTCTAAGATAAAAACGTGGACCTAGTGTGAATCAGTGAAACGTAATTAAAATGCACTCAAAGATACAAGTGATAGAAACATTTGTTCACTGAACTCCATGTCTTTTGGCGTCAGTAAATATTCTTTTTTGATAAATATTTTTATTAAACATAAATACATATTAATAAAATTTACTTATTACATACATTCGTGATATTATTAATATTAACAATTATGTCCTACATAATTCTATACTTTTTTTTTAAGAGAGGAAAAGATAGAGAAAAATAAAATAAAAATAAGAGATCCAAATTGGAGAAATGAATGGAGTATTAAAAAAGTTATCTATCATTGGAGATATATCCATGATTTATTGTTCATAATTCTTCCTCCATTCCATTATTCAGGCCACGGTCATGTCCTCGAACCAAGCCATTTTGACCCTTTAAATATACAATAAATGGAGACCATATTCCTCTGAAAAGATTCAACCTGTCCACTAGTACAAGTCTCAATCTTTCCAGATGAAGTGTCTCCGACATTCCTGTAATCCACATTTTAATTGTGGGGGATGTAGGACCTTTCCAGAATTTCAGTATTAATTTTTTCCCAATTATTAAACTATAATCAATAAAAATTCTTTGATTCGTTGTTAATAATTGATCTGTTTCTAATATTCCCAGTATTATTAAGTTTGAGTCAGGGATCAGCTTCCTATTAACAACATTCGAAATTATTTTAAATATTTCTGTCCAGAATTTAGTGATTTTTTCACAGTTTGTGAATATGTGCGTTAAATTAGCTTCCAATTGCTGACATTTGTCACAAATGGCAGATATATTTGGAAAAATACTATGTAATTTAGCTTTTGAATAATGTAGTCTATGTAATATTTTAAATTGTATAAGAGAGTGTCTAGCATTTAGCGAACAGTGATGTATGTGTTGTAAACTTTCATCCCATATATCAGGTCTAATAATTTGACCTAATTCATTTTCCCATGATTGTCTATATATTTCTGTACTTGGAGCGTCGTTTTCCAGTAGAATATTATAAATATATGATATCAATTTTTCTGTATTTGGGTGTTTATTCAAACATTCATCTAAAATCTCTGTCTTTCTATTTCTAATTTCATGTGTATTTGCTTTTACATAATCTCTAATTTGTAAATATCTAAAGTAATCTTTTGAATGTAATCCATAAATTTGTTGTAATTCTTGAAATGAAAGGAAAAAATTTTCCCTATAGAGATCTCCCATCTTATTAATTCCACAGTTTTTCCATTGTAAAAAACCTTTATCTATCATTGAAGGTTTAAATGTGATGTTATTTACAATAGTAAGAGCTAGTGGTATACATTCCAATTTTAATGTTTTCTTTATTTGTTTCCAAATACGTATTCCACTATCTATTATAAGGTTTTCACTATAGGTTTTCTTACTTATTTTATTATTGGCGAATAAAATCGAACTAATTTCAAAGGGCGAACAATCTTCTTTTTCCATTATTAACCAGGTTGGTTGTTTATCTGTCTCTACTAACCAAAAGTTAATATTTTTAATATTGACTGCCCAATAATAAAACGTAAAGTTTGGTAGAGCTAGACCTCCATTTATTTTTGGTTTACATAAGTGTTCTTTTTTTATTCTATGGCTCTTATAATCCCAGATAAAGTTAGTGACTATGGAATCAATTTTTTAAAAAAAATTTTTAGGAAGATATATCGGAATCATTTGGAAAAGATATAATAATTGTGGAAGAAAAATCATTTTTATTGCATTAATTCTACCTATCATTGAGATTGGTAATGTTTTCCAATATAAAATATTTTTATTTAATTTATTCAATAAGAGCGGAAAATTAGATTTAAATAAAGAATCAAATCTTTTTGTTACATAAATTCCAAGATATTTTATTTTTTCGTTTGCTATCTTAAAAGGAAATTGTTGTAATATATGTAGATTATTTACCCTTATCGGCATAAGTTCACTTTTGTTCCAATTAATACTATATCCTGAATATGATCCAAATTCAGTTATTAATTTTAGTAAATTTGGAATACTAATTTCCGGGTTTGTGATATAAAGTAATACATCATCCGCATATAAAGAAATTTTATTTTCAGTATTTGTGGTGTCATATCCATATATTTCAGGATGTATTCTCACCCGTTGAGCTAAAGGTTCTAATGCAAGTGCAAACAATAGTGGGGATAAAGGACAACCCTGTCTGCAGCCTCGAAATAGATTAAATTTATTTGATAGTATTTGATTTGTTATTATTCTAGCTGTTGGATTGGTATATAATAATTTAACCCAAGTGATAAACTTCTCTCCCAAATTAAAAAATTCCATAACCGAAAACAAATAAGACCATTCCACTTGGTCAAAGGCTTTCTCCGCATCTAACGAAATAATTACTAAGTCTTTATTAATACCTCTTTTCGAATATATAATATTATATAATCGTCTGAGGTTATATGAGGAATATCGTTTTGGTATAAATCCTGTTTGATCGGGGTGAATTAGTTTATTAATAACTGTGCTTAATCTTTGTGCTAATATTTTCGTTAGTATCTTTTGATCAGTATTTAAAAGAGCTATAGCTCTATATGATCCTGGGTCCTCCAGATCTTTGTCTATTTTAGGTATAAGTGTTATAATAGATTCATTTAACGTTTCTGGTAGTTTCTGACAAATATAGATATTTTCATAAAGTATCTTCAGACGTGGTGTGATCAGATCATAAAATGTTTTATAAAATTCCGAACCGATACCATCTGGTCCCGGTGTTTTACCATTTTTTAATGATCTGATAGACTCTTCAACTTCTTTTACTGAAATTTCCGCATTTAGTGATTCTCTATTTTGTAAATCCAACCCCTTCAGATTACATTTTTTTAAAAATGCTTCTATTCCTATCCTATTTTCTGTCGTTTTAGCTGAATATAGATTTTTATAATATTGCAGAAATCTCTCATTAATATCTTTAGGTTGTACTAAAGGTTCGCCAGTATGTGATTTAATCCTGTGGATTATTTTTTCTCCTTCCATCTTTCTAAGTTGACGAGCCAGTAACTTATGAGGTTTATCTCCAAATTCAAATTGTGATTGTTTGGTGTATTGGTAGTGTTTTACGACTTGATCTGAGTATATTTTATTTAATTTATATTTCAGTGCAGCGATTTTATTATGTATTATTATAGATGGATTAGCAGCGTTCTCTGTATCTAATTGTTTAATCTCCTTTTCTAATTCCTGTTGTTCCCTCCAATTCTTTTTATTATAGAATGCTTGAGAAGATATCATAATTCCACGGACATATGCTTTAAAAGTTTCCCATAGTAGGGCAGAAGATATTTCCGGTTTATCATTTATTTCGAAAAAAATCTTAATCTGTTCTGTAATATATTCCTGAGTTGTTTTATTTTTTAATATTTGTGGGTTAAATCTCCATTGTCCCCGTTTTTCCATTTTACCATTTATTTTAATCATAAATGTTAAAGGTGCATGATCTGAGATTGTAATATTATGGTATTTTGAATTATAAGTGAGTGAGATAAGTTTAGCGTCGACCAAAAAATAATCTATTCTTGAATAATCTATTCAGTAAATATTCTGACCCAAATTATTTAGGAATTTCATTTGTATATAAAAAAAGATTGTTTTCATAATGAATGAACAGAACTTTGGTTCATCAAAGTTGGCAGAGGGTTGTTTTTAAAGACATCGACAATTAAGAAAACTTTGAGTCTTTCAGAATATTTTCCATTTTATAAGTCATTCTCTCTGCATACTGGAAGCTTTCATTTTTTTTCCAGAGAATGGAGTTTTATTCAAACTGCTTTCTCTTCACCCCACCCCTCTCTTCTTGTGTTCTATCTCTGGCTTTTTAACTAGTGATCACTGCAAAATGAATGTGATCTTCCTTTGAATTATCTCATCTTGTCCATGGCAAATATTTGTTATCTCTCACCTCCCCCCCACCCCCGGCATATTGCTCTCATCAACTTCACCTTGGAACAGCACAAAGAAGACCACAGAGTATAAATATTAAAAACAATAAAAACATCTTCAAGAACATACACAGTCTAATTTTAATATTCCCTGAAAACGTATCTTTTTCCCCTCTCTCAACTAATCCTTTGAGTTCTAAATTGTTGCCAAGCCTCGAGTGCATTACTTTTTTATGCCAATTTGTGCATCTCTTGCTTGGATCTTATACTATCTTAATTTTGCTTGTCAGACGTGGAGCAATTGTAATGATTCATTCAAGTGTTCCTTGAATATTGGTCAACGGTCTTTCATCTCATCCCCAAGAGTAAGTGTATATCTGGAGGACTTGAGAATAATAGGGTACAGTTATGAACATCTTGGTTAGCCTAAAGCACTGTGGCACAAGGGTGGTGTAGCTGGTAGAGCTGCTGTCTCACGGCGCCACAGACCCCAATTCGATCTGGGCCGTAGGTGCTGTCTGTGTGGAGTTCACAGTTTTTACCTGTGACCGTGTGGGTTTCCACCGGGTGCTCTGGTTTCCTTCCACATCCCAAAAACGTGTGGGTTTGTAGGTTAATTGCCACTGATGTGTGGGGAGTGGATGGGGACGTAGAACTAGTGTGAATGGCTGATCGATAGTCAGTGTGGACAGGGTGAACTACTCTTGAAGGTTTACAAGTAGTTTTTGGTGCTGTATTTTAGGAGAGACTGCCTGAGTTTACACTAGAAGCTTGGGCTCCAGGAGTTCGATATTGAGAGACTGGGAATGTATTCTTTGTAATTTGAAGGTGATCACAGCTTATAAGCTATAATGGAAATAGTACAACTGTAAACTATACCTTTTGGAGAGTCTTGAATTAGTTTAAAGATGACAGCCAGGCTTTCGGAAGAAATAAAACATTTGGAATAAAATTGAATAATTGTGTACAGTGAGCAAGGATTTGTCTGGGGCGGGTCTGACAAACCTGAGGTAGACACAAAATGGTGGAGTAACTCAGCGGGACAGGCAGCATCTCGGGAGAGAAGTAATGGGTGACATTTCGGTTCGAGACCCTTCTTCAGACTCATACCCTTCTTCTGACAAACAGGAGTTCTTTAAGGAGGTGATAAAAGTGATTGAAGGTAGAATGTTTTCTACGTAGACAGTGGATATTGTCCGCATGATAGCATGGTATTGACATATTGTAGCGTGATCTGGAAGATTAAGATGCATGTGATACACACCGACTTGATAGTTTGGATTCAGAAGTGGCTTATCCATAGAAGAGAGTAGTGAAGGAAAGATGTCATTCTGGCTGGAGTCTGTGACCAGTGTTGCTCAGGGATCTGTGCTGGGACCTCTGATACTGTAATATAAATATAGATGGTTGAAATGAAAATGTACATGGGTTGATAAATAAGTTTGCAGATGGCACAAAATTGATGGAGTTGTTGACAGTGAAGAGGGTCATATGAAAGGATCCATTCAGTTTCTGATATGGGTAGTGGAATGGCAGATGGTTTAATCTAGGCAAGTGTGTTAATGGGAGGTCAAAATGTAAACAATTCATAGCAAGAACATTGACAGTATTGATGTACCGAGTCATCAAATGCATGATTACCTGAAAGTGGTAACACAGTATTCAGTCTGAAGAAGAGTCTCGACCCAAAATGTCACCCATTCCTTCTCTTCAGAAATGCTGTCTGTCCTGCTGAGTTACTCCAGCTTTTTGTGTCTATTTTTGGTTTAAAGCAGCGACTGCAGTTCCTTACCCACAGGAAATGGTATGGGGACACAGGTACGTAGATAGGAAAGGTTTAGAGGGATTTTTACGGGTAGATGGGCATTTTGGTTGGCATGGACGAGCTAAGTCGAAGGGTCTGTTTCTGTGCTGTATGACAAGTAGATAGCAGTAAAGAAGGCAGATGATGTGTTGCCTTCATCTGTCAGGGAATTGAGTATAAGAGTCAGGAAGTCATGTTGCAACTTTATAACTTTGATTAGGCCCTATTTGGCCTTATGGTGTGCATACTAGTTGGCTCATTACAGGAAGACTGTGGAGACTTTGGAAAGGGTGCAGAAGAAGTTTAGCATGATGCTGCCTAGATAGGGAATATTTGCAGTAACGAGAGGTTGTCAAACTCATTGTTTTCCCTGAGGCGTTGGAGGCTGAAGGGGAGACCTGACAGTTTATAAAATGAGGCTGAAGGGGAGACCTGACAATTTATTAAATTATGAGAGGCAGATATGGTGTTGATGGCCAGAACCCCTCACCCATAGTGCAAATGTCAAATACCAGTGGACAATAAGAGAGTTAGATAGAGCTCTTAGGGGCTAGCGGAATCAAGGGATATGGGGAGAAGGCAGGCACGGGTTACTGATTGTGGATGATCAGCCATGATCACAATGAATGGTGGCTTGAAGGGCCAAATGGCCTCCTCCTGCACCTATTTTGTATGTTTCTATGACATAGTTATAGAATGAGATGGAGAAAGGTTAAAGGAGATGTGTGGGGCAAGTTTCCCTGCACTTGTGTTGGGTGCTTGGGACACATTATCAGGGTTGGTGGCGGGAGCACATAAACTTTCCCTCTCACCTTAAACTTATGTCCCCAGGGTTTTAATTCTGCTACTCAGGGTAGAAGACTGCATTTACCCTATCTATTCCCCTAGGGCTTGTTGGCTCCTAGCCTGCCCATTGTCTCCCTCCAGTCCTGGCAACATCCTCATAAATCTCTGCAAGCTTTCCAGTTTAACAACATCCTTCCTATAGCAGGGCATGCTCACAATGTGTCTCTTCCACAGTGAAGACATCAAACTTAAATTGCGTAACTGCACTGCAGAACACTGCAGTTAGAAACCCTGAGTTTCCCTTTTGCCTGTCACTTTAGTTCTTCATCCCATTCTAACCTCTAGCTTCCGTATTCCACACTGTTTCAAAACCTCTCACATTCTGGCACGCGACAACCCTCGGGTCTCTGGTGAATGCAACAATTTCAGATAATCTGCCCCTCCTATTTGTTTCCAGTTCTGTTTGTCAGAACTGGTCAGTTGTGATTTTTTAAAGATTTAGAGATACAGCGCAGAAACAGGCTCTTCGGCCCACCGGGTCCGCGCCGCCCAGCAATCCCCGCACACTAACTCTATCCTACACCCACCAGGGACAATTAAAAAAAATAAATTTGCCCAGCCAATTAACCTACATACCTGTACGTCTTTGGAGTGTGGGAGGAAACCGAAGATCTCGGAGAAAACCCATGCAGGTCACGGGAAGAACGTACAAACTCGGTACAGACGGCACCTGTAGTCAGGATCGAACCTGAGTCTCCGGTGCTGCATTCGCTGTAAGGCAGCAACTCTACCGGCTGTGCCACTGTGCCGCAGTGATGTAGAGTTATGCACCTGAAACATGAACTCTTTTCTCTCTCTTCACAAATGTCCGCTGATCTGCTATTTCCAGCGTTCTCTTGTTTGAGATTTCCAGCAAATGTTGTGTTCCGTATCTCACAGTCCCAGTGTGTTTTCCTCATCGTCCTTGTTTTATTTATTCTGCTGCAACAGACCAATGCTGATTAAAAGCTGCTGTTGCCATCTTTTAGATGACATTGAAAGCATGTGCGCCAACTGAGTAATTTTGATCTCCCTGTTAACATAGGCGTTTTCTCTACAATTTGTAAGTAGCATAGAAGATTCAGAAGGGAATTAATTGGCACGTGGGAGAGAAAGTGATTTCCATAGATGCAGGGAGATGAGGAGAAATGTAATTGTTCTGTTTGGAGCTGGTATTGACCGAGTGAATAGTGAATGGCTTGCTGCGTAACATTAAATAGATAATTGGTCAGCTCTGTGCCTTTATGGCATATTCAAAGTTTAACTTACAAGGTATCCGAAGCATCATAATTCTTCAATATATTTCAACAAGACAGGGATCCTGCACCATTTTGCTTCAGGTTCTGGAGCATATCCTTTTAGCCTAAGCACTGGTAGGACTGAATTCATTTAGTTTAGAGATATTGCGTGGAAACAGGCCCTTCGGCCCACTGAGTCCGCGGCGGCCAGCGGTCCCTGTACACCAACAGTATCTTGCACACACAAGGGACAATTTACAATTATACCAAGCCAATTAACCTACAAACCTGTATGTCTTTGGGGTATGGGAGGAAACCGGAGGTCCTGGTGAAACCCAACGCAGGCCATGGGGAGAATGTACAAGCTCCGTATAGACAGTACCCGTAGTCAGGGTTGAACCCGGGTCTCTGGTGCTGTGAGGCAGCAACTCTACAGCTGTGCTACTGTGCAACCCCTGAATAGAGGATAGTCAGTCATTTCAAGTGCCTGGAAAGCACCATCTCGACTGAAGGCTGTCTTGACCTGGAAATAGTTGCTAGAATCACAAGGCCAGTAGTTTGCTTGGTCACCTGACCCCTCGAGTGATGAACCACAGAAATATCAAGCTGTCGACCAAGATCCATCTTCACAACCCTTCTGTGAAACTTGAGGGATGCTCCATAGGACACGCATCAAACAGCTTGAGTGTTTCCACGCGCGACCCCTGGGCTCACTTACGGACATCAGATGATAGGCCAGTTGGAGGTTCAGGACAGATCCAGCCCAGTTAGTATGGATGCCATGATCCTGTGGATTCAGTAAAGCTGGACAGACCACACAATCCATATGAAAGTCCCCCATATGCGTCGCCAACTCCTTAATAGAGATCTTGCACAGAGCCACCAGATCCATGTACGTCCAAGAATGTGATGCAAGGAATGTATTAAAGCTGCCCTCGAAGATGAGGGCATTCTTGCAGGAGTTGGGGTCTTGTTTCCTGGACGTAACAGGCTGGGATGTATTGTCCAAATTGGTCTGCATCAACTTTGAAGTCAGCCAACAGGGCCGAGTTACCAGAGCCAGAGACGGCAGGAAGTATCCGCACCTGCCCGTGTCTTTCCTGTGCCCCCACCATTTGTGAGTGTGTGCCACTGGGGCTGGTCTTGGCAGCCACACTCTGGCTCACCAATGAAGGCTTAATGCTTGACATCATCAAACTCTGTAGTAAGCTCTGGTCATCAAGTGTCCCAAATCTAACTAAAATTTATTGACATTGTTCTCGATCGCCATGTAAGGCAGTATTATGACAAGTCTGAAGAAGGGTATCGACCCGAAATGTCACCTACCATTTTCTCCAGAATGCTGTCTGATCCGCTGTGTTACTCTAGCATTTTGTGTCATCCTGCAGTATCAGTGACTGCCTATATCGTAAGGTTACATTATTGAGTGCTTGGATGTATGGCTTGATGCATTTGGGCCCATGCTTACCAGTATGCTCGGGATCACGCCACTGTTTGAGAGGACACTTGCTTTCCATTGTTAATAAATTCTTAGGTTTGATGCAATCCAGGTCCATTCATGTTGAACTCTTGTTACTAGAGTTGCAAAATTCTTTCAATGGGTTATAAATTTGTTTGATTCTTGTGTGAAATGTTTGTTGAAATGTCACATCGGGGCTTGAAGATAGCCTCAATTTGGCAACACGGGTTTGAGTTGGCATAGAAGCTAGCATGATGTAATTATAAGTCTAGTCTACAATCCTGAAAGCAAAATATGGTATCGGAACAGTGCCACGTTATTTTCATCCAGCCAATTATCACTGCTTATCCTCCATTGATTTCAATATCGTTTTGGCAAGTTTGTATAACCGGCCAAATTACTGTGGTGATAACATTTCAAGAGCACTTCTGTGGTTTTGAGGTATTTTGTATCTCATCGTGCATGAAACAAAATTATATAAATTATATAATCTACAAATCGTCTACTTCTGCACTCTCCTGGCTAATATCGTGGCTCCTGGATAATGAATCCGTGAACAATGATTCCTCCCCACCTCATATGGACGTGTTTGCACGTTTTAGTTGTGCTTACCAAGAGGCAGAATATTTCTTAACCAGGAAAGGGTAATTTTGCAGATGTTGTCAACAACAGCACAACAAGCTTGAAAGGTTTTTGGGAATGAAATGTTAATCAACTGAAGTTTTGTTTGATTATGTTGTCTAATTAATTGTTCATGTCAAAGTGTTCAAGTTTATTTAGAGATAGTGTGGAAGTAGGCTCATCGGCCCGCCGAGTCAGCAAAGACCAATGATAACTAGTACACCAATTCTATCCTACACACTAGGGGCAAATTACAAAGCCATTTAATCTTCAAACCTGCATGTCTTTGGAATGTGGGAGGAAACCGGTGTATCTGGAGAAAACCCACGCGGTCACAGGTTGAATGAACAAGCTCTGTACTGATAGTACCCATAGTCAGGATCGAACCAGGTTCTTTGGCGCTGAGAAGCAGCAACTCTACCGCTGGGCCAAGGTGCCACTGTTCAAGTTGCATTTATTTAGATTCATCCCTTCCAATTTCATTAGTATATCAGTACTTATGGTATAAAATATAAAAGCAGAATGTTAGAAATACTTGGTCGGGTCAGTGGAATGATGAAATCATTTATATTACAGGTCATTGATCTTTCATCAATTCTGAAACCTTAACTTTGTTTCTCTGTCCACAAAGCTGAACATTTTGCTTTTAGATTTATATTAGCTTAATGGGTTCTTGGTACATTCAGATGAGCATATTATTCTTCATTAGCTGTTACACTCTGCATTGATCGGGTTATTATGTTGGCAATCATGTTTGCAATTATTTCCTTGCAGTCGTTTTATAGCATCATTGGAAATAAAATAAAAGCTAACTTAATTATATTATTCATGGAATTATATTTAAAGGAATAAATTAGGTAGTTTAAAGTTACTAATAAAAAATGTATACAAACAATAAATGTACACAGAGAAATACATTTAATATAGTTCTAACTGGTAAGTTAGATGATGCTGCTCTAGCCGAGGTGTGGAGCAAACAGCCAACTAGGATGCATCACCCATGGTCAGCCATGACCGAGGGGTCCTAGGAACTGGTAATGTACCTTTGGATGAAGTATAAATTTACTTGATTTACGTAATACTCTTTTTCTTGAATAGGGTAAACAAAAAATGCCAGCTCTGGAGCAACCAATGTTTAGCTAACCATGCGAATGGCATTGAGTTTTGAGATTAATGCCAACAACTTTGAGTGACTATCCTCGTGCTAGTTAATACTCATTACTAAGCTAAGATGGACAGATAACGCCAGAGGTTGAAGGGGGAGCGGATAGAACTATGTAAAATCATGAGGCATGAACCTTTTCCCAAGATGGAAATATTGAATACTTGAAGCACAGCTTTAAGGGCCTGTCCCACTTAGGCGATTTTAAGGCGACTAGGCTGTCGCCGAACGTTCGCCGGGGTGTCGCGGGCATGATCGTGAGGAGTCTTCAATGAATCGTAGCGGATCTCGGCGCGTCGTGGAAAAATTTACCTGCTAGAAATTTCTCGGCGACAGCTGGCTTGTCGCCAGGTATCGTAGCTTATTGCGGGCGCTGTCGCATGCTGTCCCCAGGTTTGCTAGGTTGTCGCAGATGCATTTAGAAGCACGTGATATTAAATTAAGTAAAAGCATTTGAAGATGCCAGAAGATAGTTTTGTTTAACCAATTTATTTACCGTCAGGACATTTGACAGGTAGATTGGAGGTGACAGTTTGATGGTCAGGTAAGCGTGGGAATTTGGCGATGTTTCCCGAAGACGGTGCAATCTCTTAGTGCTAGTTTCACAAAAAAAGTAACTTGTATCGACCTGACTCGGCATTGCCGTGGTCATTGTCGTAGGGTAAAAGAAAAGTTTGGCGAAATGCTACGACTTTGACAGTCGCCTTAAAAAATCGTGTAACTGGGACAGGCCCTTAAAGGTAAGTGGGGCAAAGTTTAAATATGAGTGAGGCAATTGATTTGTTTACACGGAGGGTGGCAGTACCTGGGATGTGCTGCTAGGGGTGGTTGTGTAGGCAGATACGATAGCGGCGTTTAGGAGGCTTGTGAATAGGTGCATGAATATACATGGAATGGAGAGATCTTGGCATCATGTTCGGCTTCATTGTGGGCTGAAGTATAACTGCTGTACTGTTCTATGTTCAAGGCTATTGAAGTTGCTTGAACTGGAAAAGTCAAGTCAAGTTTATTTGTCACTTACATATACAAGATGTGCAGTGAAATGAAAGTGGCAACGCCTGCGGATTGTGCTAAACTACAAAACAGAACAGAAAAATAAATTTTAACACAAAAAATAAATTAATACAGTAATTTAAATTAGTCCCTGGTGATATGAGAGTTAACAGTCCTGATGGCCTGTGGGAAGAAACTCCGTCTCATCCTCTCTGTTTTCACAGCGTGACAGCAGAGGCGTTTGCCTGACCGTAGCAGCTGGAACAGCCCGTTGCTGGGGTGGTGGGGGTCCCCCATAATGTTGCTGGCTCCGGATCTGCACCTCCTGATGTATAGGTCCTGCAGGGGGGCGAGTGTAGTTCCCATGGTGCGTTCAGCCGAACACACTACTCTCCGCAGAGCCTTCCTGTCCTGGGCAGAGCTGTTCCCAAACCAGATCAACCAAAGGTAGATCAGTTTGAATAATTGGTAACTCACTAATTACCAGGCATGCTCACTAACAGCATTACTAGTCATTATTGTGGCCTCTATTACACGTGATAATTTTTGAACTGATAATCTTGTGTTTAGTTTAGAGGTACAGCATGGAAGCAGGCCGTTCGGCCCACCTAGTCCACGCCGACCAGCGGTCCCTGTACACTAACACGATCCTACACACTAGGGACAATTTACAATCTTTACCACAGCCAATTAACATATAAACCTGTACGTCTGGAGTGTGGGAGGAAATCGGAGCACCCGGGGAAAACCCACGTGGTCAAGGGTAGAACGTACAAACACCGTACAGATAGCACCCGTAGTGAGGATCGAACCTGGGTCTCTGGCGCTGTAAGGCAGCAACTCTATCACTGTGCTACCGTGCCGTTTTGTTGCCTAGTCTTGGTGATAAAATGTTGTGACTGGCTTGTTTGGAGCTGCTTTTAGTTCAATCGATGTGATAGCACAGAAATTAATAATTGAACAGGAAAGTATACCTCATCAAGACCTATCACACGGTCCATAGATTTATTTATATGGTATGGGTTGTCCAGAAAGCTTCAAAAGAAGGTCTTTTATTTATGACCTGTGCTATAATTTCTTTGGTGGCAAGTGCGACCATTGGCAATTCAAATAGTGTTCAGAGAGCCGCTTTGGGAAAAACCATTTGCAACAGATCATGAATACAATGCAGCCCACGTTTCTCATTGAAATCAGTCCTGTTGAATCGTCTTGTTTCACTTCTGTTTCCAAATTCAAAGCAACTTCATGCAGATGGTTTGTCTGTCATATTGGTTTTCAAGTATAATTGTTCAATGTTTTCTAAATGTGATGCTGTAATGCAGGAGTACAAATTGTCTGCTTTAGTACCTTGTGGTATTACTGATGGTATTTGAAAAATCTCCATGAGTAAAATAACGCCTCCCATTAATTTATTATTGTATCTAAGATCTTGCAATGTTCTACCTAATGCTTCAGTGAGTGCTTTGTGAGCCATTCTACATTCAGCCTAGACAATGTTTACTATCATTCTGAACTTTTTTCCTCGCAGTTCCTTGGTCAACATGCAATGATGGTGTCTTCCCCTTTTGTCATATTTGAAGTGAGTTGAAAAGCCGATTGCGCAGTTTTTGCCCTTCAAATGTTGAAGATGCAACAACCAAGGCAGCCAAGTTTTGTCTCGAACTTTAGCTAGAAGTAAATTAAGGAAAGTTTTTCTCGTTCCACCAGAAGCGTCTAAAGAAAATGGCGTAAACAGCCTCTCGAGTAGTGTGCCAAATATGTTCTAGGTATCTCAATAAACTTAGTTCTTTTTCTTATATATATTCGTCCAACTAGTTTAAAGCTGGTCTCCTGCACAGACCTGGTGCATAAATTTTAAGTTTCTCTTTGTGGTTCAGGCAGACAAAAAGTATTTGGGTCAGGTGCACATATCACTGCTTCGTTACTGAACGATGTGTTGGTCACACAAATCATGGATTTTTAGATATTTTAAAAAAGGGATTAGGCTAAATGGCTTCTCAACCCTGCTCCATCATTTGTCCGGTCGAGAAACTTTATTTTGCCTGTTCATTCTCCATATTCCTCGATTCCCTTAATACCTTGAGCTGTTTTGAATGATCAATGATAGTCTCCACAACCCTCCGGTGGTAGAGAATTTAAGTCCAAGAAGTTCATCTGACTGTGATCTCAAGTTTTAGAGCCCTTTGTTAGGGGAAGCATCCTCCCTGCATCCAACTTGTCAAAGTAAGTAGATCTCCCTAGTTTATTGTCAAGAGTTATGTTATGCAGAAAACCTGTCATCCCTAGAGCCAGTCTAAAGAACATTGGTTGAATTGCTCCTGTTCTGTAGAATTAAAAACGTAAATTATAATTATCCTTATGGTTATGCTATGAATTTTGCAGATACATAGACAAATGCCAGAAGATTGGTCCCTGGTAGTTTGATTGTTGTGCCAAACCTTCAGAATTTTGAATAAGAAAATTGCTGCAGTGTAAATGTCAATATCTGATCCTAGGTTATTGCCTATAATTAGATAGGATTCAATTGCTTGTTGTGCCATCTTATGTAGTTTCAAAAGATATTTAAACGCTCAGAGCATATCATGGGAATCTGCATCTCTTAGTTAGGAGAATATATGCAGAAAGTTCTTAATTCCTCCCAATTTAAAAAAAAGAACTCATTTTTACACCACCCAACTCTTTCTTCCATAATTTTGATTAAAACATGTGCGGTACCACCAAGTGCCATTATGGAAAGTTTTGCAATGGGTTCTCTTGTGAAATCCTTGTGTTGTTAAAATTTGGCATCTACTCCAGCAAAATTGAGATTGCATCTTTATTACTGATTAGATGGCTTGTTGTTCAAGTGTGTACAATGTATTTGCAAGATAAAGGTATTGATAATGATGACTTTCGAATTGGGCGGCATGGTGGCGCAGAGGTGGAGTTGCTGCCTTACAGCGAATGCAGCGCCGGAGACTCGGGTTCGATCCTGACTACGGGCGCCATCTGTACGGAGTTTGTACCTTCTCCCCTTGACCTGCGTGGGTTTTCTCCGAGATCTTCGGTTTCCTCCCACACTCCAAAGACGTGCAGGTATGTCGGTTAAGTAACTGGGTAAATGTAACAATTGTCCCTAGTGTGTGTAGGATAGTGTTAATGTGCGGGGATCGCTGGGCAGCGCGGAATCGGTGGGCCGAAGGGCCTGTTTCCGCGCTGTATCTCTAAATCTCAAAAAAATCTTGCAACAGGACTGCATGTGGCCATTACAAGGGGAAAACGTCCATGCCTATTTCAGTTGAGATCTCTTGCTAGAAAATAGTGTACTTGCCGTATATAAGTTAATATTGTCCACAGACCATTGTAACTTTCATTCTGATCGTGGTGTGGAATGTCCTCTTACTTTAATTGACCATGTTGCATTATCAATTTAGCCGCATGTGTACTCGTGATGATAGTAATTGGATGGTGAACAGAGGCACATGTCTACTTGGATTAGCAATATCAAATATTTGTGAACAGGAGGCTGATTCATCCTGTCAGTTCTCAAACTTGAAGTTTTGATACGGCAAATTTCCATTTCGAAAAGGTGCAGGCTGAAAGGTACATTATCTCAGCAAAATAGAGGAATAGAAGAAAATTTGTGTAGCAAATCCAGCCATTGTAATATTAAATAACATGGCAGTTCTACCTTAAATTTAAAATTAACAAGTACTGCAGATCGGTTTTGGTTTGTTATTGTCACACATACCAAGGTAATCATGTATTGTCTTTCTTGTTACCTTGTAACAAAACTTGTTACCTCGGTACACTTGACAATAAACTAAGTTTGCTTTATAGGTTTGCTTTAGTTTATAGCTTTGCTTTGCTTGCTATCCACTGGGTACTAGAGATCTGAAGTGAAAGCAGAAAATACTACAAAGCTGCAGATCAGGCAGTTGAGTTGTATAAAGGAGCTCAAAGCAAAGTGATGGAAATACTTGGCTGGTCAGTGAAGAGAAACAGTTCAAGTTTCAGGTTGATGACCATTCATCAGAACCGTGAAGGTGACAAACGTTGTTTGTGAATTGCAGGGAGGGTGGGGAAAATGATGTCTCTGACTGACCATGCAGATAAACTAAACAAGGTTATCGGGTCACAGTGAAAGGAAGCAGTTAGAAAGTGAGAACATAGACAAAAGGATGTAAGAGTTGGGAACTGCAGAGCGGGAAGACATGCCCGGCAGGTCACGCTGGGAATGTCCTCTGCTCCCAGACTCGGGATAAATGACAAGCAAGCAGAGCCAAAGTCACAGGACGGCTGATGCCGACAGAAATTGATTAACTAAAGCTGTAAAATTCAATGTGTCAGGAAAGCTGCAACGTGCCCAGGCAGTAGATGAGGTGTGCTATTCCCCAAGCTTGTGTCGGGATTCGTAACTGCATAGGAGGCCGATAGGTCAGAGCAGGATGGAGAATTGAAGTGGCAGGCAACATAAACTTTGATTTTTCACTGGAAAGAGTGGATTTTTTTAACAGTATTCTGTTTTCAGAATTGTTAGCTTTATTGCACCTTTAACTTTGGAGTAAACTATCTCCTTTACAATCCTCGAGTGCCCTTGCTCCCACAAAACCATCCACTCTAACTTGTTTGGTCATCCAGAGAAATTGTCTTCCATACACATCTATGGTGGCATGATCTGTTTTTGTTTGCCATTCTATAAACTTTTGTGCTGCATTTGCCAAAATGCCTTTTGAAGAAACATCATCAGAATGATGTTTTGGATGCTTTCATTAATCTGGTGGAATTTGAGCTACATGCATTTTTTAATGTAGAAACGAGTAACTGTGGATGCTAGCTAATACGCAAAAGGACAGTGCTGGAGTAACTCAGCAGGTCGGGCAGCATCACTGAAGAACATGGATAGGTGACGTTTCAAATTGAGACCCTTCAGGCATTTCTTTATACAGGATATGGATTGTGCAAAATGCAATCAGCACAGGTGTTGAAGATAATAAAAATAAATCTTTATCCTTGTAAAAGCTGCTGTTCAATTATTGGTAGAAATCTAGCAATTGCGAGTGTAATTTCTGGGAGCTTCTTTAATCTTCTCCCAGAAGGTTGAAGGGAGTAAAGGAAATGGCCAGGGTGGCAGGCATTATTGATGATACTTCCAGCCTGAAACCATGAGAGCAAGACTGGTTGCTGCCTATTTGCTTCTTAGTGGACTTGCAACAGAAATCAGCTGTGCTCAGATGCTGTATTAAATGATTCTGACGATGCCAACCAACAAATAAACTCTGGATATTGCTAAATGTGGGTACAATTGGAATGTCATGCGTCTCGACTCTGAATTGTAGAGCCAGTGGCTCCTGGTGATCTTCCAATTAAGCAGAGATGGAATATGGAAGTGGGAAAGTCGCCAAGGAGATGACTAACGTCTCAAATAATTGTTTACTAGGTTCACTTTTTCAAAATGATGATCTAGGATTTGCTGTTCAAGACTATTGGCGTTCCAAACCTTGCACAGTTTTAAGTCCTTAAATCTGGAAAACAAAAGCCTATTTCAATGATTTGACTTTTTTTAATACAATCGTACACCCTGGGGCCCAATCCTACAAGGGACTCATAACATCTGCATTGTGAGTCGCAGCAACCTTTTGATGTGGGACAAGAGGTTGGAGGACACATTTCTTCTCGATATATTCATATATTGAGCACTATGTTTTACAACTGGTTTTATGAACTGGTTTTACAATGTTTTCAGGGTGTGTTGCATTTTTCTTCCAGAGTTATTAATGGGTTGCCTTAATTACTGCAAGCTCTCATTACTGAAGGTAATTTTATGTCCATAAAGTCTCTCCCCAAATATTTCAACATGGTGAATTCCGCCATCTCCAGTTAGTTGTGTTAGGTATGTCATCTTCATACTTAAAATGTTAGCCCAGGGTTTTATTTTTCCTTTTTGATGTTGGTGAGAATTATTTATTGGCTAATCGACAATATAATTGTTCTTGTACCTCCAATCCCCTCCCTTGAACTTGTCTATCACAACTAAAGATCAATCCATCTATGTCTCGACTACTCGTGGACTGGGCATCTACAACTCTTTGAGGTGGAGGGAACCTCCAAATTAAAAGTGCAAAGATATTTCTTCAACTCTGGCTCACATGTCAGACCCCTTCATCCATGATTGCTCCTAGTAAGTCATACAGCACAGAAGCAGGCACTTCTGCCCATTTGTCCATGCCAACCAAGATGCCCATCTACACTAGTCCCATCTGCCTGCATTTGGCCCATTTCCCACTGAACTTTTCCTATCCTTGTACATGTCCAAATGTCTTTTTAAATGTTGTTCGAATACCCGCAGCTTGTTCCAAATTACCCACCACCCTCTGTGTGGAAAAAGTTTCCCCTCTGGTTCCTTTTAAATCTTTTTCCTCTGGCCTTAAATGTATGTTCTCGGTTCTTGATTCTTCTACTCTTGGTAAAAAGATTATGTGCATCATCCTTTTCCATTTCCCCTCATGATCTTATACGCCTGTAAGATCACCCCTCGTCCTCCTGCACTTCAAGAAATAAAGTCCCAGCCTGCCCAACCTCTCCCTATATCTGAGGCCCTCCAGTCCTATCAATATCCTTGTAAATCTTCGCTGGGCTCTTTCCAGTGTAACATTTTTTTTTAATAGCAGGATGGCCAAAACTGAACACAGTACTCCAAAATGTGGCCTCACCAACATCTTGTACAAGTTAGTTCTAGATCTTGCAGCCTGAGCAAGTAGCTGCTTTAAACTTCTAATGTCTGAAAATAATACATTCCAACAAGATCACTCACTGCCTTCAGACACTCCTCTCATTCCAGTAATCAATTTGAAGAACTTGAGTATACTCCTCTTAAAGCAAGTCTCCCCTCCTTAAACTGAACACTGCTGCTCAGTTGCACTTAATCCTAGACTTATCATATCATATCATATCATATACATACAGCCGGAAACAGGCCTTTTCGGCCCTCCAAGTCCGTGCCGCCCAGTGATCCCCGTACATTAACACTATTGTACACCCACTAGGGACAATTTTTACATTTACCCAGCCAATTAACTTACATACCTGTACGTCTTTGGAGTGTGGGAGGAAACCGAAGATCTCGGAGTAAACCCACGCAGGTCACGGGGAGAACGTACAAACTCCTTACAGTGCAGCACCCGTAGTCAGGATCGAACCTGAGTCTCCGGCGCTGCATTCGCTGTAAAGCAGCAACTCTACCGCTGCGCTACCGTGCCGCCGCTTATAGTTGTTGCCAGACACTTATTGTAATTCCTTGTGAAACAAAAAGGTTTAAATACAATTTACTTATTGATTGCTTTAATAAATTCTTTAATTTGTATGCAAAAACTACCAAATCCTTTCCACGTATTAATGTCTTGCCTTCTTCAAGCCTACTTTTCCTCCCTAATAGATGGATAATCCTGACTTTATCCATTGCCTTACACAAATGACTAAACATGCAATGTCACATCCTTTTGCAGCCTGTAATGTAATTGTAGACTTGTGTAACAGGGGGCTAACATTTAGCCTGCATCCACGTGGAAAACATGAGCTATTCACCGATTCCTTCTGTCAAATTTTTTTCCGACTCTTTATAATTCAATTACATTTCTGTATCAGCATTTTAAAACTGAAGCCCCCCCCCCCCCTTGTGCAAGAGTTTCAGAAATGCAAATCCAAATCTAGGCTGCAGTTTGAAAACTGTACTGAGGGAATGTGGCACAGTCCATCGGGTGGGATATTAAATGTGTTCTTCTTACTTTAAGAACACAAGATCCCACAGCCGTGCTTTGAAGATACATGAACACTTATTTAAAGCACAGGTCTATTTATTTATTTTCATTTAGAGATACAGCGCGGAAACAGGCCCTTCGGCCCACCGAGACCGCGCCGCCCAGCGATCCCCGCACATTAACACTATCCTGCACACACTATAGACAATTTTTACATTTACCCAGTCAATTAATCTACATACCTGTATGTCTTTGGAGTGTGGGAGGAAACGGAAGATCTCAGAGAAAACCCATGCAGGTCACGGGGAGAGCGTACAAACTCCGTGCAGACGGCGCCCGTAGTCAGGACCGAACCTGAGTCTCCGGCGCTGCATTCGCTGTAAGGCAGCAACTCTACCGCTGCGCCACCGTGCCGTTAAAGTTCCTTTGACCACAGTTTATCACTTAATGTTATCGGAATAGATTAGTTATCACCAGTTTCTTGTTTATGGTGACAAGAAACTAAAGACGCTGAAATCGCAAGTTAAAAAACATAATGCTAGTGGAACTCAGTGGGTCAGACAGCATCTGTGGAGGGAATGGACAGTTGGACCCTTCAGTCTGATGGAGCAGAGGGGGAAAATGCTGTTGTAAGACGGGAAAATCCTGTCGTGATGAGTGGATACAGGTGAAGGGACTTGGTTGCACATTTGTTGTGAAAGCTTGTGTGCGTGAAGTAGCTCTACATAAAAATTGGAAAATCTTAAATATGAATCTTGAATACAACATGGTGAGTAATATTGATTTTCCTATAAAAAGAAAGGTAGAAGTATAATGCAAAAATGTGTGATAGGATTGACAGATAACTAACAACAGTTTGGTAAAAGTAAATGCTATTTTTCAGAAATTCTGGTCAGCATTTTCAGAAAGCAAAATTTCAATGCGAAAATGTTACATTCTAAGCATGCAGGAAATTTAACGTTTATTTGCTGCACTATCACACGATAAACAATGCAAACTACAAAAAGGAATCTACAGTTTGCTGGCAAAGTATTTAAACATGTGCTGTTTACCAGTGCCACTGTGGAAGATGGTCACTTTATTTTAGTCTTTAATTACAGCATTTCTGTTTTCTTATAAAATACTGTCGCTTTGGCATGGTTTCAAAGTTGCAATTTTGCTTTTCCATCTTCTTTGCACTTTACTTTCCCGCCTTGCTTTATATATATTTTAAACTTGAATACATTGCGCTTGATCATCAGTATAGATTATAAATCACTGAGGTCCAAGTGCTTAAGATTCCCCATGTAGTTGACCCATCTGTAAAATGGCCTGTAGGTGTAGTACATCTGGCATTTCGGCCACTTGTTAAAGTGCTGCAAGTTATGGCACTAATTAAAAACTGTTGGCATTTTGGGGATTAGCATTGACAAAGGTTTGGTAAATTCAGTGTTTGGATAAATGGATTTTCAGGTTGGCAAGCCTTAGCTATTGGGAGGCCATAGGAATTGGTGCTTGGCCCACAACTAATTTAAAATCTGTGTTCAGAACTGAAGATATCAAGTGTGTTGCAACCAGATTTTGTTGATGAGGCAAAGATGATTTAAAACAAGCAGTGAGAAGGTCAGCCAGATTCCATAAAAGAAAGCATGGATAAAGTTAAACAGTTGGGCAGAAAGGGGGGTAGATGGAGTACAAAGTTAGGAAATAGGAGGTCAACATTTTAGTTGGATGAACAGAAAAAGTGTTTAATTGGAGAAAGATTGCAGATGTTGTGACACGGAGGGACTTGGGGTAATCTCAGACATGAAACACTGTTATCGTGCAGGTAGGGCAAGCTAGTGGAATGTTTGTGGCCTTTGTGGCAAGGAAGTATAAAACCAGGAGGTCTTGTGGCAATTGTACTAACTGTGAGAGAGTGCTCTTCCTTGTTGGCTGCAACCTCCCCCCATTGACAAACTGTACACTGCAAGGGCCAGGAAGCGAGCGGGCAAGATCATCTCTGACCCCTCTCACCCTGGCCACAATCTCTTCGAAGTACTTCCCTCTGGAAGGCGACTCCAGACTGTCAAAACAGCCACAGCCAGACATAAAAACAGCTTTTTTCCCACGAATGATAGTTCTACTCAATAACCAAAGTCTGTAGTCTCTTTTTTGCTCTGGTTTATTTTCACCCACATGTTTAGACCGTAATGTTGTATCCTTATTGTTTTGATGTGGTTATGCTTTATTCTTAATTGTTAACTGTATGTTTGTGTTGTCATTTGTGAGTGGAGCACCAAGGCACATTCCTTGTATATGCACATACTTGGCCAATAAACTCATTCATTCATTCATTCATTCATTAACTTGTTTGTCTTTTCCTATCGTGAAAAGAAAGAAATAGTTTAATGGTCTGACATTTCCCAGCATATTGTTGAAATGGCACTGGCTGCTTCCAAGACAAGTTTCGTAACAGAGTTTGCAGTGTTGTTATGCAGTTGCCCATTTCTACCACCTTGACAACACTGGGAGTGTTGTTAAACCCCTGTCCCACTTAGGCAATTTTTTTAGGGGACTACAGGCGGCTAGGCTGTCACCACACGGTCACCGGGGTGTCGCCTGTACGGTCGTGAATCGTCTCCAAAGAGTCGTAGCGTCTTTCTGGTCACCGCTGGATTTTCAGAATGTTGAAAAATCTTCGCCGACAGTGGGTCTGAAGCCAATTAGCTTGACGTCTCCTGACGTGGGCGCTGTCGTAGGTTGTCGCCAGGTGACGTAGGTTGTCGCCGGTGCTAACTTCGGTGAATTCCATTGGCGACGACCTACGTCAACCGGCGACAGGTACTGGCATCAAAACCGGAGGCCAAAATGACGTGAATTGTCTTCAGTTGTCACCGACAGGGTCGTAGCTTGTCGCGGGTGGACGTAGGCTGACTTCGGTTGTCGTAGGTGGACCTCCTACTCGCGACGATTGGGTTGCCGGTTGTTGGTAGCTTGCCGTAGCTTGACGTCGACTAGGTGGTAGGTGGTTGTAGCTTGTCATAGACATTGTCGTAGGGGGGGTCCAGTCCCCGGTTTTTCGGCGACCTGCTACGACTATGACAGTCGCCAGCAGTCACCTAAAAAATCACCCTTTACTCACTCCGGCTGCTGAGACCACAGCATACTTGTGTTTGCCATGAGCAGCCTAGCAGTCTGTAGAAAGTAGGGGCCTGGTCCTTTGAAACTGGAGTACATCAGGATGTGCTTAATTGTACTATAAATAGCTGCAATAGGCTAGGGGGTGGTTATAGTTACTAAGTCAAAGACTGCTTTTTAAAACAAGCTCTCCATTTCATTTTGAGGTATAAGGCTTATTGTGTACACAAGCAAACAGCTCTTGCAGCTACAAAAACAAACACTTGTGTGCACACAGTTGGAACTGAGGACAAAGCCTGAGGCTTATCTTTTGTTTAACAGTTGCCAACATAGCTTTAGTGAAGGTTCAAAAAGATCACTCTTTGGAAAAGTGATCATTCAAATGAACAGTGGGGATTTGACTGCAAAGGCATTCATTTCCATAGGGAAAGATTATTCATTAAACTCTGGCCATCGGAATAAAAGGTGTGGATTGTGCAAATCCCCACTGTTGGACTCGCCAGTATCTGCTGTATGCCACTGACTTGGATCTGAAATTCAGTATGGACAAGGGGTGGGTGGTGAAGTGGGTTGAGGCAGCCCAGAAAGTACTGAAGGACCGGTACTTATTTAGCAGGAAAATGGCTGCAGATGCTGGTACAAATCGAAGGTATCACCAATAGCTGGAGTAACTCAGTGAGTCAGGCAGCATCTCAGGAGAGAAGGAATGGGTGACGTTTCGGGTCGAGACCCTTCTTCAGGGTACCAAGTGCCACTACCTGCTGAGGTTCCACCTGTCCCCGGTGTTGCGAAGGATGGGCCTGGCGCAGATGCCACGCAATGTGCAAGTCAGCTGGACATTGCCGCACCATCTGTCGCTCGTGGAAAGGTTCACCGGACCAACACCTTTGACCACAAGTCCATCGGGCAGTGGTCAGCACGGAACATCCTGCAGGCACTGCAGGGGAATGACTCCATGGATCCTGTGGCGTGGTTCCCAGAGCAGACTGCCCAGCTTGTCTAGCAAAATGCCTCATCGCCAGAACTCACCAACAAGCACCAAGACCTGGCTTGGGTGGTGGTGAGGGGAGCCCTCCCAGTCAGATCCTTCCTGCACCGCCGGAACCTCACTACCAGCGCATGCTGCCCTCGGGACGGCTGCTATGGAGAGGAGACGGTTGCCCACTTTGCAGAGTGTGGATTTGGAGAGGTTTGCAAGGGTCCCTGTCATGATTTATTCCGAACAGCTCCATCACAGAGGACTGTGTGATTTACGGACTGTTCCCAGGGACGCATTCAGAGACTGACATCGAGTGCTGCTGCAACTTGGTGAAAGGCGCTCGTTGGTCTGCCCGAGCTTTGTTGACCTCCCAGCGGAGCGAACTGTCTGTCGGGGAATGTTGCCGACTGGCCCGCTGCAGACTGCAGGAGTACGTGCTGAGGGACGCACTGAAGCTCGGTGCAGCCAACGCCAAGGCTCTGTGGGGGAGGACCACAATCTAGGATCCTTCCGCTGCTGGACATGGGGGGGCAGGGTGTGGTGGAGACGCCCCACAAAATAAGGGAAGGAATTCCACGCCAGTGGGCCACATGAGTGGCAAGGATAGGGGTAAAATTGTGTAATTTGTGTAATCAGTATTGAATGTGGGTATAGCCTCCGAGAATGTTAGGTGGAGATTTGTGAGGATCATGTACTGTATATATTTATTTCTCGAATAAAGTATATTTTGAAATGTTAAAAATGGACACAGACCCTGCAGCCCATTGAGTTGGCACTGACCATCGATCACCTGCTCAAACTAGTTCTCTATTATCCCACTTTTGCAGCCACTCACGACACATTGGTCAACGTGGGTTGTTTTTAAATGTGCTATACAAATAAAATTGACTTGACTTGACTTGACTTGACATTAGAGACAATTTACAGAGGCCAATTAACCTACAAACTCGCACGTTTCTGGCATAGGGAAGGAAGCCTACACGGTCACAGGGAGAATGTACAAACTCCACGCAGACAGCACCCAAGGGCAAGATGGAGCATGGATCTCTGGTGCTGAGAGGCAGCAGCTCTATAAGCTGTGCCACAGTGTCAGTCACACATTAACTTGAAGCAATTTGGATAAACAGTGACAAATTTTTGACTGCAGGAAAATGTAAGGCAATATGCAAGTACTAACTTCCAAATTTCAAAGGTGGTGTATGGCTAACCGTAAGGAACAGCAGTAGGATTTGCAGGGCTACTGGATCGGATCACATCTCTGCATTCCTGCCATGTGGCATCGTGCATAGTAATAGGCAATTATAGCTAATGGAGGAGATGGTTCCGAGTATTCACCATCTTCAACAATGTCAGGGTTCAACAAGTGCAGCCCTGTGGTCATGAACTTGACATTGTTTACCCAAATTGCTCTAGTTAGTGTTTCAGCTATTTCTGGGCTGCTCCAACACTGTGTGTGGGGCCATTTTCGGAAATGCTGAATGGGTGATCTTCCTCGGTATTCTTTTGAGAAAATAGTTTCCCTTCATTACAAAAATGGGTCTTTTGCCAATTTGATGCACTCCAAGCGATCTAAAGTAATGACCAAGGATGTAGCAATAGCTATGGGATTGCACGCCGTCCCACCTGAAAGACTGAAAACTTGCTCCACCACATATCAAGCTGTTCCTCTATACAACACTGCCATCTACTTGATAATGTGGGAAAAATGCTTGGTATATCCTATCCACAGAGCACGACAAATCCAGTCTGGCTAATCATCACCTATTCTGTCTATTTGCAATCATTAACAAATTGCAAGAATTTAACTCTGCTTTGCACTCAATAGCATCCTGCTTACTGGTACTTGCTTTGCATTTTCTCTGGATGTCTCGGCTCCAGATTTCACTCTGGTCGTGGCCCAAATTTGGACCAAAGGGGTGAATTTTATGAGAGCAATGTCATAATTGTTTTTAACATCAATGCAACATTTGACAGAGTGTAGTGTCGATCCATTCTGATAAACTGAAGACGGAGGGTTTCAAGGGGGAATTGCTTTCCTGTTGAACTTGTCCCCTGCATAACAAAAGATGTTTGTGATCACGGGATGCTCGTCTTCTCCGTCCCAAGAAAGTCCCAATTCATCAAGTCAAGTCAAGTTTATGTGTCACATACACATACAAGATGTGCAGTGAAATGAAAGTGGCAATGCCTGCGGATTGTGCAACAACAACAAAAATTACAATTACAGCATCTATATACTAAAACTCTCGTTTGTTATCTTGTTTGTGACTGAACTTCAGCCAAAACGGTACACGGTAGCGTGACAATTTTATGCCCCCCTTACTCACCATTGTCACTTTAGTGATAATGCAAATAGTCTTGTTGAAATCAGTGTTATATTTTTTACGTTATTTACATTTTAAAGTGTAAAAGGAGGGGGGAGTGGGGGAGAGGGGAGGGGGGGGGTTGAGGAGAGAGGGGAGGACAGGGTGCTGCACCAATGCAGGAGAGGTTTGGGCCCAACAGCCCAATTTTTACTTTGTCTAGTAAAAATTAAAATTAATACAGAAAAAAAAATGTAGTCCCTGGAGTTATAATAGTTAACAGTCCTGAAGGCCTGTGGGAAGAAACTCCGTCTCATCCTCTCCGTTTTCACAGCATGACAGCGGAGGCGTTTGCCTGACCGTAGCAGCTGGAACAGTCCGTTGCTGGGGTGGTAGGGGTCCCCCATGATCTTGCTTGCTAGGCTGAAGCACCTTTAGTGAATGAAAATTGAAACCAAAACTGCAGATGCTAGTAATCCAAAATAAAAATGGAAAATGCTGGAAAAACTCAGTTGTCCTTTAACTGTGGAAAACTTAAGTTTGTGTCTGATTCCAGGGATCCGCTACAGCTTGGATGTCAGTGTGGATGAAGTCAAAGCTCTAGCCTCTCTGATGACGTACAAATGTGCAGTGGTCGGTAAGTGCTGTGACCTGTTTACTGACTCTCTCAAAATTACTTCCGATATTGAATGTTTAACCCCAGTCATAGTGCCACCCAATTTTTTTTAATCTCTTTGGAAAAAAATTACCTCTGGAATTATCTTTTAAATAAGCTCTGAAAAATGTTTTGCAGATACTTGAAATTAATTTTCCAATTAATCAACTTGGAAGATGCAGATTGGAAGTTGTACATTTCTCCCCTTTGATCAACCCCACCAACTAATTGCATGATGAATTGGTTCAGATTGCAAAGATTCTTCTCTGTATATTATCAAAGTGGCCTATCTCTTCTCCTTTATTGTAAGCACTCGATGCTAAGTTTATGCAGTGGAAGGCTTATGATATACAGCACCAATGTAGAAACGTTAATGAAAACTGTTAATTATCTGCTATGTTTTCTGATTCTGGAGTGAATTGTGGAAGATTGACTAGTTTAATCACTGAATGGCCACAACCTCTGTCTAGTTTTGAAGTTTTTATATTTCAGCTTTTTGAGAAGTAGTCTGAAGCAGGGTGGTTGGTGAAGGGGAGAAGAGATTAGGAGAATTATACTTTTAGTTTGATTCTATACCCATGTGCTTCTGTTCAAACCTCTCTTAACATCTGATATCTCTTTTTTTTCCTCTTGATTTACCTGTGCTCTAGATGTTCCCTTTGGTGGTGCTAAAGCTGGAGTAAAGATTAACCCAAAGGTGTACTCGGTAAGTATTTGCTGGTCAGTTTTCTTGCATGAATTCAATTTGAACTTCTATAACCAGTCTCATGTCGGTTGAAAATCAGGTAATTCCTTATTTGTAAAACAGTCCAAAATAAAAATCATCCTTCTATCTGCCCCCTATTTTGCATCATTCAGTTAGGTTCCAGTGAGTGTTGATGTGCTTTTAGATAGGCACATGGTTATGCAAGGAATGGAGGGATATGGATCACATGCAAACAGATGAGATTGGTTTAACTTGGTATCATGTTCAGCTTGGACATTGTGGGCTGAAAGGCCTGCTCCTGCACTGTATTGTTCTATGTCCTATGAAATTGTCAAAACGGAGATTGTCTACTGAGGCAGAATGAGATTTGTTTTTAAAATGACTATTTAAATGTCTCCAGTGGGTGGGGTAAAATACTTTGACATGCAAGAACCAGACAGCATGGGTTTAAGGTGATGGGGGGAAACATTTAATAGGAACCTAAGGGGGCGACCTTTTTTACACAAAGGGTGGTGGGTGTATGGAACGAGCTGCCGGAGGAGATAGTTGAGGCAGGTACTATCTCAATGATTAAAAAACATTTGGTCAGGTAAATGGCTAGGATAGGTTTAGAAGGATATGGCCAAATGCAGGCAGTTGAGAGGCTAGTGTAGATGGGGAATTTTGGTCGGCATTGGGAAGTTGGCCAAAGTGCGTGTTTCCACATTGTATGATCCTATGTAAATCTCTTTCATTAAAAAAATTACTTACATTTTTATATAGTAAATCTGTCAACAGTGAAGTACATCTGAAAATATGAAGATGGGTCGGAAATATTATTTTAAGTAGGTGATTAGAAAGTAGCCTGTTCCCATAGCATTTTAAAAAAAATAGATAGACTTTAGCTTATTATTTTAAAACAGTAAAAAATACTTTAGGATGCCTCAGTTGCACTAATTTGCTATTTCTAAAATTAAGTTTTGAATTAGTTAATTGGGTAAAAAGTAACGCTTTGTCCAATATATCTTGTCAAAAGTGGTTCACATATGATTGAATCATAAAATTGATCTTATAAACAAGTCTCATTCCAGTTTGTCCGTCATTTGCACTGTCCAATACTGACCAACTTTCTGCACTGTTGCAGGATGCCGAATTAGAAAAAATCACAAGGAGGTTTACTATTGAGCTGGCAAAGAAAGGATTTATTGGTAAGTTTGTGAATAATTCTTCTGAATTTGCCCCAATGCAAACTGTGAATTGTATCTGTTGTTCCAATGTGCTCATAAGGCAACCAGCACTATAAACTACCCTATTCCCTCTGGGTTGCATTCAGCAGCACTAGAGCAAACGAGAGGTGGTTTGGTATGCATTTCACTTGAGACGTGCTTGCCACTTTAATTTTCTGCCCGTTGGGTTTGTGATGGATCTCGACCATGGAATAAGAGATGAAGAGCATTGCATAAATTTGAGAGGAAAAATATACCACCTGGGCCAAATGCCAACTTCGGCGGTTAAAGGAAGGCTAGATTATGATGATCAGCACTTTGGGTTGGGTGAAGAAGAATTCCGTGGGAGAATGGGGATCTGTAGTTAATGGAGGGCTTGTTGAGGGAGGGGAGGAAAGTGGTGTTGGGCAGAGGAAGCTGGTATGTAGAAGAATCCAGGAATGTGATTTGATTGGGGGGCGGGGGGGAGAAATGACTTTAGCGGTCAAGGAGCAGCTGAAAGGATTGACCTCTGAAATGGTGGATCGGCAGAAAGGAACCGTGCCTCTGTTTTGGGAGGTTGGTGGGGGGGGGGGGGGGTGGGGTGATGCACGTTGAGGACTTTGGAGCCTGCCTCCAATTGAGAATGGGCCAGTGGAGAGCAAGACCGAGACAGGAACCCAAATGCTCGAAAGGTTAAGTAAAGGTCCCAAATCAAATGCTGTATAGCTTAACCGTGTATTATCATATCATATCATATATATACAGCCGGAAACAGGCCTTTTCGGCCCTCCAAGTCCGTGCCGCCCAGCGATCCCCGTACATTAACACTATCCTACACCCACTAGGGACAATTTTTACATTTACCCAGCCAATTAACCTACATACCTGTACGTCTTTGGAGTGTGGGAGGAAACCGAAGATCTCGGAGAAAACCCACGCAGGTCACGGGGAGAACGTACAAACTCCTTACAGTGCAGCACCCGTAGTCAGGATCGAACCTGAGTCTCCGGCGCTGCATTCCTAACTTGAGCCGAATTTACCCAAGTTCTCCAACATTGTTGGAAAATGAACATTGCATGACATTGCCACATGCCACAGAATTTCTGGAGTGATGCTAAATCACCTGAAGAGGTGGTTGGTGTATTTCACTGCAGGAACCATGACTCTTTGAAAGTGTGTTTAGGGGTCAAACGTCTCCATGAATATAGGAATGGACATTTTGGTTCAGTAACGTAAGATGGGTCTTATTGCACATTGGATAAATAGAGATTCAATGGAGCGTGGGCATTCAATAAAGAGACCATTGGATTAGCCAATGTTATATGTTAATATGTTAATATATTGTGAAGAAGTGTGAAGTGTGGCCGTCCTGTTGGTAAACCAAGACAGCAGTTAAATCTAGAAATAAAACAGTTGTCACAGCAAGATGACTGGTTTGTCCTAAGTACTTAAGAGTCTCCCCCTCATTTTGAAATACTTGCGTTATCATGCAGCTACTTGCTGCTGTATTTTCTCTTTTTGTAATTGTAATCTTCCTCCTTGCTGAAGTAAGTGCAGATTACAGACATGTTAGAAGCCTGCAATCAAATTGTGATGTGCAGAATGTTGGGAAGGCCTGGAATGAAAATAGAACTAACCAAGTTACATTAATTTTTATTCCCTTTTGCTTTGTCACAGCCCACATGTCAGTACCTGCTGGATTTGCTTAATGTAATTCTTTCCAGTGGCACTTAGCACACTGTCAGAGCCAGCCGAACCCGAACCTGGTGTTCACTTGCAGCTCAAATTCTTTGTCTCCCTGTAACTCTGCAGTCTGTGACGAATTCCAATAGTTTTGTTCTTGCTGTAACTGAAATTAATAACACTGGATTGCAGTGGAATCTGGAATGTTGCCCTAAAACAATCTTGTCAGCCGTTTAGTGTAAACTTTTTACCAAGGAACCCCTTGTGATTCATTTCACAACTACTTCACCCGCTGGACCTTTTGCAATGTAAAACTTCGACAATTAAGGTTGTCAGACGTTATTTGGGAATCTATTGATCAGAATGGAGTCTTTATTTTCCTCTTCAATGGAAAAAAGATTCTTCTCACCATCTATTTACATCCACTATAAACCTACTGACTCCCACAGTTATCTGGACAGCACTTCCTCCCACCTTGCCTCGGCAAAGACGCTATTCTCTTCTCCCAATTTCTCTGCTCCCAATATTAGAATTTCCATTCTAGGGCATCGGGATGTCCTCTTTCTTCAGTAAACATGGTTTTCCTCCTTCTGTTATAGATTGATCCCTTCTCCTCTATCCCGTAGTTCTTCGGTTGCTCCCCCTCCCCCATAAGGTTCAAGGATAGAGTTCCCTTGTTCCTCTTCTTTCATCCCACAAGCCTTCGCATTCAACACAGAGCTTCGACATTTCCGTCCCCTCCAACGCGACCCCACCACCGGTCATATCTGCCCATCCCCACCCCTTTTTCCTTCTGCAGAGTCTGCACTCTCCACAACTCCTTGGTTCACATCCCTTCCCACCCAAACCACCACCTCCCCAGGTGTTTTCCCCTGCAATGGCAGGAGATGTAACATCTGTCCCAATACCTCCTCGCTTGCCTCCATCCAGGAACTCCAGCAGTCCTTCCAGGTGAGACAGGTTTACGTACCCTGCCTCTGATCTCATCTCACGCACCCGGTGTTCCCGATGTGGCCATTGTACATCTGCGAGACCAAGCATGGACTCGGCGGCAATTTTACTGAGCACTTGAGCTGGGTCTGCTTAGGCCTACTGGATCTCCTGGTTGCTAAACCATTTAAACTCCCCTTCCCATTCTGGCCATTCTGTCCTGGGCTCCTCCATTGCCAGAGTGAGGCCCCACACAAAGTGGGGGAACAGCACCTCGTATTCTGCTTGGGCAGCTTACAACCCAACATTGTGAATGTTGAATTCTCCAATTTTATCTAACCTACCAATTCCCCCTCCTTTTCTCTCCCACATTCCCCTTTTCTCTCCGTCCCTGTGCCCCACCTAGACGACCACCTGTTTCTCCCCCTCCTCCCTAACTGCTTTCCTCCCTCGAGCTTCGCAATTCACAACTCTTCAACCCTAGCTTTCTCCTCTCCCTCTTCCACATCAATCGGTTTGAAGGGTCTCGATCTGAAACATCACCTATGCATGTTCTCCAGAGTTGCTGCCTGCCCTGCTGAGCTACTCCAGCACTTTGTCTTTTTGTGTATCTGTAGTTCCTTGTTTTTACAATCTATTATCTTTTTTTGTGCTCCTATTTTGTTTCATTCACTTGAATATGCTGAAATAAATTTGTTTATGTTTTGCATGCCATAGACGTGAATCCTGCTGGAGTTTTCAGTATCCATAGTTACGTGGCCAGAGAGTAAATAGTGCCTGATTCCTACGCTGCCTGACATTCCCTTGGTTACTTTCCAAAAGTACATATCATGTACCAATTTGAAATAAACCCTGACTGACATCAAAATATGTCTTGTTAAAACTTGTGCTTGAAATATCGATTTAGCAATGGCCTGATTTGGTTCTCTATTGCAGCTAAAACCTATTGATTAAAACAGAAGCTAAAAGCTTTAAGGCACTGTAGTATTTGTGCAGAATCTTACTGTAGTGGGCCCCTTGTTTTAAGAGCTGTGGTTGCTGGATCTCTGTGATCTCTCTGCTGAGATTCCTTAGGTATAACCATTTTTAGCTGCTTCATTCCATTATCAGGCCAGAAATGGGAACGTTCATTCATTGTACAATTTCAGTATAATATGAAGCTCCTCAGCAAATGAAGCCACCTGTGCCTGCATGCAACAAGAACTAGACAATGTTTGAACATGGCCTGATAGTGGCATGTAACAATCGCGCCACAAAAGACCGGGGGGGAAAAAAACCCATGACATCTCCCGAAAGAGTCAAATCACCCATCCCTGATACTTTGAGGCATTATCGTCATTAAGTCCCCAACTATCATTATGGTGAGGATCTCAAATTCAATTGGACTAGTCCGATGTTTAAAGTGACTGAGTGTAGGTGTATTTTGGCGAATGAATAGTCAAAGGCCTGGATAGAGTGGATGTGGAGAGGATGTTTCCATTAGTGGGAGAGTCTAGGACCAGAGGCCATAGCCTCAGAATAAAAGGATGCACCTTTTGGAAGGGGATGAGGAATTTATTGTCAGAGGGTGGTGAATCTGTGGAATTCATTGCCGCAGAAGGCTGTGGAGGCTAAATCAATGGATATTTTTAAGGCAGAGATTGTTAGATTGTCAGATTAGTGATTAATATGAGTTTCAGGGGTGATGGGAAGAAGGCAGGAGAATGGGGTTGAGAGGGAAAGATAGACCAGCCATGGCGGAGTAGACTTGATGGGCCGAATGACATAATTCTGCTTCGAAAACTTATGAACATGAGTGATTCACTTTCAACAGCCCCAAAACCATTTTACCACCTACATAATTCAAGTCAAATATTTGATGGTATCGTTTGCTCTTGCCTGGATAAGTGCAGATGCAGCAATACTTGAAGTCCATGGAATCCAGCACTGTAATGGCACCCTCTCTCGCACAGTGGACATTAATTCCCTGCACCACTAACATACTTGCTGCTGTGTGTGTTCTCTACAAAATGGTAACCTGCTAAGACAGCACTGATGGCACCTCCCCAAGTCTAGACGTTCTGCCATCAAGAAGCACTGAGGACAGTAAGTGTATGAGCATGCCATCCCTTGGCAGTTCTCCTCTGAGCGAGTTGCACTATCAATGCTTCTTAATCCGTTAATGCCAATTCTGGTCGTACAGGCTATCTTCACCGGAGGACTGCAGTGGTTCAAGAAGCTGGCCCGCCCCCGGCTTGGTGGTAGTTGGTTGTGCAATAAAGAGTTTTTGGTGATGCCCGTATCCTAAATATGCACTTAGCTGGTGGTGAGCCACCTTGAATCACTGCAATCATCTAGTGAGGATATTCAGCGCTATTGGGAGAAGCTTTCACATCAGAGTTGTTTGAAAGTATTCATCCTATCTGTGGAACATAACAAAATCAACAAGTTTATTAAATGCTTGGATAATATGAAAAGTTAGAATGTGTTTGTCACTTGCATATGAGCTGACTCCAAACCGGACTGGATCAGCTTTTTTCCCAACTGTATAACGACTAATAGCCAGTTTTGACACAACACGTGTTGTGTGATTTATTATGTCACCATGAGAACGTTGAACTCGTCTTGCTGTCCTGGCAAAGTGCCCACATGTTTCAGCATATAATGGAGGTTAAGTTTGGCCATTAGCTACACAGCCTGAGAACAGTGGCTGTTCACATGGAAAGGGGAAAATGGCTTGAGGAGGAAGTCAGCAGAAGATGTATAACTGGGCTCCATTGTTGTATGGAGCCAGTTTTATTTTTTATTATGAGACCCTGTTCTATAAAGTGAGATGTAAAAAAATATTTGAAGATTAAAACTTGTGTGTTTGCCCTCTTAGGACCTGGTATTGATGTGCCAGCCCCTGACATGAGCACAGGTGAGCGTGAGATGTCTTGGATCGCTGACACCTATGCCACAACAATGGGACATCAGGTGAGTGGCCGAGGGGAAGTGAGTGGATGTGATCTGTTTTGCTTCTGCATCAATTCAGTAGATGAAATGTTAGAAAGTCTTTAATTATTCAAGACAAGGTTATTTATTGAAAGTGGATATGGATTTTACAATGGGCTAATTCTGACGTCCAGATTCTGGATTTGAATCTCTCATCAGCCAAGAAATTGCAGGGCATAAGGTGAGCAAAAGAGCATAGAAGTGGAAAAGGGTGTCAATAGATTACTGTCGTCAGTATCAGGCCTTTGATTAAAAGTGCCTCGATTATAACAAATAATTCAATTCTCTACCTTCATTTCCTCACTCATTTATTGTGATTTCCTTGGATCAAAAGATTAAAAATCCTACTGTTGAAAGTGAACCCAGTATTGATTGGTGTATAGTTCAGGGTGAGAAGACTACCATACTTCAGAGCACGGTGGTCTGAGACACTAATTGGACATCTGTTAAATAATCCGCTCGTTTTTATTCCATGAATTTTGATTTGGTGGATTCCATTTTGTAACTCCAGCCCTATTCCTTGTGGCAAAGGATGTACTCTTATCAGATTTGCAAATCCTTTGGCTACTTTCCACAAATTATCTTGTTTCATTTATGGGAGTACCAGCCTCAACAACCTTCTCTGGCAGTTTGTTCTATGCACCCACCACACTTTGTGTAAAAAATGAAGTTACCACTCAAGTTCCCATTAAATCTTTCCTCCCTCACCTTAAACCTATGTCCTCTGGTTCTCTCTAACCCTACTCTGGGCAAAAGACTCTGAGTTTACCCGATTTTATGCACCTCTGTAAGATCACCCCTCATCCTGTGCTCCAAGGAATAGAGCCATAGGCTTATCATCCCCCCCCCCCCCCCTCCCTCAGTCCCTCGAGTCCCGGCAACATCCTGATATATCTTCTCTGTACCCTTTCAAGCTCAACAACATCTTTCTTATAACACGGTGATCAAAACTGAACACACTACTCTAAATGTTGCCTCACCAACATCCTATATAAGTGTAACATGATCTCCCAACTTCTATACTCAAGATAAATAAATGCATATGCCATATACTTTTCCTTTCTGATCCAGCTACCTGAAAGAACATTCCCTTGAAATGTAGGGGGGGAAAAGTTCCAGTCTCAAAATTTCATCTGCAAAGGAGATTGGACTTGAGTCCCTTGGTAAAAAAACATCTGGCTCAGACAGTATTGAAACTAAAGTTAAACACTGCAATATTTGAAGGCACACATCGCACAAAGGAAGATGGTTGTAGTTGTTGGAAGTTAATCAGCTCAGGCTCAGAACATCACTGCAAAAGTTCCTCATGATAGTGTACAATGCAAATCTCCAAGCTGTTGCAGTGAATTTTCCTGAAGTAGGGTTGGCTGCGAATGATCACACTGTGGTAAATTCCATTCTCATCTCAGCAATTGAAACAGTTTGCCTGCTGGAAGGCAAGCATAACTTTCAGCCATGGGCTGATAGGTGGGGTCTAATATTTGCACCCCTTGATCCAGGCAATGCCTATCGTAAACAAATGCTTCCAGCCACCTTCCCTTGATATTCATTGCCAATTCCCCACTATAAAACAGAGCCTAATTCCTGAAACTCCCTCCTGAACAGCACTATGGGAATATTTCTACCTGATTCATATCAACACCCTAACAGCAATTAACAATGCACAATAAAATCTGGCACAGCCATATGATGCTTCGATCCTAATTAAACGAGGACATAAAAGTTATTGTTCCTGTTCACTGCATTTATTAGGGAGCTATATCTCAATGAAGAGCTGCTTATCCAGGTTTGCTAAGAACAAAGTTACAAGTGCATACAATTACAATGAGATTATAAACCTCCATAATGTTGGGTGGGCAAAAGTGGCAGATTCCTATCAAGTGTTTTTGAAAAATATACTTAAAGAAGAACGGTAATTCTTTAAACAGTAAGAGATTGCAAAAATCTACCATTCATTGTTTATTGCAGAAAGTTAATGTAGTTACAGCAAGCAATTAAATATGCAAATGCAATGTGTAACTGTTATAAATAGTTTTGTATCTATAGAGTTGGTAAAATTCTACCCAAAGAACTGTTCTGATATCTCTATCTAATGACCACATTTGCCTTGGATGAGGTGCGACCAAGATTGACTAGCCAGATTTCTGTGGTGAGATGATAGTACTGAAGGAAGTGAGAGTAGACGATGCGTACATGCCTGAGAGTGCGTTAAACTGAGAAGTGATTTTTGCTAAAATACCTTAAGGCCCTTTACAAGGCAGATGCTGTAGAAATGCTTTTCCCAGCAAGGAAAACTAAAATTAGCGATCAAACATTTAAGGCAGCAAAATTGGTGAATCACTCAAATTCTCTGTTTAATCATTTTGAAGATAATGTTGACAATTTCAGGAGACAATTAGGACATTGAATGAAGAAGTTGAGGTGTAGGATTAGACATGTAGAAACTAGGAACTGCTGACGCAGATCTTATTGAATGGTAATGTAGTTCAGTGCAAAATATCCCCTTTTATTAACCTCTCGGGTTCAAAACAATTTGGGGGCTTCTGCATGCCAACAGATGCACTGCAGCGGGCCGACACTTAAAGCTAATTAATTGCTGTAGTTTAGTTTAGAGATACAGCATGTAAACAGGTCCATCAAGTCTGCACCGACCAGCATATTAACACTATCCTGCACTAGGGACAAGCATTGAAACCAAGCCAATTAACCTTTGGAGGGTGGGAGGAAACCAAAGTTCTCGGAGAAAACCCACATAGGTCATGGGGAGAATGTACAGACAAGCACCCGTAGCCATGTTCGAACCCGGGTCTCTGGTGCTGTAGGACTGCAACTCTACCACTGTGTCACAATGCAAAGCCCAGTTACGAGTACTGCATATATTTGAACACTAAACCTGAGAAATGATGCATTTTCTTGGAAGGAATGAATAAGAAAATTGTTGAAATATTACATGGCTGCAAAGGGTAGAATGAGGCAAGATTGCATGGCATTTTCTGCTGTTTGGAAGATTGTGATTTGATTGAGAATCTTTGGGTACTGAACAGATTCATGAGTAAACAGATATTTAAACACTAGAAATTGAAACAAGGGGTCAAATTCAGACCTAGGCCATTCCAAAGTTGGGGAGAAAGCCTGTTAGGAAAATGTAGGAACAGAAGTCAACAATTTTGCCTCTTGGATGTTCAGCCGGTCCATAAGAAAATTGCTGATTTATGGCAATTAAATTTTCCTACATCCCTTAATACTTCAGGCTAATATAAAACTCAAATCTGGTAAATTTATGTTTGAATATGCTTTAGATGCATCTTTTCTTTTGGTTAATCGTTTAATTATTTGTATTCTATGTCGAATTTTTTAAAATTGTCAAACTAATATTTTCCCTAACACTTATTTAAGCCAACAGTTCTACTTGAATGATCATTACTTCAAATTTGGGAAGTGATTCAGAATGGAAACTTGTTAAACTCGTGAGGAGCTGTATGTTTTTCCAATAATAAATGCTCAATACTCTGGGCAGCATGTGTAGAGAGAAAAAACTAGCTGGTTTCTGGTCAATAGCTCTGCATCAGAATTGGAAAAGTGAGAAAATAAATTTCAAGCTGCAGGGAATGGGAGGGTTAGAGTAGAGGGAATATCTGTGGTAGAGTGCTTGTCGTCAGGGTTGCATGAGTTTCAGCGTAGCCACGCCAAATCGGTATGCCTGCTGCCATCCGTATATATCTAACCCATGTTTCCCGCTCTAATCACTGCCCTGAACGATTGGAACGGGGTGTTTTCCAATCATTCCACTTCTTCCCTTATCCATCAGCTAAGAAATATTTAATCTGTGAATTGCTTGAAGTCGAAGCTGGAAATTAGTGAGGTGAAAGGTTATCTTGCAACTTGTTTGAGGGTTGGGAAATGTGTGTCTCAATAAATGAAGCGATATTTAAGCTTCAAACTAACCAGACAGTGTTGAATTGGTTCCATTGGTATAGTGTTAAAGCTGTCACATGGCAGTTGCTCGTCATCCCACACACTGATAATCTCCAATCAGTTGGATGAGAGCAGCTCAAACAGCTCAGGCAACCTACACCATCCAAGAGATAGCAGCTTCCTTGATTAGAATATAGAAACGAGGACCTGCAGATGCTAGTTTACAATAAAAAACAGTGCTGGAGTTACTCAAGGGGCCTGACTTGAAACATCACCTATCCATACAAGAGTCTCGACCGGAAACATTGCCTGTCCATGTTCTCCAGGAACGCTGCCTGATCCGCTGAATTACTCCAGCACTTTGTGTCCTTTTGTGTATTAACCAGCATCTGCAGTTCTATATTTCTCCAGAAATGCTGCCTAACCTGCTGAATAACTCTGGCACTTTGTTTCTTTCCTTGATTAGCATTCCATCTAGTATCCTAAGCATTCACTTGTGCCCTTTGACTGCACGTGCTCCATCAGGAAAATGTACTGCAGTTATTTACCTTGGTTACTTCCAGTGTGAACCAAGGAATGTTTGTGGGGGGGAAGAGCAAGAGAAAATGGACAACACAGATTGGTGTCAAGAGGAGGTAAAGAGATTTAATAATGGCAGCTAATCAGTCTGGAGGTGTAACTAGCACAGGAGAAAGGATTAAAAAAAAAAAAGCTGCTGTAACTGATACATGGATCACAGCAGTTGCTGGAAATATGAAATGAATGAGCATGCAAGTCAGGCAACAGCTGTGGAGAGCCACATTGAGTTGCATTGGAACAGGTCAAGTTCCGTTCAGTTAAGAGATACAGATTGGAAACAGGCCCTTCGTCCGACCGTCCACGCCGACCATTGATCACCCACAATTTAAGGACAGAAACCAATTAGCCTACAAACCCGCACCTGTGCTCGGGCACTGACCTGAGGCACAGTTACGTTCACAGGCAAAAGTTGTGGTGTATTACTCGTGAAGAACATTATTACGAAGGAATGAAGACCAGGTGGTCACAAAATGCTGAAGTAACTCAGCGGGTCAGACAACATCTCAGGAGAGTGTCTGCCTGCGAAGGTCTGACTGAGATGGGGCATGGGCACAAGGAAGATGTCCTGGATTTTAGATGTAAATTTGACTCCTATTGTCAAAGGGCATCAGGGGAGAGGCCAATTTCAGGACCACTGCAATGGAGAGGGGCTTTTGTGTGTACATCAACTATATTGTCTGCATTTCTTTTAAGTGTGCGTGAACAATTTTCTGTGGCAGGATATAAATGCTCATGCCTGTGTGACTGGGAAACCTATCAGCCAAGGCGGCATCCATGGGCGAATCTCTGCTACAGGACGTGGTGTGTTCCATGGGATTGAGAACTTCATTAACGAAGCATCCTACATGAGTGTCCTTGGAATGACCCCAGGCTTTGGAGACAAGACGTTCGTCATTCAGGTTTGTAGTGGATAATGAACAATGAATTAGCTTTACCTCTTTCAGTTCTGCTGCTTCCAATATCACTGACCTTTGGGGAAAACCATGTGGGGAAAATGTTTGTGATTGCTTTCATTGTTTTGGCATTTGCATTCAATATCCTACATGGGTATGTGTCATAAATCTATTTGGTAACTAAATTTGTGATCTGAAAGCACCCCAATTCCTAGATTAACTGCACAAACTCAGCAGTATTGCACACAGCATTTGCCTTTGTACACTTATAGCCTCAGTACAAATGATTAAGAGATTGGACACGCTAGATGCAGGAAAAGTGTTCCCAATGTTGGGGGAGTCCAGAACCATAGACCACAGTTTAAGAATAAGGGGTATTTAGAACTGAGATGAGGAAAAATCTTTTTCACCCAGAGTTGTGAATTTGTGGAATTCTCTGCCTCAGAAGGCAGCGGAGGCCGACTCACTGGGTGCATTCAAAAGAGAGTTAGATAGAGCTCTTAGGGCTAGCGGAATCAAGGGATATGGGGAGAAGGCAGGAACAGGCTACTGATTGTGGATGATCAGCCATGGTCACATTGAATGGTGGGGCCGGCTCGAAGGACCGAATGGCCTACTCCTGCACCTATTTTCTATGTATCTATGTAAATATGTATTCAAATAAAGTAGCAATGGCAAACACAAAGCTTTCAATAAATTAGTTGAAGATTCTGCAAAGCCAGCTTATCTGGAAAATGCCTATTTATGTGAGGTAATAGATTATTCATTCCCTTAATTCAATGTGCAAATTTGCAAAAAATTAACAAAGTAAAAATCAAATCTACTTGTGGAACATTGAGTGTAAGAAAATAACTGCAGATGCTGGTACAAATCGAAGGTATTTATTCACAAAATGCTGGAGTAACTCAGCAGGTCAGGCAGCATCTCAGGAGAGAAGGAATGGGTAAAGTTTCGGGTCGAGACCCTTCTTCAGACTGAAGGGTCTCGACCCGAAAAGTCACCCATTCCTTCTCTCCTGAGATGCTGCCTGACCTGAGTTACCCCAGCATTTTGTGAATAAATACTATTGACTATTGACTATTGACTTTGTGTGGAAAATTGAAGTCACTTTAGCAGTCTGAAGCTATATTTGACCCCGAGCTTGCTGTTACCACTGGAGGGGGAAAAAGCTCTTTCCGTATTAGCCCGGGTATATTTTTATAATTGCTGCAATCTTAAATTCAGTTGGGAATGCCTGCTGTGTCCCATGTTATGCCTTTTTATATATATATATATGTGTGTGTGTAGTGGCCTGGACATGGCCAGAAATAGGCTGGACGCCAGGCAGGTTTTGAAAGTTCCTTAATGCAGGTTGTGAGCATCCACTCACAACGAGTTCCACCGAAGGGATGAAACACTCCCCCAAAAAGCCCTGAGTAGAAACCCCGTAGCCTGTGGGCAGTCCCTCGACCCTGTCCGTCAAGTGCCGAGGGGACTGACCCTAGGAGTGGCCTAATACCCATGGACCGCCACATATGTATATGGCGGTGCTGGCTTGAAGGGCCGAATGGCCTACTCCTGCACCTATTGTCTATAACCTACCCTTGCTGGATTATCCAATTGGTGTCCTGGAGTAATGAAAAATAAACCTTTTTTTTCCTACTAACTAATAAACCATCCTAGCTCTTGAGTTTTGCTGGATTATCCAATTGGTGTCCTGGAGTAATGAAAAAGAAACCATTGGTTTTCTTCCTACTAACTAATAAACCATCCTGGCTCTTGAGTTTTGCGGTTAACAGAAGAACAGGCGTTGACTACACCATTTGAGGTACTAATTTATAGAACCATTCTCTAGAGAGATCACTTGGACAATGAATCGAAAATTTGCGAATTTGAAAAAAAAATTGTGAATTTGTGAATTTTTTGGGCTTTCAGAGCCCAATACATCATCCTTGGGGAAGCACTGAAATTCAATGCTCTTGAAGAGGTTCGCATATATTGCCAATGTTAACGATAGCGAGTGTTGTTTTCCATCGTATCACACAGGGATTTGGTAATGTAGGCATGCACTCCATGAGATACCTTCACCGCTATGGAGCCAAGTGCGTGGGTGTTGGTGAGGTGGACGGTGCCATTTGGAGTAATGACGGAATTGATCCCAAGGAACTAGAGGATTACAAACTGGTAAGTAAATATTAAATTAAACTCCACTCTAAATACTTTGCAGGTCAGGCAGCAGATAGAGAGTCATAGATTTGTGATACAGTGAGGAAACAGGCCCTTCAGCCCAACTTGCCCACACCGGCCAACAATGTCCCAGCTACACTAGTCCCACTTGGCCCACATCCCTCTAAACCTGTCCTATCCATGTACCTGTCTAACTGTCTCTTAAACAATGGAATAGTTCCAGCCTCACCTCCTCTGGCAGCTTGTTCCATACACCCACCACCCTTTGTGTGAAAAAGTTACCCTTCAGATTCCTATTACATTTTTCCCCCTTCACCTTGAACCTATGTCCTCTGGTCCTCGATTCCCCTTCTCTGGGCAAGAGACTCTGTGCATCTACCCGATCTATTCCTCTCATGATTTCAAGTTCAGATTTCCAGTATTTTGTGCTTTTCTTGTAAATACTAAATGTGTGCAGCATAGAAATTTGTACTGCATGAAGCATAAGAACTGGTCATTTTCAAAAGACTCGCACTTTTACTCATTGACAGCCACTTGATTAGAGTCATACAGTGTGGAAACAGGCCCTTTGGACCAACCTGCCCACATCAATGTGCCGCATCTACCTGTGCCCCAGCTGCCTGCATTTAGCCCATATCCCTCTCAACCTATCCTATCCATTACCTGTCTAAATGTTTTTTAAACTTTGCAATAGTACCAGCTTGTTCCATACACCCACTACCCTTTGTGTAAAAAAAATAATACTTACCCCTCTGGTTTCCATTAAATCATCCCCCCTCACCTTCAACCAATGTCCTCTGATTCTCAATTTACCCCACTCTGGGCAAAAGACTCTGTGTTCACCCGATCTAGCCCTCTCATTATCAGCATCTATTTTTAAAAGCCAACTAGCATTTCTTTTAACGTTAAAGCTTAATGCCTTGAAATAGTAGAGAATATTTTTGTAAGAACCTCCATTGAACAAAAATGTTTGAATATAGGCTCTAGGAACAACTTCTGGAGAACTTCGTTTTCTAGTCACTATGCTGGATGTGGAGCTATCACTGTTGAAACATTACCCATTCTCTCCAGAGATGCTGCCAGTCCTGCTGAATTACTCCAGCATGTTGTGCCAATCTTGATTCTTTTGAAATATATATTGCAAATACGAGAAGTGATTTCTATCCCAGCAATGGGCGGCACGGTGGCGCAGCGGTAGAGTTGCTGCTTTACAGTGAATGGAGCGCCGGAGACTCGGGTTCGATCCTGACTACGGGTGCTGCATTGTAAGGAGTTTGTACGTTCTCCCCGTGACCTGCGTGGGTTTTCTCCGAGATCTTCGGTTTCCTCCCACACTCCACAGACGTACAGGTATGTAGGTTAATTGGCTGGGTAAATGTAAAAATTGTCCCTAGTGGGTGTAGGATAGTGTTAATGTACGGGGATCGCTGGGCGGCACGGACTTGGTGGGCCGAAAAAGCCTGTTTCCGGCTGTATATATATGATATGATATGATAATGGGATGAGAGTTAAGAGCAGCTCAAGTTTTTCCTTGTATAGTTGTATAGTTTTAGATATCTGAGCCCCTGGAATTTCTTCATTAAGGGTGGCAAAGTGGTGCCGCAATAGAGTTGCTGCCTTACAGCGGCAGACACCCGAGTTTGATCCCGGGTGCTGTCTGTATGAAGTTTGTACGTTCTCCCTGTGATCATGTGGGTTTCCTCCCATGTCCCAAAGACATGCAGGTTTGTAGATTTGTTGGCCTCTGTAAATTGTCCCCAATGTGTAGGATAGAACTAGTGTACATGTGATCGCTGCTCGGCAGGGACTGAGTGGGGCCGAAGAATCTGCTTCCACGCTGTATCTCTAAACTAAATTATAATGCATTAACTTTCTTGCCACCAAAATTGTGAACAAGATTCTTGTTACCAAATTGCCGTGTGTGGAAGATTTGAGCCCTTGTTACCTTGTCTTGTGTACACAGGCAAATGGAACTATTGTTGGATTCCCCAAAGCTCAGCCGTATGAAGGAAATATCCTGGAGTCAGAATGCGACATTCTCATCCCAGCTGCCGGTGAGAAGCAGATGACCAAGAACAATGCATGGAAAGTTAAAGCAAAGGTGAGGAGAAATCATTCAGTGAAGAGAGAATGTCTTTTATTCTCGTCCCAATTAAAGTAATATATTTATGATTTGTGCTCTGAAGGCCATCATGCCCATTCACCATTAGCCCATTGCATCTTCGCCGAGTTTAGAGAAACATTTGCTTCTTCACCAAATGTTGACCAAAACATTAATACATCCTTGCTTAGTTTTAGGAATTTACAGTTTATATTAAAAACGTGCACTTTCTGTCCAACTTTTATCCTTTCCTTCTGTCATAAAATTCCTTGTGTGCAAGATCAGGCCAACTGGAAGTTATCTTACCTGACTGTGATCTTGCTTTACTCCTTTCCCAGCATGTGCACATGTAACGACCATTGAGAGAATGGAAGCCATTAGATTTATCTTAACATGTGTCAGTGTCCTGATAATGTGACCAGTGTTGCTATTGTTGTGGGCCAAGGAGTGCACATAAGAACAGAATTTGAAGAAGCTTGAAGATCTGAGCTCGAAGGACTGGAGGAGGCTACAGCACTTTTGAAGAAAGGACCGGCGGTCACAGCGGAAAGGAAGGAAATATTTAGGTTTTCATTGTAACAATTCCAATCATTTACTTTCCAGATTATTGCCGAGGGTGCCAATGGGCCAATGACTCCAGCAGCTGACAAGATCTTCATGGAACGGAACATCATGGTTATTCCAGTGAGTTGTGGCTTGGCTTTCTGTTTCATGCTCATGGCTACTGACGTTGTTTGTTCATGGCTGCTGATTTGTAGTAGTCTATTCAGAAGTGACCGTTTAGTTATTTTCTTGTTTTGCTTGTTTTAGCTTCCTGTGACTTTCCTGTTCGTCAGTACAATTGGGTGGATTTTCTGTGGCTTTAATATGGAGATATTTTGAGTTGACTTCCCATTGAAATTAAAATTCCACTCTTGTCTTTTACCAACAATGATATTAATTTTAGGAGGAATTCACAAACTAAGTGAGGAAAACCAGTTTTTGTTAGTAGTGTGAAACGGGCTCCAGTAGCAGATTAGTGACCTGTTTAAAAATTTGCCTTATTCTCCATAAGACACAGGAACCGAAATAGGCCCATCAGGTCTACTCCATGTGGCATTCTCATAAATGAATGAAGCCAGCAGGAATGAAGCCAACATGAGTGAAGCCAACAAGGACCTACCTGCCTTTTTCCTACTGGGCTCTTTTGCATGTTAATGCCACTTTTCCTCAAAGGTATCTACTGAAATAATTTAATTTAATTTGTGTTTTTGGTCTAATCTCCTGAGTGCGAGCAGAAACCAGCGTGAGCAGAAGGGTCTAGTTGATAGCAACTAATCCCCTGCCTTTCCCTATGCAGAATTTGGGAATAAAATCTTGAGTGACAAATGTACCTGAGATACTAGAGGTTGGTGCTTTGGCACAGTGCCATCTGGGCGCTGCGATTCACACCTCTGCAACCATTTGTCTTCCCTTTGCAGGATCTATACTTGAATGCTGGTGGTGTCACTGTTTCCTACTTTGAGTGGTTGAAAAATTTGAATCATGTCAGCTATGGCCGGCTGACCTTCAAATATGAGCGCGACTCCAACTACCACCTGCTAAGTAAGTAATGCTTGTGTGCATTTACGAGCACAGCACTGAAGGTCACTACCGCGCTGAGCAGCGAAAGTGGTCTTGTGATTTTTAGAATGAATTGCTCTGCTGCTAAAATGGTTTTGCAAACCTTAAATTGAGCAGAGGAAGAACTATAAGGGGTGTGGCGTGGCGGGGGGGGGGGGGGGGAGAGAGGGCATGGCGGGGGGTGGGGTGGAGGTGGGGCGTGTGGGAGTGGGGATGTACAAGGAACAGCCGATGTTGGTTTGCATAAAAAAAGACAGAGTGCTGGAGTAACTAAGCAGATATATCATTTGGGTAAGATGCTCACAGCCTAGACCCTATTTAGATTTCTATTTTCATTAGTATTAGAATTGGATAGAGACTTCAATTTTAGGCATCGAGTTTGAATTCTTTCTGAACGATTGTAGTAATGTTTGCTGTGAAGGAGTCATATTTGAGGAGTCACTGTCTTGAAACCTTTCTCCAATTATCTTGGTTATAATCCAGCAGAGAAAATAAATAAATTTGTCACGGGTTCTAGTCAGGTCATTATGAAAGTACAGTTTCAGGCTTGGTGTCTTGGTAAAGCTTACCTTTTTTCCCAGATTTTTACCCTAAGATTAAATACATGAGTGTTTTGCTGACTCTTGTTCCCCATCACCTGTGTCTGGCAACAAACTGATAAATGTCGACAGTAAAGCTTTAGTCCATCCTGCAGTTTGTTCAAATGGTGGACATTAACACGGTCGGTTGCAATTCTCATGTCCAGATATATAATTTAGCACTATGTGGAGGAGCACATTGTTCCAATCTAACTGCCATAGACCATATTTTCTACAGAACCCACTTGGGCTAATAGAACAAAATTTGTAACTCTGAAAATAGTTAATTGGCTATTAAATGTTTACCATCTCCAAAATGTATGCGGTAAAATGGACAGTGGTACTTGCAGAGTCTCAGGTTGTGTTACCTAGCGCAGAGTAGATAACTTGATCGAATCACAGCCTTGTCTCTGGCTGAGGCACAAATGATTTAGTAAAGAATTGACAAGGTTTGACTTGGTTTAGTGTTAGACATTCACAAGTTATAGGAGTAGAATCGGGCCATTCGGTCCATTGAGTCTACATCATTCATTCATGGCTGATCTCTGCCTCCTAATCCCATTTTCCTGCCCTCCCCCCATAACCCTTGACACCTGTTCTAATCGAGAATTTGTCCATCTCTGCCATAAATATCCACTGACTTGGCCTCTACAGCCCTCTGAAGCAATGAGTTTCACAGATTAACTACTCTCTGGCTAAGTTCCTCCTCACCTCCTTTCTAAAAGAGTGCCCTCATTATGTCCAGTTTGGGCTAACCTCTGCCGAAAGAACCCATATCCTTCGCTGGTCTACATCAGCACTGATTACTTTTAAATTGATGATCTGGGATGAAGGCTCACGACATAAGTCAATATTGTTGAAAGGAAAATGAAAACAGAATCCATTGAATAGCAGAGCAATGGTGTCACATAACAACAGAAAATGCTGGAATAGCTCCTCAGGACAGGCAGCCTTTCTGGAAGTGTAGTGCAAATTTCAAACTTTTTAGCCTTATGACAGATTAGCCCTTTTTGGTTTTAAGTTTCGACTGCTTGGTCTTTATAATAGACTTCAAAATCATTCCAAGTCGAAAGAAGGTTCCCAACCCGAAACGTCGAATATCCATTCCCTCCACAGACGCTGCTTGACCAGCTGAGTTAATCCAGCACTTTGCATTTTGCTCAAATTCTATACTTTACTTTTCTAATGTTACCCAGATTTTAATCTAAAAGAAGTTGATTTCATCTAGAAGATGGACACAACATGGTGGAATAACTCAGTGGGTCAGGCAGCATATGTGGGGAAAAAGAATAGTGAAGATTTGGGTCAGAACCCTTCTTCGGACTCAATTCTCAGTGGGTATTCATCTGAGGGTGGGTTCCAACCCAAATATCATCTATTTACTCTAGAGATGCTGCCTGACCTGCTATGTTACTCCAGCATGTTGTATCTACGGTAAAAACTAGCATCTGCAGTTCCTTCCTACACACTTGTTTTCATCCTGCTTTGGATGAATGGAAATTGCTGTCTATGCAGTAGATGCCAGATATTTACAACTGAATTTTGACTCTGATGTTTTCTTTACCCTCAGTGTCCGTCCAGGAAAGCTTAGAGAGGAAGTTTGGCAAGCTCGGCGGCACAATACCAGTCGTTCCCACAGCGGAATTCCAAGCCAGAATAGCGGTGAGTCTTGGGGACTTGTTCTCTTTTCATCCAAACCTCCAGCTCTGTTCCCGAATCCAATGGGCAGCAAAACCAAGTCCTTTTTACACTGTGGGCGGTGGGTAAATGGAACAAGCTGCCAGAGGAAACGGCCGAGACAGATACAATTGTAATATATAAAAAGCGTTTGGACAGGTACTTTGATAGGAAAAATGACCGGGGGTCAAATCGGACCAAGTGTGGAAGACTCCTTGGCCAACATAAACGAGTTAAACTGAAGAGCCTGTTTCTGTGCTGTATAATTCAGACCTCTAATGTCCTGGTTTAACCACAATACATACTGAGAGTTGGGAATATAATCCTGAATATAATTCAACACGGACTAAAGCTTTACTGTCTACGCACTGTCCAACACGAAATGCTGGAGTAACTCAGCAGGTCAGGCAGCATCTCTGGAGAAAAGGAATAGGTGACGTTTCTAGTTGAGACCCTTCTTCAGACTCTGACCCGAAGCGTCACCTATTCCTTTTCTCCAGAGATGCTGCCTGACCTGCTGAGTTACTCCAGCATTTCGTGTCCATCTTCGGTGTAAACCAGCATCTGCAGTTCCTTCCTACGTCTCTTTGAGTGTTTTATTGTCATATGTCCCAGATAAAACAATGACATTCTTACTTGCAGCAGCACAACAGAATATGTAAACATAGTACACTGTAAACAATATGATAAACGAGAAAAAATGTTCTGTGTGTATATATACACATACACACGCAGGCACACATGTACACGCACACACGTGCACACATATATACGCATAAGCACATACAAAACAACAAACTACAATAATAACAATAAGTCTATGTAGTTCAGAGCTTAATGGAAGTTGTAGCGTTCAATAGCCTGATTGGGAGGTAGAAAATCGATAAATGAATGCCAATTGAAAACGTTTAAAGTCTTGGGGGAAAAAAAGCAATGCTTAAATACAAATCGCATGATTTAAGTCCAAGCCTGACTCAAGGCCCAAATCATAATTTGAAACTAAATTGACTTCTGGTGGCCTTTTCTACCTCCCAATTTTGAAGCACGCAGGTGAACGCTCGAGCCTCCTAGTCTGAGAACGTGGCGATGCCCATTTTAACGAGAACATCTTGTCTCCTGAACAAAAATAAAATATCAGAAGATATGCAGCTTGGGAGTGAGAAACATTGAAGCGAAACATCAACAACCTTTTCATCGGGTTTGGAAAAAGCTAGAAATAATATCTTAATTTGTTCTGACAGACTGACTACTTCATAAACTGTTCATATTTCCTTACACCGGTTCTGTCTATTATTTTTTAAAATAGGGTGCCTCTGAGAAGGATATTGTCCACTCTGGTCTTGCTTATACCATGGAACGCTCAGCAAAGGTATGTATATGGGAAAGGTGTTGTTTAGATTAATGGACTGTGGGTATTGTTGTAGTCTATGACCTATTAACAGAAAACAGGCAGACAACCGAGTTCGTTTATTATACTCACCAAGGTGGGAGAGAGTCTAGTTGCAAAAACGTCCATTGACGCTTGGGCAACTAGTGCAGTCTCTCTCTCTCTGATCGTTTACATACACACACATTTATACCCTTAACAGTGCACCGGAGGCTTTCCGTTACGGCCTTATATGGTAATTTTACAATGTCCAATGTGATTTTTCTATTCTCTGAAACGAAACCTAGTCATATCTCTGAAACGAAACCGTCACATCTCTGAAACGAAACCGTCACATCTCTGAAACAAAACTTTAGTCACATGGGGCAGGAGGTTTTTCTTAACAGATCTGAACCTTGAGAGCTAGTTGCTGATATCAGACAGATGCGGCCAGCCATGACTTGTGCTGCACATTAGAAAAACACAAGAGGTCTTACAGATTACTCCTACAATAGTACTCACATAGCTGCTTGCCTAATGTTAACTCTTACAGTATGCTTTCTGGTTTGAGTTTTGTGTGACAACAGTGGCTTCTTCTACCATTATTGTTCTGTACTCTATGAAGCCTGGAATTATTCAAATTACCTTGATTTTTGGCATTTAATTTAGGGGAAAAAAAGCTTTGTTTTTGTACGTGACTTTGTGGATGCTAAAATGCTCCATGGCTACTAGTGGACTTCTCGAAAACATTGTTAAATTGGGCAATATGGCCACTATTTTGCACACAGGATTTCAAATAACTACAAAGGGATGGATGAGTGAAGTTGAAGGGTGGATATTACTCAAGTGACTCGTATTACTCCCCTCTTAAAATGAACCATGCAATCTTTTGCAGTCAATTGAATTGGAGAGTGGCATCTCCATTACAAAGAATGGTTCAAAATATACAGTGCAGAATTACACCATTCAGTCCAACCTCTCATTTAGCACTATTGCCATAATCCCTTAATCCCTCTAATCCCTTCCTCTTGTGCTCACCTAGTTTTCCATCAATAGATTGCCTTGAGATAACATGGTAGGAGCAAGCACCATCTGCAGACCAGGAAAGGTTTAGCTTCTAAATCCCCTACTTGATTTCTTCACTGCTTTCCGATATTGATGGCCGCAATGCCACCACGTTAAAACATGCTGACCATGCCTCTTATAGAGTCGTACACTGACTAACATGTCCCAGCTACACTAGTCCCACCCGCCCGTGTTTGGCCCATATTCCTTCAAACCTGTCCTATCCATGTACCTGTCGAACTGTTTCTTTAACGTTGGGATAGTCCCTGCCTCAACTACCTCCTCTGGCAGCTTGTCCTTTACATCCACCGCCCTTTGTATTAAAAAGTTGCCTCTCTGATTCCTATTAAATCTTTTCCTCTTCACCTTAAACCTGTACCCTCTGGTCCTCGATTCACTTACTCGGGTAAAGAGACTCTGGGCATCTACTCGATCTATTCCTCATGATTTTATACACTTCTTTAAGATCACCCCTCATCCTCCAGTGCTCCACGGAATAGAGTCCCAACCTATTCAACCTCTCGCTGTAGCTCAGACCCTCTAGTTCTGGCAACATCCTTGTAAATCTTTGAGGTTCATCCTTTGCTCTCAAAGGAAACAACCTTTTCATCCTCTCTTGAAAGATATAAACGTATCTCCGGTACAATAGCTTGAATTTATTTACAATAGCTTGAATTTATTTACAATAACTGGAATTAATTTACAATAGCTGGAATTAATTTTTTTTGCCACTCTTAATAACGCAATGATCAGTCCTGTTTAAAGTGCCATTTAATATGGGTCAGTAAAGGTTTTATTCTGATTCTTGATTCTGGTCTTCAAAAATGTGAATAGTTTTGTTCTTACTAATTCACATTTCTATTCATAGTGGTTTGTATTTTTGCTGTCTTGCATTTTCTCACTTATTGAGTAATGCTGTTTTTTTACTTGTTTTAAATATTTAATGTTTAGACTTGGATGCAAGTGTTAGCATTGTGGCACGATGCTATACCTCGCAGAAGTTGAAATTCACAGCCAAACATTTATGCCATTCAGGAAATATATTAATTTGGGTGACGTTTCGAGACCCTTCTTCAGACTGACCCGAAACGTCACCCATTCCTTCTCTTCTGAGATGCTGCCTGACCTGCTGAGTTACTCCAGCATTTTGTGAATCAATACCTTCGATTTGTACCAGCATTTGCAGTTATTTCCTTACAGGAAATATATTAATGTCGATAATTAATTTAAAAAAAAATTTGCAATCTTCTGACCATCAACTTTGCCCCTACCTTTCTACTTTCTACCTTACAGTGCACTGGTTATTCAACAGTTGTTAAGTGATAGGATTAAGGTTAGAAGTCGTACAGCACACGCTGAACTGAGCCTTAACCCAAACAGTCCCTGACTCAAAGTCGCAAGTGCTAGTTTTATCACAGCTCTTCCTTTTGTCACTGAGGCAAGCAGAAACCATGTACAGGAATGCAATGGGGAATTTGTAATAGAAGGTAGGCACAAAATGCTGGAGTAACTCAGCGTGTCAGGCAGCATCTCGGAAGAGAAGGAATGGGTGACGTTTCGGGTCGAGACCCTTCTTCAGACTGATGTCAGGGGAGGGGGTGGGACGCTCTGCCGTCGCAGCTGCGGCTTGCCTGCAGTCCGTCTGTCTTTTGTGTTTTTTGTTGTTTTTGTCTGAATTGTAGTTTTAATATGGTGTAGTGTTTGTATGTTATGTGGGGGGGAGGGGGTGGGAGGGAACGGGAACTGTAAAATTATCTCTCCCGAACGGAGACGGGACCTTTGTTTCTGTGCCTGTCTCCGTTCCCGCTGCGGCCTACCACCGGCCATGCACCTGGGACCACCTGGGGCTCTGGTTCGCAGAGCCCACGGCCCGGACTCACCACCTGCGGCGCTGGCTGCCTGCGGATGCTGCGGGAGCGGCTGCGACTCGTCTCCGGAGGCTCCGGCGTGGGCCGAGTGGACGTCGGAAGCCCGCAGGCCCCTGGGTGGGGGCCGACATCGGGAGCTCCGGCAGCGGCAGAGGCAGCGTGTTCGCCCGCCCCGAATCGCGGGGCTTGGGTCGGCCCGCCGCGGACCTTTCACCGTCTGGCGCGGCCTGGAATAGGCCGTGGACCTTTCACCGTCCAGCGGGGGGCTTCAATGTTGGGAGCCCCGACCGCCCCGATGTGGCAACTCCAACAGTCTGACCGCGGGAGAAGACGGCAGGGAAAAGAAAAATACATTTTTGGCCTTCCATCACAGTGAGGAGGTGACTGGAGGAGACTCACTGTGATGGATGTTTCTTTTTGTTTGGTGTTAGTTGTGATTGTATGTGTTATTGCATTTTTATTGATTATTCTTATTGGTCTTATTGTTCAACTGCGGGTAATGTTTCATTTCACTACACATTTATGTGTATGTGACAAATAAACGACTATTGACTATTGACAAATATTGAATGCAGCACAGGAAGACTAGTGGGGGAACTGGGAAGGGGGAGGGGATAGAGAAGGAAAGCAGGGACTATCTGAAGTTAGAGAAGTTAATGTTCATACCGCTGGAGTGTAAACTACCCAAGTGAAATATGAGGTGCTGTGTGATGGAATTTGTAATGCCTGGCTTTATTGACATGCAAAACAACTAGTCTTCTTTTGTTTAACAGAAGCGTGAAGTATATGATCCAACGATCTGGCACGCAACCTGAAATTCTTGCTTTTATTAACATGGACATTCCCCCTTTGCATCTGTCTTTATAAAGATGCATTTCAGGGAGGGAGCACTAGGACTTTGATGAAATGACAATAAAATGTGATCAATATACTGTCAAGATAGAATGTGTGTATGACATGAAGGGAGAATGCAGATGTCCCTGCGCACCTGCCCTGTGCAGTAGTGGTTGCAAATTCAATTTTTAGTGCTGACATGCTGTTGCAGTGTATTTTGTGGTGCATGAAAAGTGTTATCATAATTGACGGAGTGCCAATAAAGCGAGAGTTTTTGTTCGCATGATATTGAGCTGCATGGGGTTAGAGCTGCACCCTTCTAGTTTGCCATCTAGCTCCCTTGAAATGGAGCGAAGGTGCTAGAGAACCATTCAATTGTCAGAGTACCCAGATTCCGTCCTATATTTTTAGCCATGGCATTGATGTAGTTGGGGCAGTAGTGTCACTGAACAATATTGGCAGTGGAGGATTTGGTGTTGGTAACGTCATTGGGTATTGAGGGGAGTTGGGCAGAGTCTCTAGGTGGAGGTTATTGGGCAAAGTGTTGGTGATATAGATGTTGTTTTCTCCAGAGGTCCAGAGAAGGGTCACCCATTCCTTCCAGAGATGCTGCCTGTCCCGCTGGGTTACTGCAACATTTTGTGTCTACCTCAGTTGCTTTCTCCGTACAAGCTGGATGTTGTCCAAGCCTGAATGCTGCCCTGGCAAATAGATATTATTATTTTTGCGACGGTGCGAATGCAATCGTCAGTAATCATTGCCAATTCTGATCTTGTGATTGACTGAAAGTCAGTGATGCACTGATTGTGGTTGTGCCGGGAACACTGCGCTGAAGACCACTTGCATTGTTATCTGGGGCCAAGATTACTGACTGGCACGGTGGCGTAGCGGTAGAGTTGCAGCGCCGGCGATTCAGGTTCGATCCTGACTACGGGTGCCGACTGTAAGGAGTTTGTACATTCTCCCCGTGATCTGCGTGAGTTTTCTCCGAGATCTTCGGTTTCCTCCCACACTCCAAAGACGTACACGTTTGTAGGTTAATTGGCTGGGCAAATGTAAAAATTGTCCCTAGTGTGTTTAGGATAGTGTTAATGTGCGGGGATCGCTGGGCGGCGCGGACCCGGTGGGCCGAAGGGCCTGTTTCCGCGCTGTATCTCTAAATCTAAAATTCAAGCAGTCACATCTGTCTTCTTCTGTTGGCTATAACAGCAGCCAGTGGAGAAGTTCTATTTGATTTTAACCTACCTAAATTTGCTGGAAATGCTTAATGCAATTGTCAACTGATGTAACTCGCCTCGGGACTTGCTCTTTAATCCATGTATGGGATCTATCTGACTAGAATTTGGGCAGCAGAGTTACTGCGTAGAGTGCCAGAGACCCAGGTTTGATCATGACTACGGGTGCAGTTGGTATGGAGTTTGTACGTTCTCCCTCTGGCCGTGTGGGTTCTCTGCGGGTGCTCCGGTTTCCCCCCCCCCCCATGCTCAAGGCAAGCAGGTTTGTAGGTTAATTGGTTTTGGTAAAATTGCAAATTGCCCCAAGTGTGTAGGGTAGTGCTAGTGTATGGGGCAATCGCTGGTCAGTATCTACTCGGTGTGCCTGTTTCCACGCTGTATGCCTATATTTGTCCTGCCCCTCCCCTCTTCCAGCTTCTTTCCCAACCCCTGCAATCAGTCAGAAGAGTCCTGACCCGAAACGTCCCACATCAGGGATGCTCCCTGACCTGCTAAATGACACTCGTACTTTATGTCCTCCTTTGGATTGAATTCAGTTTGGCTGTCGTGTTTGAATGATATGGGGATGGCCTGCGTCTCTTGATAGGGGAGCAGGAGGAATACCTGGCTGCTGGGCGGTGATCCGTGCCGAGTTCCAGAAAAGCATGCCAATGGCGGGAGTGGGGGGGGGATTGAAGAAGAGCATGTACATTCATTGCTAACGTGTTTTATGTTTCCTTGCAGCAAATAATGCGCACAGCAATGAAATATGACCTGGGCCTGGATTTGAGAACAGCTGCTTATGTCAATGCCATTGAGAAAGTCTTCAAAGTGTATAACGAAGCTGGACTGACCTTCACATAGGGCGGGTTTCACCCGTCCTCATCGAACCCTGCTTCCGCTCTCCCAGCCTGACATATCAAATGTTTGCATATGTCCTGTTGCTTTTTCCTTTTCCTTTTTGCCTTTTAAACCATTGGGACACTAATTCTCCAATAGAAGCTGCCAGAATTAGTCGATAGCTTGAATAATCAATTAATGTAACCCAAGTATCATAATTAAGGCTTACAGAAAATTTTCACAATCTTACACTGCTGGCAAGTGGGAGCCATGTTACATTTACTGAACAAGGATTTTTGTTTTCCTTTGTGTGGCATCCAACTAGCCAACAGAATCTCTCTGCGGGTTCATTTACAGCAACTAAAATTCTTACCGATGAGGGTGGAAACCCATTGTGTTCTGGAAAGGCTATTTTTCTGCAGATAAATCCCCTCCTGGAGTGGATTTCACCACACGTTTGGCATCCCACCATCTGCATTTGACTATTGCAAAGATCTTCAATTCATAGCACACCTTGCACAATAGTACCAGAACCCAATGCGTACGGAGGGGCTGAACAATATTGTTTGTGTGCAGCAGTATTTGCACAGATCGGTTTTTAAAAATTGTATACTAATAATTGATATTTAGCCAGAATTATTTTTTATAACTAGCTAGGCGGTAGTGTCGCAACAATTGGCTGGTGTTCCTGGGTTTTTTAAGAACTAAAATAGGCTGGATTCCTCTTCCCAATTATTCGTTGGTCCTGTTGCAAATGTTGCCCCTTGACTTTAGCTGGTTAGGGTTACACCCCATTGTGATGCTTGGATTAGCTTGCTAACAATTGGAGGTTTGCATTTAAAGAGCAGCAATTCTAACAGCTTGGGTTTCCACAAATTGGAAATTTCGGGCAAGTTGGCTGACAGGTGGAGATTGTACCAAATAATATCGTAAGATTAAGGAACAGATTACTTAAAATGCAGCTGACTTATATTGGGTGAATAATAGCAAGCCCATTACAAAGTTGCCTTGTGAAAGTGAATCCAGCCAAAGAGGACCAATGAGTAGAGATGGGAAGTTGTACAAATATGTATAGGAAGCTAATTCCCAGGATAAAACTTCCTTATCTGCCTTGATTTTCTTACTTTCCCTCCACAAATCCCTCTGCTTAGAAAATATGCCATCTTAGTTTATTTTCCACCAGTGTCACAGTGCAGCCACTTTTCTGCTACTTGTGTTAAGCTGATGTTTGAGCCCTCTGGGTGTGGGCTGTCAGTGAGACTGCAGCCTGAGCACGTGTGTGTGCCTGGTCGAGAGAGGCGGGCAGGGTGCAGAAAGCACAAATGCAAGGTGGCCGTTGTGACATTCAAACCGCTTGCTGTTTTTTAAAATTCACAAGCTGAAATCCACCCTCTATTGTGTAGTGGGGGAACACCCTAACCTCCAATCCAGGCAATTATAGAAGCAGTTTGTTCACCAGTCAATCTGTCAGTGGTTGTTCTTTTAGAATTTCCATTCAAAGCTGAGGACATGAGTTTTTTTTTTTACAATTTAAGCAGGACTTGGCCGTACTCCCTGTTTTGCACTTTCTCATTTAATTTGGAGGCTCGTCATGACTCCCTCACCTTGTGCAGCCATTAAAACAGCGAGGGCCTTCAATTCTGTAAGCCTGCTTGGAAGCTAATTAACATTCGTCTTTGTTTTTAAATCTCTTCAATCTTGAGTTGTTTAAACGGATGTGAAAGTTTTTTTTTTTAAAACAAAACTTTAACTGTAACCAGATATTTGTCCCGTAAACCCTGTGGACTAAACTTTGTCTTCAGCTTCGTTCCAGGAAAGCAAAGTCACATAGCCGTTACGCCTTCAGGCTGACTTTACATAGGAGTGAGTGTCCATTGTTGTGCCCTGTATATTGGTGATGTTCTCTTGAAGATTACACAGGCAGAGTGATCTTGCAACTTTGCCTGTTACATTTGAGACAATGCACTTTTATCACAACAGTAAACCAGGTTGCCCTGAGCTGCTCGTATCCATTTGGCAAGATGGGTTGCTTGAAAACTGCAGGACTTTGGTGGTGGTGCTGCCATTTTCTGAGTTTTTGAGGTGTGCTTCGCCCATCCCTGGCGCCTGGGTGAATGTCCAGGATGGAACTATGGCAGAGGGATCCTGAGAATGTCTTTCATATTTCTGTAGGATTAAGCATGTCAGATTTGTCTTTTTTTTTTAAAGCATTTGGGTCTAGTGGGTGCAATGAAGTACTTGATGTCATTTATGCACCTGGGACAAACCTTTTTTAAAACCGCAGTCTTGTGTTCTTTTCTACATTCTTTGTAATTGCATGAAGGTGAACTCTCAGATTATTAAACTTTTGACCTTTCAAGTGTCCCTGAGTTATCACTTCTGCTTTTTCATGGATTCAGCCTTTACTGAAGCTTGTCAGTAATACGTAACAAACTGTTTTCTCCAATTTTTGACATTCGAACGTGTCAAACATTTTGGGAACATCCATCATCAAACTTTATAGGAAGGACCTGCAGATGCTGGTTTACACTGAAGATAAACACAAAATGCTGAAGTGATTCAGTGGGTCAGGTAGCATCTCTGGAGAACCCTGTGATGTTCAGGGTCGAGACCTTCTTCAGTCTGAGTTACTCCAGCATTTTGTGTCCATCTTCATCAAACTTTGTTTTGAACCAGCTGTTAAGTTCAAGATGTTGGGTAAACAATTAGGGGCAAAATACTAAAACTAACTTGACTGAAGACAAGTGGAAATCTTTCTAAAGACAACCCAAGCATTAAGTGATTAAGTCTGAAGAAGGGTCTCGACCCGAAACGTCACCCATTCCTTCTCTCCCGAGATGCTGCCTGACCTGCTGAGTTACTCCAGCATTTTGTGAATAAATCGATTTGTACCAGCATCTGCAGTTATTTTCTTATACCAAGCATTAAGTGATCATTAAAGAAACAAATCTCAGATGGATGCGTAAAGTAGAATGCAAAATCAATAAAATGTATAAGAAATTAAGGAATGGATCAACTGGGCTTATATTCACTGGAATTTAGAAGGATGAGAGGGTATCTTAAAAACATAAAATTCTTCAGGGATTGGACAGGTTAGATGCAGGAAAAATGTTCCCGATGTTGGGGGAGTCCAGAACCAGGGGCCCTTGTTTAAAAATAAGGGGTAGGCCATTTGGGACTGAGATGAGGGAACATCTTTTTCACCCAGAGAGTCGTGAATCTGGAATTTTCTGCCACAAAAGGCAGTGGAGACCAATTCACTGGATGTTTTCAGGAGACAGATTATAGCTCCTAGGGCTAACGTAATCAAGGGATATGGGGAGAAAGCAGGAATGGGGTGTTGATTTTGGATGATCAGCTATGATCCTATTGAATGGCTGGCTGAATGGCCTTCTCCACCTATTTTCTATTTCTAAATCAGAGAGGGAGAAGCCATTGGAGAAAAATGGGCCAAACAGCTTAAAACGAACCCTGGTAGGGTCAAGTCGAGTCAAGTGCTTAATTATCATGTACTTACAATGGAACAATGAAATCCCTTCTTGCAGCAGCATAAATTTTACACATAATATATAATAAACTAAAATCCAAATGAATGACCACAATACCAGTGCAAATAAAACCCTGAAGTTTTTAATGCAACTAAAGACAGTCCTTCGATATTCATAGTTGAGGGTAGTTGTGCAGTGTCCAAGAGCCTGATGGTAGATGGAAAGAAGCTTTTCTTGAGTCAGTAGGAAAGGACTGCAGATTCCAGTTTATTTGACGACGGACACAAAATGCTGGAGTAACTCGGGGGGGGGTTTGGTTCGAGACCCTTCATTTCAACAAACTGACAACTGGGTTGAATAAAATCAGAGGAAAATTATCAGTACAGAACTATTGTCTGGAAGTATTCACTGAAAACCGTGGGAGGTTTTGAAAGGATTTAATGGCTTAAATTGTATCACGTACAGTCTGCAAAGCGTACCAGTCCTCAGAGTGGGCTGACAGACTGAGGAGGCTGCAGTGGATTGAGTGGGCGCCATGTCAGTAATTGCTTTAAACTGAGATGAGGGAAAACTTTTTCAGTCAGTTGTGAATCTGTGGAATTCTCTGCCTCAGAAGGCAGTGGAGGCCAATTATCTGAATGCATTCAAGAGAGAGCTGGATAGAGCTCTTAAGGATAGCAGAGTCAGGGGGTATGGGGAGAAGGCAGGAACGGGGTACTGATTGAGAATGATGGCCTAATGAGATTGAGAATGATCAGCCATGATCACATTGAATGGCGGTGCTGGCTCGAAGGGCCGAATGGCCTCCTCCTGCACCTATTGTCTATTGTGAGGACTGCACTCCAAGAAGGCTCTATGATCAGACAATGAAGATGTCAAATGAGATAAGAATCACAGCCTGCAAAGCGTACCAGTCCTCGGAGTGGGCTGACAGACTGCAGTGGATTGAGTGGGAGCCATGTCAGTAATTGCTTTAAGAAAATAATTAAATTAGTACCTGCAGATGTCTGAAGGGTTGTCTGGTGTCCTGCTGGGGAAACTCAATTAGGTTTTGTCTTCCCAAAGTTCAATTCTTTTCTATTCACATCTTGTTGCCACAAAGAATTGAGTGTTTTTCACACTATACTGTAAATTTGGTACATTAAAATATAAGCGATTTCATTTTCTTTATACTGTGAAGCCTGCTGAAAACATTTTGCTCAGTTGTGTGAAGTCAGCAGGCCGATTAATTTGGTTGAAGCACACAGCATGTATAACAGTATAACAGTATAACAACACTTTATTGTCATTCGGTATAAATACCGAACAAAATTTCAGCAGTCACAAGACACAGCAAAAAAGAAAAGAACACAGGACACCCGACCCCAACACAAACATCCATCACAGTGACTCCAAACACCCCCTCACTGTGATGGAGGCAACAAAACTTCCCCTCTCTTCCCCCCGCACCCACGGACAGGCAGCTCGACCCCTACCGAGGCAACCGACACGCACAGCCCCCGCAAGAGGATGGAAGGCCCCGCGGCCGAGCCGCCCCGGGCACCGAAACGTCCCGCGGCCGCACCGGGCGATGTTAAGTCCAGCGGCCGAGCCGCACCGGGCACTGAAACGTCCCACGGCCGCGCCGCGCTGGCGATGTTAAGTCCAGCGGCCAAGCCGCGCCGGGCACTGAAACGTCCCGCGGCCGAGCCGCACCGGGCACTGAAATGTCCCGCGGCCGAGCCGCCCTGGCGATGTTAAGTCCAGTGGCCAAGCCGCGCCGGGCACAGAAACGTCCCGCGGCCGAGCCGCGCCGGCGATGTTAAGTCCCGCAGCCGAGCCGCACCGGGCACTGAAACGTCCTGCGGCCGAGCCGCGCCGGCGATGTTAGGTCCCGCAGCCGAGCCGCGCCGGGCGATGGAAGGCCCCGCGGGCGAGCTGCGCCCCGGGGAAGAGACCAAATAAAAGAAAGGTTTCCCCCCACCCCACATACACAGCCAAAAACAGAAACAAAAACCATCCCAACACCGACACAAACAAAAAAAAATAAAAAAAGACAACAGACTGCCAGAGAGCCGCAGCCGTTAGGCGCAGCCAACTCCTCCACTACTCCTGCCATGGAAAGTCCGGACCCATGGGCCTTAATCTGCGGCTGGGACTATGTAAGCTATGGATGCAGGTCCATGGGTGTTATAAACATGCTCCAATGCTGTTGAAATGCCCTGCTGCCTGATCCCACAGAGTCACGCAGCATAGAACCAGGCTCTCAGCCCAACTTGCCCACACAGAACAACATGTCCCATCTATACAATACAATACAATACAATATATCTTTATTGTCATTGTACAGGGGTACAACGAGATTGGGAATGCACCTTCCATACGATGCAATAAATTAATTAGCTAATCAGTATTAATTTATGCAACCAAGTGAAACTAAATTAGAAACAGTTTTAAAACAGTATAAAGTGCAAGTAGATCTGTGCCGGTTCACTGTGCGATGTGACCATCCGGCTCAGCAGGGCCGGTTCATAGCAGCTATGGCCCTGGGAATGAAGCTGTTCCTGAGTCTGGAGGTGTGGGCGTAGAAGGCCTTGTAGCGTCTGCCCGATGGTAGAATTTCAAACCGACTATTGCAGGGGTGTGAGGAGTCTTTGTGTATGCTGGTGACTTTTCTGAGGCATCGTGTGTTGTAGATACCCTCCAAGGCTGGTAGCTGTGTTCCGATAGTCTTCTGAGCCCACCTGCCTGTATTTGGCCCCTATCCCTCTAAACCTGTCCTGTTCATGTTTCTTAAACGTTGCGATAGTACCTGCCTCAACTACCTCCTCCGGCAGCTAGTTCCATATATCCACCACCCTTTGTGTGAAGAAAAAGTTGCCCCTCCGGTCCCTATTAAATCTTTTGCCCCCTCGCCTTAAACCTATGTTCTCTCTTTCTCTATTTCCTCTATTCTGGGCAAGAAACTCTGGGTTTACCCGCTCTGTTCCTCTCACGATTTTGCACATGATAAGGTCGCCCCTGGTGGAGAGCTAGGATATAATTCTCCAATCTACATCATTGCACACATTAAAAATATATATATATCAAAAAATGTATTCAATTATTAAAAATAATGTTTACAATACAATAAACCAACACACAACCCACCACCATAATACACGACAAACAAATATACTACATGAACTACTGTACAACTATGTTACAATCCTTGTCCAGGATGCATTCAACCCCCCGTGGTATTCCATGGTGCCGGAGATCCCTCATGGTGCCCGTGGACAGCGCGTAGCCCCTCTCCAACACCACCCGGGCACGGACGTAGGGGTGTGGAGAATTTGGGATCTAGTGGGAAACTGGTCTTTAAATGCAAGATCGCTACGATCTCAGTGAACAGTGGAGCCACCTTGAGGAAACATGTGTTTATGTTCTGGGAAGTGGATGGGAAAGGAATGAGTGAGCTGGCTTATAAAGGTAGTGCAGCTTGTTAGCTACCCACAGTTTGTTTTAGAAAGGAACACAAAGTGCTGGAGTAACACAGCAGATCAGGCCGCATCTCTGGAGAACATGGACAGGTGATGTTTCACATCGAGACCCTGCCTCAAACTGTGTACCAAGAGTTGTTCCATACCTTGCCGTCTCTCTCCTGGGATAAATAGGATGCTATGGGACATGGAGGCCAGACGACTGGGTCAGAGCATCTCTGAAACGGCAAGGCTTGCGGGGTGCTCCCGGTCAGCAGTGGTGAGTACCGACCGACAGTGGTCCGAGGAGGGACAAACCACAAACCGGCAACAGACAGGGCGCCCAAGGCTCATCAATGCGCGAGGGCAACGAAGGCTATCCCGTCTGGTCCGAACCGACAGAAGGTCGACTGTGGCACAAGTCACAGAAAATGTTAACGGTGGTCACGGGGGGAATGTGTCACAATACACAGTGCATCGCACCCTGCTGCGTATGGGGCTGCACACGGAGGACCAACAGCACATTAGGCAGGTAGGCATAATGTTTTGGCTCATCAGGTCATAATGTTTTGGCTCATTGGTGTATACACTATCTTAGTTGCACAAGGGACACCAGACTTTGTTTTATTTAGAAGAAAGATACAAAATGCTGGAGTGACTCAGTGGGACAGGCAGCATCCCTGGAGAGAAGGAATGGGTCGAGATCCTTCCATTTTGTTTTTCACAATAGTGTTTAAAAAAATTTATTGAACTTGTTTATTATGGTATCTATGGAACACTTAGTTACAAACCCGATGTGCTGCAGAAAGTAAGAATTTCATTGTTCTGTTTTGGCACATATGCCAATTAAATACCCTTGCCTCCCATCTTATCTAGTCTCTTGTCCAAACATGGACAGGTGGGACTGACCCGCTGAGTTACTCCAGCATTTTGTCTCTATCTTTGGTGTAAACCAGCATCTGCGGTTCCTTTTTCTTACATTGTGGTGAGAAAGAGTTGGAGTGTTTAGTTTAGTTTAGGTTAGTTTAGAGATACAGCGCGGAACCAGGCCCTTCGGCCCACCGAGTCCGTGCCGACCAGCGATCCCCGCACACTAACACCACCCTACACCCACTAGGGGCAATTTACATTCATTCCCAGCCAATTAACCTACAAACCTGTACGTCTGTGGAGTGTGGGAGGAAACCGAAGATCTCGGAGAAAACCCACGCAGGTCACGGGGAGAACGTACAAACTCCGTAGAGGCGGCGCCCGCAGTCGGGATGGAACCCGGGTCTCCGGCGCTGCATTCGCTGTAAGGCAGCAACTCTACCGCTGCGCCACCGAGTGATGACAGTACTTTGCCAGAGACTGTTGTGCACTGGGATTTGTGGTTGTGGACCCATTGGTTTGAAACATGGAGGTTGCAAACCATTGTCCAAGGTTGTAGATGAGAGGCAAAAGTTTAATGGAGCCCAGTTAGAGAAGGCGATTAATGCACTGAGGACAAAGAAAGGTCACGAGGAATAGCTAGCACTACTCCTCGCTATTCTCTTGGAATTGTCGCGCAGTGAAGACAACACCTACTGGCCTTCCCCTGGACAGATCCTCACTGTCAATGGGGAAGTCACTGGGAAGAACCCATTGAGGTGAATGTCGTTAAGCTGGAAAGATTGCAGAGTATGTGCAGGAAGGAACTGCAGATGCTGGTTTAAACCAAAGGTAGACACAAAGTGCTGGAGTAACTCAGATTATTAAGGGGTTGGACACGTTAGAGGCAGGAAACATGTTCCCAATGTTGGGGGAGTCCAGAACAAGGGGCCACAGTTTAAGAATAAGGGGAAGGCCATTTAGAACTGAGATGAGGAAAAACCTTTTCAGTCAGAGAGTTGTGAATCTGTGGAATTCTCTGCCTCAGAAGGCAGTGGAGGCCAATTCTCTGAATGCATTCAAGAGAGAGCTAGATAGAGCTCTTAAGGATAGCGGAGTCAGGGGGTATGGGGAGAAGGCAGGAACGGGGTACTGATTGAGAATGATCAGCCATGATCACATTGAATGGTGGTGCTGGCTCGAAGGGCCGACAGATAAGTATTACAAAGTGTAACATTGTGCTGTTGACCGGAGGCACAATGGTTATGTATATGTGAGTGCCAAATGGTATCTTAGTAACTATATTTTCCCAGGAGCCTGTTTGGACTTGAACATCCAAGTTTGTGCCAAACCACCCCATGCATTTTGGGATGTTGAGGATACACACAGCAGAGTTCCTTTGGGGAAAACCATCCACACCTTTTAAAGTAGAGTCATACAGCACGGAAACAGGCCCTTCAGCCCATCATGTCTACTCTCACCAAGTACGTATCTATACTAATTTCATTTTCTAGCACTATGTCTAAGCAATTCCAATGCTCATCTACTGTAGGTGGTTCTTAAGTATTCTGCATTTTCGAAAAGGGTCTGTTTCTACGCTGTAGAACTAAGACCCAGGCTTGCCTCTGAGATGCTCAATAAAACCATATTGGACGAGGTTTTTAATCATGGTGCCGTCCATGAAATTGGAGATGCGTCCCACTCCTCTCAATATCAGGATCTTGAGAATGATGGCCTAATTCTACTCCTGTAACTTGTGATACTGCCTGACTTGCTGATACATCCTATATTTTCAGCTGCCGTTTGCTCTGACTCTGTCTTGCTGGATTAGACAGTGCAGTTGTATTCTGGTGGGGTCCAAAACTCTTGGTCCTTCATCTCCTGGGCAAGATACTGATATTGAGAGGAGTGGGAGGCATCTTCAATTTCATGGACGGCACTATGATTAAAAACCTCGTCCAATATGGTTTTATTGAGCATCTCAGAGGCAAGCCTGAGTCTTAGTCCTACAGCGTAGAAACAGACCCCTTTTCTCTGAAGCTTCAATTAAATGGCGTTCCACTTCACAGGGTAATTTCCAGTTTGAGAAAGCAACGAAAAACTTGTTTTGTGGCCAGCATTAAGCCTGAGGTTGTTGAGTACTGCAATTATATAAGAGGGTGCGCCCATAAATCGGAACAGGTGAAGCAGCTTTGCTGTCCAGAATTTATGAAACTGATTTCATGGAATCTGTGTTCTACCAAACGAAACTCGGCCAACTGGTGGTTATTTTGGGAAGTCTTCATAAATCCTCAGGAGCCTCAAATATAAAGAAGCAAAACGGTGCTCCAATTTGCAGCTTGTTGGTTAGTACCATGCAATGTGGGGACAATCGCGGTGGAGTTGCATTTCTGCGGTTCCCCTTGGCTTGGAACACAATCTTCGAGTTCTAGTGTTGGATGTCAGGAATAAAAAGACGACAGGAATGAAAGAATGAAGGTTGCGATTGTGGTGGGATAATGGGGAAGATTGCCGGAAGCGTACATTTTCTTTTTTTTTTAATAATTTTTTTAATTCCCCTCCATTTTGTTTTTTATACATACAACAAAAATAATAATAATAACCCTCACCCACCCTCCCAGGACACCCCCCTTGCAGCTGATGTGTTCACAATACACCACACCACAAACTCAAATGCACAACCCGACAGCAAAACCTCCACATTCCTCCAAGGCTTAGGCCCACACACATCCACAACATGTCAGATGGTTCAGGATACACTCATTCACTATGCATCAGCCATCCTGTGAGGTAATCGGCACTTATGTAAACAAAAATAAGTAAATAAATAAAAGTAAAACATAATTAAAGGCACATCCCCAACTACAATCAGGTGCCCTCAGTCAGTGGGTAGTTCTTTTAGACTCTCAAAGTATGACAGGAAAGGTTCCCATTTTGAATTAAACTTTTTCACAGACCCCCTCAGTGTAAATTTGATCTTTTCTAGTTTTTGAAAAAACATTACGTCCTCTAGCCAAGCGGCAGCAGATTGAGGAGTTGGAGAGTTCCAGACCAGCAAAATTCTCCCACGGGCCAAAGGTGATGTGAATGCAATGATGTCAGATTGGTTTGCATTTAAACCCAAAGTTCCATCTGTTACACCAAATACAGCTACAAGCGGGCAAAGCCTCACTGTCACCCCAAGAACTTCACTGATGGTTTTAAAAACCACTGCCCAGTAGTCACCAAGTTTGGGGCAGGGAGGGTACATTTTCACCAAGTTTATGGAGACGTTTAGAAGGATGAGGGGGACGTCGTTGAAACATAACCAAATAGTGAAAGGCCTGGACAGAGTGGATGTGGGGAGGATGTTTCCACTGGTGGGAGAGTCTCGGGCCAGAGGTCACAGCCTCAGAATTAAAGGACGTTCATTTAGGAAGGAGATGTGGAGGAATTTCTTTAGTCAGATGGTGGCGAATCTGTGGAGTTCATTGCCACTGGCTGTTAAGGCCATCAATGGATATTTTCTAAAGCAGAAATAGATAGATTATCAGAGTGGACCTGATGGGCCGAGTGGCCTAATTATGCTCCTATCACTTATGAACGTTGAGGCAAGGCAATTTATACCTGCAGGTTGCCATGATTAATCTGTCCCTTGCACAAGTCAAAAATACATCAACTTCAGACAGTCAAACACAAGAAGTCTTTGGAGGGGAGAGTCATAGAGTCAGACAACACCAATCCTGAAGTTTTTGCATAGATGGTAAATGAGATAATCTCAGTGTTGTTAGCATCAGGCCATCATGGTATTATTTGCATGCTGCCAGACAACACCCATGGCCATAAATTGAAACTGGAATTTCCACAATACATGTGTGTCTCATTTGAATTTGGAGCACTGTGATATCATTTGTTTTTCTCTCAATAAAGTGGACATTGCTGGTGTCAGGAGATCTAAATGGCCAACTACACAGATGACCACACACTGCAATCTCCTGACTGGGAAAAATTCATAAGTTCATAAGTGATAGTAGAGTTGGGCCATTCGGCCCATCAAGTCTACTCCACCATTCAATCATGGCTGATCTATCTCTTTTAACCAGAATAGGGGAATAAAAAACCAGAGGACACACCTTTATATTTAAGGCGAGAAGGGAGAGATTTAATAGGAACCCGAGGGGCAATATTTCCAGACACAGGTAGCTGGGTATATGGAATGAGCTGCCAGAGGAGGTAGTTGTGTCGGGTACTGTGTTCCTCCAGCACTTTGTGTTTTGCTGAAGATTCCAACACCTGCAGTTCCTCGTGTCTCCAGAATGTGCGTCCTTTGTTTTGCTGCCTCGGTCGGTAGCCCGAGGGAACAATTTGTTTAATTCTGTTGTGTGCAAACAACTCTCGTTACCAACCATTTTGCTCCCAGCCAACACGCACAAATCCAAACACATCACAGACGCCCATGGGTGGAGCATGCAGTTGCTTTAAAGTGCAGCACACAATCCCAGTGCAGCTAACTCGGTTCCTTCTGTGGCTGTGACCATCGCTTCTGTTTGCTTTCCTCAACGACATCCTGGTGTTGCAGAAATGGACCTGGTCAACAAAATGCTATCCGGTGCCGCCGGGACAACACTGACAAAGGGTAAATAATCTGCAGAGACACTAAAGTTTGGCTGTTCTGTTCTTTGAATTTACTCACCTGCGAACCCTTATGCCCGATCTTTAATGCATGTAAAGTAAGAACAGGATGTACAGCAGTGAGGGAAAAAGAGGAGGTTAAGTAGGATGTCACGGTCGTGTTCTGAGGTGATATTATGGATGGTTCGTCCAGTGAGGCTATATGGGTGGAGCTGAGGAACAAGAAAGGGATGGTCACGTTGTTGGGGGTGTACTACAGATCCCCGAATAGTCAACGGGAATTAGAAGAACAAATGTGCCGGGAGATTGTGTCGGGGTGGCACGGTGGCACAGCGGTAGAGTTGCTGCCTTACAGCGAATGCAGCGCCGGAGACTCAGGTTCGATCCTGACTACGGGCGCCGTCTGTACGGAGTTTGTACGTTCTCCCCGTGACCTGCGTGGGTTTTCTCCGAGATCTCCGGTTTCCTCCCACACTCCAAAGACGTACAGGTTTGTAGGTTAATTGGCTGGGCAAATGTAAAAATTGTCCCTAGTGGGTGTAGGATAGTGTTAATGGGCGGGGCGGACCCGATGGGCCGAAATGCCTGTTTCTGCGCTTTATCTCTAAATCTAAAAAAAAAAAATTGCAGACAGCTGCAGGTTGTTGTAGGGTATTTTAACTTTTCCAATATATAGACTGGGACAATCATAGCCTGAAGGGTTTAGATGGGGTGCAATTCCTCAAAAGTGTTTGTTGTACTTCGTGGTCCGGTACCTGTTGTACCTTTGTTGAGACTCTGGACGGACCACAAGTACACGTGTGTAAAAGGTTACAATGCTGGAGCTCAACTCCAGGCTGTTTATTCCGTGGCCACCTGGAACCAGAGTGGCCGCCTAATCACACCAATCACTTATATACACAGGCATACAAAGTAGTCCTTGTGACCAACAAAGTAGTCCTAGCAATATCACAACATCCCCCTTGTCTTATATATTACAACATCCCCCTTGTCTTATATAAAATCTTTGTTTTGTCTACATTTTGTTTTATGTATTGTTTTCTTTACCATTCTAGGGCTAAAATATATTTAACAAACAAAACCAAAACACCATTGCTTTTTGCAAACAAAACCAATAACACAACTAAACACAATTGCTTTTTTCGCCATCATGGTGGTCACTCCTCTGCGGGAGTTCACCCATCTCCGGGTTGTCACCCATCTCCGGGTGGTCACCCATCTCCGGGTGGTCACCCATCTCCGGGTGGTCACCCATCTCCGGGTGGTCACTCATCTCCGGGTGGTCACCCATCTCCGGGTGGTCAACCATCTCCGGGTGGTCACCCATCTCCGGGTGGTCACCCATCTCCGGGAGGTCACCCATCTCCGGGTGGTCACTCATCTCCGGGTGGTCACCCATCTCCGGGTGGTCAACCATCTCCGGGTGGTCACCCATCTCCGGGTGGTCAACCATCTTCGGGTGGTCACCCATCTCCGGGTGGTCACTCATCTCCGGGTGGTCACTCATCTCCGGGTCACTCCGCAGATATATACATATATATACCAGAGCATCAAATATAATACATTAAGCTTTCAGTACACAGATCATTACACAGATCATTAACACAAAATATTCATTTTGTTCCATATCTTCCCCTCAAGAAGACTTGCTGTGGAGATCAAACGTAGTGTAGGCTCTAGATGCTCCACCACCATGATTTGGCTCACAACACTGAGCTCGCAAAACGCTGGGCTGCCAACGCTGGGCTGCCACTGCTGGGCTCCCACTGCTAGGCTGGCACTGCTGGGCTCCCACTGCTGGGCTGGCACTGCTGGGCTCCCACTGCTGGGCTCCCACTGCTGGGCTCGCGCTGCTGTAACTGCGGTGCAATCGGGCCTTGGCTGCGGTGCGCGCTGGCCCCGCCCACAGGTGCTCCCGGCCGCTGCCGCTCAAATTCGAACGCGCTGCCGCTGGCCACCTGGAGCCAGAGTGGCCGCCTAATCACACCAATCACTTATATACACAGGCATACAAAGTAGTCCTTGTGACCAACAAAGTAGTCCTAGTGATATCACAACAACCCCCTTGTCTTATATATTACAACAGTGTTCAGGAGAGTTTTCTTAAGCAGTATGTGGAGGCCCCCACACATGAGAGGGCGACGCTGGATCTAGTATTGGGAAATTGGGAAGGGCAAGTGTGTGTGGAGGAGCCTTTTGGGACCAGTGACCACAGTTCAATTAGGTTTAAGATACAGATACTCCCCGACTTACGATATTTTGACTTACAATATTTCGACTTCACGATGGTGCAATAGCGATACACATTCAGTAGAAACCGTACTTTGAATTTTGATCTTTTCCTTGGCTTTTCCAGGACTCGCTGGCCTGTCCACTGCTCAGACTGGCATTGTCATATGCAGTGCGTTACTCCCGCGTGATGCTGGGCAATTGCAGCAAGCCACCATGTCTACAAAACGCCCATCTGTGTCTCCTTTGGCTTCTGGTTTGATGAAGAAGAAGAGGAATGCAATTAGTCATGATATGAAACTCAAGATAATTGCCCTACATGAAAACGGCAAGCAAGTTAGCGCCATCTCGCGTGAGTTCGGACTTCCGTCTTCGACGATCTCGACCATCATAAAGGAGAAGAAGCGAATCTGGGATGCGGCGAAACCGTCAGCATTGGAGAAATCTGCAGTCATCACGCAGAAAAGAGCTGGGCTGATTGACGATATGGAGAAATTACTTGTCCCGTGGATTGAAGACCAGATACAGAAGTGCATACCGCTTCGCCTTCTGCCGATCCAGGCTAAGGCAAGAATTCTTTTCAATATGCTAAAAGAGCGTGCTGATGATCCTACGTATACACAAGTGTTTACAGCAAATCATGGATGGTTCCAACGCTTCAAAAGGCGTCATAATTTTCATAATGTGAAGGTAGACAGTGAGGCAGCAAGTGCCAATGCTGAAGTTGCCGAAGCTTTTAAGGAAGAGCTGCATAGGATAATTGTGGATGAGAAATATTTGCCAGAACAAATATTCAATGTGGATGCAACGGGCTTGCTCTGGAAGCATATGCCAGGATTCAAAGCATGCAACGACTATGTAACGCTGCTGTTGGGTGGAAATGTTGCAGGGTTCAAATTAAAGCCTTTACTAATTTACCACGCAGAGAACCCTAGAGCATTCAAGAATGTGAGTAAGCACATGCTTCCTGTTTACTATCGCCATGACAAGAAAGCCTGGATGACATTAGCCTTGTTTGAAGACTGGTTTCTACACTGTTTTATTCCACAGGCAAGAGAACATTGTACGCAAAACAACATCCCATTCAAAATTCTTCTGATCTTGGATAATGCTCCAGGCCATCCACAGCACATTGGCGACATGCATCCCGATGTAAAGGTTGTGTATTTGCCGTTGAACACATCCACACTTATTCAACCAATGGACCTAGGAGCAACAGCTGCGTTCAAAGCCTACTATTTGCACCAAACGTTTGCACAGGCTGTTGAAGCGACTGAATCTGGCCAAACATTCCGAGAGTTTTGGAAAGGTTTTAACATTCTAAATGCAATCCGGAATGTTGCTGCAGCATGGGATGAAGTCACACAGCAATGCATGAATGGCGTTTGGAAGAAAATTATGAAGACATATGTGAACACATTCAAAGACTTTAACAAAGATTCTGCTATTGATGACATAGTAAGTAACAAGATATTAGTGCTTGCGAAACAGCTAGAATTGGACATTGATGAAGAAGATATTCATGAGCTTGTTGGCATTGAGGCTGAAGAACTTTCCGATGAGGAGCTGATCGAACTGGAGGAAGAAAGAAGGAACGAAGCTGAGGCAGAGGAAGAAGAAGTTATACCCGAGGCACCGAAAACGTTCACAACAATGAAACTGAAGGAGGCGTTTACTACCATCAGCAGCGGCGTGCGGATGTTGGAAGAAATGGACGTCAATTACGAGAGGTTCACAAAAGCTGACAGGCAGATACAGGATGCTCTTGCCTGCTATAGGGAAATATATAATGGAAAGAAAAAACAAACCGTACCGTCAAAAATTGATATCTTCCTGAAGAACACGATGCCTGCTAACCAATCAATAAATCTCGATACCCCTGTGCCTTCTCCTACTATTCTCGAGCCTCATCAGGAGAGAGAGAATATTTTGTAGGTAAATGCATTTTCGACTTATGATATTTTCGGTTTACGATGGGTTTATCGGAAAGTAACCCCGTCATACGTTCTGGAGCACTTGTAGTTATGGATAGGGACGGAGAGGGTCCACTTGAGGGTATGAGAAAAGGTCTCGCTCAAGTTGACTGGAACAGGTTATTAGAGGGGAAAGGAACATCGGCCAAGTGGGATGTTTTTAAAAGTGTACTGAAGAGAGCTCAGGATGTGTACGTCCCCGTTAGAGTGACGGGCAAAGCAGGCAAATGTAAGGAAGTTTGGCTGACGAGGGAAATTGAGACGTTAGTCAAAAACAAGAAGGATGCATGGGACAGGTAAAGGCAGCTGGGATCAAGTGCATCCCTGGAGGAGTTTCGGGAGCTTAAGGAGTAAACTAAAAAAAGTGATCAGAGGGGCAAAAAGGGGCCAAGAGATGGCTTTGGCGGGTAGCATTAAGGACAATCCCAAAAGATTTTATAAATACATAAGGGGGAAAGGGTAACTAGAGAGAGTGTGGGACCTCTCAGGAATGAAAGGGGTCACCTCTGTGTGGAGCCACAGGGGATGGGCAAGGTCCTCAATGAGTATTCCAAGGACAGATAGTTGAATGGATAGCAAATTGGCTCCTTGGAAGGAAGCAGAGGGTGATGGTGGAAGTTGCTTCTCAGACTGGATGCCTGTCTGTGGTGTGCCTCAGGGTTCGGTGCTGGGCCCGTTACTGTCTGTCATCTACATCAATGATTTGGATGAAAACACACAGGGCAAGATTAGCAAGTTTGCTGATGATACAAAAGTAAGTGGTTTTGCAGATAGTGAAGATGGTTGTGAAAGATTGCAGCAGGATCTGGATCAATTGACCAGGTGGGTAGAGGAATGGTTGATGGAATTTAGTACAGAGAAATGTGAGGTTGGAATTTTGGGATGTCAAATAAGGGCACAGTAAATGGTAGGCCTCTGGGTAGTGTTGTAGAGCAGAGGGATCTAGGAGTACAGGTGCATGGTTCCTTGAAGGTCGAGTCGCAGGTAGATAAGGTGTTCAAAAAGGCTTTTGGCACATTGGCCTTCATCAGTCATAGAGTATTGAATATAGAAGTTAGGAGGTCATGTTGCAGTTGTATAAAACGTTGGTGAGACCACATTAGATTATTGTGTTCAGTTCTGGGCAAAGATATTGTCAAGCTTGAAAGGGTTCATAAAAGATTTATGAGGATGTTGCCAGGACTAGAGGGTGTGAGCTATAGGGGGAGGTTGAGGAGGCTGGGTTTCTATTCCATGGAGCGCAGGAGGATAAGGGGTGATCTGAGAGAGGTATATAAGATCATGAGAGGAATAGATCGGGTAGATGCACAGAATTTTTTGCCCAGAGTAGGGGAATCGAGGACCAGAGGACATAGGTTCAAGGTGAAGGGGAACAAATTTAATAGGAATCTAAGGGGTAACTTTTTCACACAGAGGGTGGTGGGAGTATGGAACAAGCTGCCAGAGGAGGTAGTTGAGGCTAGGACTATCCCATCACTTAAGAAACAGTTAGACAGGTACATGGATAGGACAGGTTTGGAGGGATATGGACCAAGCGCAGGCAAGTGGGACTAGTGTAGCTGGGACATTGTTGGCCAGTGTGGGCGAGTTGGGCCGAAGGGCCTGTTTCCACACTGTGTCACTCTATGACTCTTTTACATTTATTTTAACAATGGGTTGATACAGAAAACTTGGGAAGAATTAAAAGCTTACTGATTAATGCATCTTTTTAAGTTTAAACTTAATCATAAGTGTTTTTATGATAATATGGTACTATGCCACTGCTAATTTTTGCAAATATGTTTAATCAAATCCACCGGTCTGCTTTTGAATGAAGGGTGGGTTGGAGAAGGGTGTGGATTATAAGGGGTTGCTCGTAGCGAAGAGTTATGAATGTAAGTGACGAGGGTGGAGGGTCTGGCTGGGGGGGCGGTGACTGCCTAAATTGCTGAGTATCGGTTTCTCCTTCCAGTGAAACCAGCGGAAATGAGCGGTGCAACCCCCGAAAGGACAGGTGGAGAAGGTCGTTGACCAGGGTACGGGCAAACCTCTCCTCCCCTCAATGGCGGTGCTTGTTTTGGTGAAAGTCTTGACATTGTGTCGGTTTCCCTTTCTCCCATCGCCCCTCAAAAAGGACATGTTTCCATGCTGTAAGACTGCAGGGTGGCACGGTGGCCAGGGGTGCAGGGCTGCAGGACCTGACCCGAGCGTCGCTCCGGCACCTAAACAATTAGCACTGCAACGCTGACAGTGGCGCAGCGGTAGAGTTGCTGCCTTGCAGCGCTAGAGACCCAGGTTCGATCCCAACTACGGGCGCTATCCGTACGGAGTTTGTACATTCTCCCCGTGACCTACGTGGGATTCCGCCGAAATCTTCGGTTTCTTCCCACACTCTTATGACGTACAGGTTTGTAGGTGAATTGGCTGGATAAAAAATGTAAAATTGTCCCTAGAGTATGTAGGATAGCGTTAATATGCGGGGATCGCTGGTCGGTGCGGACCCGGTGGGCCGAAGGGTTTGTTTCCGTGCTATATCTCTAAACCAAACTAAACTATGACTCTGTGACTCTAGGAAAGGTTTAGAGGGATGTGGGCCTAAAGTGGGTGAATGGGACTGGTGTTGATGGGCATCTTGGTTGATATGGACAACTTGGGCCAAAGAGCCTGTTTCCATACTCTACAACTTCTACATCTCCCCAATTATGTAGAGTCCTCAGTGAGTGGCAACTGGCACTTTGTTGTAACACCATCCGAGGGCTTTCCCCCTGCCCAGCGAGATGAAGACTGAGAGACAGCCCGCCCCAGGGACTCAGACAGCCCAGGAGTTCTCAGATATGTCGACCCTGGGATTTTAAATCCCCTACCTAAACACAATAAGCTGGAGTAACTCAGCGGGCCAGGCAGCATCTCTGGTGGAAAAGATTAGGTGACATTTTGGGTTGAGACCCTTCTTCAGACTATCCCCTAAACTGGAACTGTGGTTGATAGGATGTCTTGGATTGGAGTAGTGTAATACAGCCATGCTAGGCTGAGGCACGCAGCTCCAGCCCAAGTTCAATTGTGATAGTGGACAGCAAAACAAGTGCATTGACTTCATCAAATGAACTTTTTTCTTTTCAGCTATTGATAAGGTGCAGCCGTTTTGAAAGAGAAAAGAACTGAAGCTAGTGGAAATATTCCTGGCTTCAAAATGTAATCTGTCATCTCCAACTTGAAGCAATGTTTATCGTTACAGTTTATCTGGAACTGTCCTTGTTTGGAAACAAATGTGTCCCTTTAAATGAACTCTACTCCCTTTCCACCTGCAACTGCACACCTGTACATGGTTCTAACACCATTATTAAGTTTGCAGATGATACAACGGTGATTGGCCTCATCAGCGACAACGATGAGTCAATAGACAATAGGTGCAGGAGTAGGCCATTCGGCCCTTCGAGCCAGCACCGCCATTCAATGTGATCATGGCTGATCATTCTCAATCAGTACCCCGTTCCTGCTTTCTCCCCATACCCCCTGACTCCGCTATCCTTAAGAGCTCTATCTAGCTCTCTCTTGAATGTATTCAGAGAATTGGCCTCCACTGCCCTCTGAGGCAGAGAATTCCAGAGATTCACAACTCTCTGACTAAAAAAGTTTTTCCTCATCTCTGTTCTAAATGGCCTACCCCTTATTCTTAAACTGTGGCCCTGGTTCTGGACTCCCCCAACATTGGGAACATGTTTCCTGCCTCTATCATGTCCAACCCCTTAATAATCTTATACGTTTCAATAAGATTCCCTCTCATCCTTCTAAATTCCAGTGTATACAAACCTAGTCGCTCCAGTCTTTCAACATATGACAGTCCCGCCATTCCGGGAATTAACCTAGTAAACCTATGCTGCACGCCCTCAATAGCAAGAATATCCTTCCTCAAATTTGGAGACCAAAACTGCACACAGTACTCCAGGTGCGGTCTCACTAGGGCCCTGTACAACTGCAGAAGGACCTCTTTGCTCCTATACTCAACTCCTCTTCAACAGTTCAACAGTTCAACAGAGCTTTATTTGTCATTCGGTACCAAGGTACCGAACGAAACTACATAGCAGTCACACACAAAAAAGAACACAAGACACATGACCCCAACACAAACGTCCATCACAGTGACTCCAAACACCCCCTCACTGTGATGGAGGCAACAAAACATAATGTTGTTATGAAGGCCAACATTCCATTGGCTTTCTTCACTGCCTGCTGTACCTGCATGCTTCCTTTCAGTGACTGATGCACTAAGACACCCAGATCACGTTGTATGTCCCCTTTTCCTAACTTGGCACCATTCAGATAATAATCTGCCTTCCTATTCTTACCACCAAAGTGGATAACCTCACACTTATCCACATTAAACTGCATCTGCCATGCATCCGCCCACTCACACAACCTGTCAAAGTCACCCTGCAACCTCATAGCATCTTCCTCACAGTTCACACTGCCACCTAGCTTTGTATCATCGGCAAATTTGCTAATGGTACTTTTAATCCCTTCATCCAAGTCATTGATGTATATTGTAAATAACTGCGGCCCCAACACCGAGCCTTGCGGTACCCCACTAGTCACTGCCTGCCATTCTGAAAGGGACCCATTTATCCCCACTCTTTGCTTTCTGTCTGTCAACCAACTTTCTATCCATGTCAGTACCCTACCTCCAATACCATGTGCTCTAATTTTGCCAACCAATCTCCTATGTGGGACCTTGTCGAAGGCTTTCTGAAAGTCGAGGTACACCACATCCACCGGCTCTCCCCTGTCAATTTTCCTAGTTACATCCTCAAAAAATTCCAGTAGATTAGTCAAGCACGATTTCCCCTTCGTAAATCCATGCTGACTCGGAACGATTCTGTTACTGCGATCCAAATGCTCCGCAATTTCGTCTTTTATAATTGACTCCAGCATCTTCCCCACCACTGATGTCAGACTAACTGGTCTATAATTTCCTGTTTCCTCTCTCCCTCCTTTCTTGAAAAGTGGGATAACATTAGCTACCCTCCAATCCACAGGAACTGACCCGGAATCTATAGAACATTGGAAAATAATCACTAATGCGTCCACAATTTCTAGAGCCACCTCCTTAAGCACCCTGGGATGCAGACCATCAGGCCCTGGGGATTTATCAGCCCTGAGTCCCATTAGTCTACCCAAAACTTTTTCCTGCCTAATGTGGATTTCCTCCAGTTCCTCTGTCGGCCTATAGGGAGGAGGTTCAGCTACTTGCAACGTGGTGCGCTGACAACAACCTGGTCCTTAACACCAAGAAGACCAAGGAGCTCATTGTGGACTACAGAAGGACTAGGGGTGGTACGCACCCCCCCATCCATATTAACGGGACGGAGGTGGAGCGTGTTTCCAATTTCAGGTTCTTGGGTGTCAACATTTCTGATGACCTCTCTTGGACCCACAATACCTCAACACTGATCAAGAAGGCTCACCAGCGTCCATCTGTCTCCTCAGATTCTGGTGAACTTCTACCGCTACACTATCGAGAGCATCCTTACTAACTGTATCACCGTATGGTATGGCAACTGCTCTGTCTCCGACCGGAAAGCACTGCAGAGGGTGGTGAAAACTGCCCAACGCATCACCGGTTCCTCACTCCCCTCCATTGAGTCTATCCAGAGTAGGCGATGTCTGCGAAGGGCGCGCTGCATCGTCAAGGACAGCTCTCACCCCAACCACAGATTGTTTACCCTCCTCCCATCTGGGAGGAGCTACAGGTCTCTCCGTTCCCGGACCTGTAGGTTCAGGAACAGCTTCTTTCCTGCGGTCGTTACTTTATTTAACTCTGCGCTTCGGTGATTGCTGCCATCCCCCCCACCCCCCCCTCGGGCACTCCTCCCATCAGTGACTGATCTCGCTCACCGGAATTTCCACTACCGCTACTGTGCATATATGTATATATTATATGTTTTACTATTCCATCGCATGCACTCTGGTTAAGATGCTAACTGCATTTCGTTGTCTCTGTACTTGTACACTGCACAATGACAATAAAGTTTGTATTGTATTGTATAAAATACTTCTTTAAATGAACTTACTGATCAGCTTTAAACATTCACACATTGATCTTTCCATTTTAAAGTCACTTACTGCCATTCTGTTTGCTAATTTGTTTGCATTTTTATAATACCCGTCACATCTATGCTATTGAATGGTTGAGCCTCAGCAGAGGCCTTACCTTTGTTCCCCTGCTCCCCCCACCTCGGAATTCCGGGCCCACCATGACGTAGAGGTCTTCTTCAATCACCTCAACTTTGCCCATCTCCAACATTCTCCCACCTCTTGGATTCCCTCTACTGCTCTTCTACCCCCTCCCCCCCCTCCTCCCCATCCCCCCCATCCCCTCCTCCCCTCCCCTCCCATGTCCACACTGTCCTTTCTGTCCTGGGCCTCCTCCACTGTCAGAGTGAGGCCCAACCCAAATTGGAGGAACAGCACCTCATATTTCGCTTGGGCAGCTCACACCCCAGCGGTATAAATATTGACTTCTCTAAATTTAAGTAACCCTTGCTTTCCCTCTCCATCCTTCCCCCTTCCTAGTTCTATAACTAGTTTGACTAGAACCCATGTGGTCACGGGGAGAACGTACAACAATCCGTACAGACAGTGCCCATGGTCGGGGTCGAACACGGGTCTCCGGTGCTGCAAGCGCTGTAAGGCAGCAACTCTACCGCTGTGCCACCTTGCTACCCAGCCCTGCACTGCCTGCTTTTGCCTCCACCCCAAAATCCATAGACAGGACTTCCCTGTCAAACCTATCGACTCTGCCTGTTCCTGCCCCACTGAACTCATCTCCACATGCCTTGATGCCAACCTATCCCCCTTGTCCAGTCCCTTCCCACCTGCATCCGAGACACCTCACATTCCCAGGTAAACTCATTAATAACTTTCTATTTCAAGTTAACCTTTACCATGGACGTCCAGTCCCTCTACACTTCCATCCCCCACCAGGAAGGTATCAAGGCCCTCCACTTCTTCCTTGGACAGAGACCCAATAAATTTCACACCACTAACACTCTCCTCCGCCTGGCAGAACGTGTCCAGCTTTCTTTCCCCTCTTCCCCCCCCCCCCCCCCCCCCCTCTCCTCCTTCAATCAGGTGGCGTTTCGGGTCAAGAGCCTTCTTCAGACAGATTGTGTGGGGTGGGGATGAGAGGGATGGGGGAGGATAGTTGGGAGAGTGGAGAGGCAGGACAATGCATGGCAGGTAACAGGTGAACAAAGGCAGGGGAGGGTTTTCTCTTTTGTATCTTCTCTTTCCTTTTATGGTTCAATGCTACTCTTTTGTCACATGTATACTGGCATACAATTCAATAAAAGTAATACTTTACAAAAGCACGATCTTAGTTAAGACTACACTGAGACAGTACACAAGAGTCGCCATGTTTGGGCGCCATTTTCCCTGATTCACGTCCAAATTGTTGTAAATGTAAAGTTCCTATCTTGGCCATGAAGGCGGCATTGCGGAGTCGGCCTGGCCAAACAAAGTTGTTGGTGTTCGCCACCACAGGCCGCGTCCGGTCCACGTGCTCGGCCTCTTGGCGCGGTGCCCGATCCAGTCGAGCCCCAGGCTGCTGCAGGGCCTCCAGGGGCCCACTCCACCGACGCCCTGACCTTCGTCCCCTTAATTCTTCGTGTCCTGGGGGCTGATGCCTCCCTCAGCCGATCTGGGTAGCATCCAGAGCAAAGATACTAGAGGAGCTAGATAGACCACTCGACCCTAAAAACCGTACTATGTCATGACGCCATTTTAGTAAGCAGAAACTTGCAGAAACATTTTAAAAGAAAAATAACAAAAATCTGTGAATTGATAGATGAGATATATTCTGCATTTTAATGGTATCATCACACATACTGTTCCCCCAAAACACTGATTACACTGCAAGAGGCAGAGCGAATGGCGGGTTTTGCCGACTAAAATGGCGGCCGTTCCGCTCCTTTGCGATTTCAACGCAGTGGTCTATCTTGTTCCTCTAGTATCTTTGGTCCAGAGGTAAGACACCAAACCGCTTACTGACGCCATTGTCTCTCTGCCACTGCCACCCCCATCTTTAATGGAGAGACTAGACACCCCTCTGCCAGGCAGTGCAAGTGCCTGTAGTACTTCATTGGGCTCATCAGTCATCACAGATCTGGAGTGAAAGTAAGTCCACTCTGATCCCAAGTGTCTGCCTACAATGAGTGTGAAAATACATGTGAATAGGTGTGAGTGAGTGTGTGTGTGATTGGAGCAGAAACTGTCATCAATTAACTGTTTCATCACTGATTCAAAATGATATCATGTTGCAGGGAGTGGGAGAAGAGATTGTTGAGAATTATTGTAGAGCAGCACCGCGGTAGAGTTGCTGCCTCACAGCGTCAGAGACCCAGGTTCGATCCCGACCACGGGTGCTGTCTGTACGGAGTTTGTACGTTCTCCCCGTGACCTAGTGGGTTTCTCCGAGATCTTCGGTTTCCTCCCACACTCCAAAGACGTAGAGGCAGCGTGCGAGGATCGCTGGTCGGCGCGGACTCGGTGGGCCGAAGCTAGGGCCTATTTCCACGCTGTAACTCTGAACGACCCGCAGAATGGACGCTGGTTTACACCAAAGATAGGCACAAAAGGCTGGAGTAACTCAGCGGGTCAGGCAGCATCTCTGGCGAAAAAGGACGGGTGACGCTTCGGGTCGGGACCCTTCTTCAGACTGAAAGTAAGGGGTGGAAGTGGGGGGGGGGGGGGGGAGGGAGTGAAGAGCTGGAGGCAAGGAAAGACCAAGATCAAGATAGGCGGCCAGCGCTAATCATGGTCTTTATAAGCAAGTTCAGTATCTCGACTGAACATGTGCCGGTCAGAGGTTGCAGGAGCTTCTGGCGGTACCCGGGGATTAGGCCACTCCCTGTATCATCCCCCTCGGCACGGGTTGGACAGGGCTGGGGAAGGGACTAGTGCTACGGGGTTTGCCTGAAGGGGCTTGAGAGAGAACTCGTGCGTTAGACTGAAGAGAGTGGATGTTCTGTTGCTGCATTAAATTACTGTTAATACCTACCTGGCGTCTTGCCTGATTCCTACTGCGTCCAGACCCACTACACTGGTGACCCTCGACATTTCCTCGCAAGTCGCGATGGACCCGATCGTTCCTCAACACGCACTACCCGGTCAACTGCCCCTGGACCCTGCCAGTCAGCCGCCTCTGGACCCTGCCGGACCCCACCCCATGGACCCTGCCGACCGCGCCGCTCTCCGCGATGCTGGTGGCTTTTCTGAGGCATCGTGTGTTGTAGATGCCCTCCAAGGCTGGTAGCTGTGTTCCGATAGTCTTCTGAGCCCACCTACCTGTATTTGGCCCATATCCCACTAAACCTGTCCTGTTCATGTTTCTTAAACGTTGCGATAGTACCTGCCTCAACTACCTCCTCCGGCAGCTAGTTCCATATATCCACCACCCTTTATGTGAAGAAAAAGTTGCCCCTCCGGTCCCTATTAAATCTTTTACCCCCTCGCCTTAAACCTATTTTCTCTGTTTCTCTATTTCCTCTATTCTGGGCAAGAAACTCTGGGTTTACCCGCTCTGTTCCTCTCACGATTTTGCACATGATAAGGTCGCCCCTGGTGGAGAGCTAGGATATAATTCTCCAATCTAGATCATTGCACACATTTAAAAAATATATATATCAAAAAATGTATTCAATTATTAAAAATCATGTTTACAATACAATAAACCAAAACACAACCCACCACCATAATACACGACAAACAAATATACTACATGAACTACTGTACAACTATGTTACAATCCTTGTCCAGGATGCATTCAACCCCCCGTGGTATTCCATGGTCCCGGAGATCCCTCATGGTGCCCGTGGACAGCGCGTAGCCCCTCTCCAACACCACCCGGGCACGGACGTAGGGGTGTGGAGAATTTGGGATCTAGTGGGAAACTGGTCTTTAGACAATAGACAATAGACAATAGGTGCAGGAGTAGGCCATTCAGCCCTTCGAGCCAGCACCGCCATTCAATGCGATCATGGCTGATCACTCTCAATCAGTACCCCGTTCCTGCCTTCTCCCCATACCCCCTCACTCCGCTATCCTTAAGAGCTCTATCCAGCTCTCTCTTGAAAACATCCAACGAACTGGCCTCCACTGCCTTCTGAGGCAGAGAATTCCACACCTTCACCACTCTCTGACTGAAAAAGTTCTTCCTCATCTCCGTTCTAAATGCAAGATCGCTACGATCTCAGTGAACAGTGGAGCCACCTTGAGGAAACATGTGTTTATGTTCTGGGAAGTGGATGGGAAAGGAATGAGTGAGCTGCCTTATAAAGGTAGTGCAGCTTGTTAGCTACGCACAGTTTGTTTTAGAAAGGAACACAAAGTGCTGGAGTAACTCAGCAGATCAGGCCGCATCTCTGGAGAACATGGACAGGTGATGTTTCACATCGAGACCCTGCCTCAAACTGTGTACCAAGAGTTGTTCCATACCTTGCCGTCTCTCTCCTGGGATAAATAGGATGCTATGGGACATGGAGGGTAGACACAAAATGCTGGAGTAACTCAGCGGGACAGGCAGCATCTCTGGAGGGAAGGATTGGGTGATGTTTTCGGGTCGAGACGCTTCTTCAGACTGATGTGACTGATGAGTCGTGGAGTTTGGATTCATGATCTTATTCAATGGCTGAACTGGACACTTGGCCAACTCTTTCATAGTTTAAAAGGAGACAATGTCAGATTTATTATTAGCCAGAAAATGTAAATGCACAGCTAGTCTTGCTGCTGGGTACTATCATTTAGAATGGGGGTGAACTAAGAATGTTACATTCTTGATCAAATGCGTTAATGGGCTGGATGTCATGCAAACCCCTAATTGATTAATTTGTCAAGCATTTAAGTTAATTTTAGACAATAGACAATAGATGCAGGAGGAGGCCATTCGGCCCTTCGAGCCAGCACCACCATTCAATGTGATCATGGCTGATCATTCTCAATCAGTACCCCGTTCCTGCCTTCTCCCCATACCCCCTGACTCCGCTATCCTTAAGAGCTCTATCTAGCTCTCTCTTGAATGCATTCAGAGAATTGGCCCCCACTGCCTTCTGAGGCAGAGAATTCCACAGATTCACAACTCTCTGACTGAAAAAGGTTTTTCCTCATCTCAGTTCTAAACGGCCTACCCCTTATTCTTAAACTGTGGCCCCTTGTTCTGGACTCCCCCAACATTGGGAACATGTTTCCTGCCTCTAACGTGTCCAACCCCTTAATAATCTTATACGTTTCGATAAGATCTCCTCTCATCCTTCTAAATTCCAGTGTATACAAGCCTAGTCGCTCCAGTCTTTCATCATATGATAGTCCCGCCATTCCGGAAATTAACCCAGTAAACCTACGCCCTCAATAGCAAGAATATCCTTCCTCAAATTTGGAGACCAAACTGCACACAGTACTCCAGGTGAAGTTAATTTTGAAAGATGTTTTAGTCTAACATTTTTTAAAAAGAGTATAATTTTAAAGCATCTGGCTCCCAACTTTCTTTACTGCTTTTGAGATTGAATATGTTCTCACTGGTTCACCACTCTTGGTTGGTGTCTGGGAAGATTGGTCGAGGCTGATTGAATGAGAGTGCGTAGCTCATGACACTGTTTTCTATCACATAATCTTCCTGCATCAAATAGTTCTCATCTGACTCACGCTGAGAGTCAGTTTTAAGCTTATCAGCGCATGAGTTTTAGCCGACAGATAAGTATTATAAAGTGTAACATTGTGCTGTTGACTGGAGGCACAATGGTTATGTATTTGTGAGTGCCAAATGGTATCTTAGTAATTATATTTTCCCAGGAGTCTGTTTGGTCTTGAACGTCCAAGTTTGTGCCAAACCACCCCATGCATTTTGGGATGTTGAGGATACACACCGCAGAGTCCCTTAGGGGAAAACCATCCACACCTTTTAAAGTTGAGTCATACAGCACAGAAACAGGCCCTTCAGCCCATCATGTCTACCCTGACCAAGTACGTATCTATACTAATTTCATTTTCTAGCACTATGTCTAAGCAATTCCAATGCTCATCTACTGTAGATGGTTCTTATGTATTCTGCATTCTCGATGAAACCAGGCATTCATCTGAACATCCAACTGCAGGGTTTTGAAGTCATTATAACCTTGACAACTTTGGTCATTGACATTCCCCTTGTTCTTTTTCATCATCCTTGCTGCTCCCCTTCTGTGATCTCTCCAGTTCTGCGACCACGTTTTGACCCGGACTCACTACCACAGCCACATGTGCTTCCTTGGTGCTTGCCTGCACCTATCTCCTCATCGCCAGCCAACAATGGACCATTGTGGGCTCCAATTTTCCTTGATCATTGATGCTGCCTCTGATTTGTTCCATTCCTATTCATGCCACTAGTTTCCCTCCCCCACTCCCAGCCACGACGTTCAGTCTGAGGAAGGCTTTCAACCCAAAAACATCACCTGTTCCTTTTCTCAGAGATGCTGCCTGACCCACTGAGTTACTCCAGCTTTAGCCTCTACCTTCGCTTAAAGACGTACAGGTATGCAGGTATGTAGGTTAATTGGCTGGGTAAATGTAAAAATTGTCCCTAGTGGGTGTAGGATAGTGATAATGTACGGGGATCGCTGGGCGGCACGGACTTGGTGGGCCGAAAAGGCCTGTTTCCGGCTGTATATATATGATGATGATATGAAACCTAAATCTCACTAATCTTCTTATATCTCCAGGCTTCCAGACCTGACATATCAACTATTTTTCTTTCCAAAGATATTTTTAAAGCAGAGAATGACAAGTTCTTGATTAGAATCGGTGTCAAGGGTTCTGGGCAAGAAAATGGGATAAGGAGGCAGGGATGAGCTATGGTTGAATGGCAGAGTAGACTCGATGGGCCGAATGGCCTAATTCTACCACTGTAACTTGTGATACTGCCTGACTTGCTGATACATCCTATATTTTCAGCTGCCGTTTGCTCTGACTCTGTCTTGCTGGATTAGACAGTGCAGTTGTATTCTGGTGGGGTCCAAAACTCTTGGTCCTTCATCTCCTGGGCAAGATACTGATATTGAGAGGAGTGGGAGGCATCTCCAATTTCATGGACGGCACTATGATTAAAAACCTCATCCAATATGGTTTTATTGAGCATCTCAGAGGCAAGCCTGAGTCTTAGTCCTACAGCGTAGAAAAAGACCCCTTTTCTCTGAAGCTTCAATTAAATGGCGTTCCATTTCACAGGGTAATTTCCAGTTTGAGAAAGCAACGAAAAACATGTTTTGTGGCCAGCATTAAGCCTGAGGTTGTTGAGTACTGCAATTATATAAGAGGGTGCGCCCATAAATCGGAACAGGTGAAGCAGCTTTGCTGTCCAGAATTTATTAAACTGATTTCATGGAATCTGTGTTCTACCAAACGAAACTCGGCCAACTGGTGGTTATTTTGGGAAGTCTTCATAAATCCTCAGGAGCCTCAAATATAAAGAAGCAAAACGGTGCTCCAATTTGCAGCTTGTTGGTTAGAACCATGCAATGTGGGGACAATCGCGGTGGAGTTGCATTTCTGCGGTTCCCCTTGGCTTGGAACACAATCTTCGAGTTCTAGTGTTGGATGACAGGAATAAAAAGACGACAGGAATGAAAGAATGAAGGTTGCGATTGTGGTGGGATAATGGGGAAGATTGCCGGAAGCGTACATTTTCTTTTTTTTAAAATAATTTTTTTAATTCCCCTCCATTTTGTTTTTTATACATACAACAAAAATAATAATAATAACCCTCACCCACCCTCCCAGGACACCCCCCTTGCAGCTGATGTGTTCACAATACACCACACCACAAACACAAATGCACAACGCGACAGCAAAACCTCCACATTCCTCCAAGGCTTAGGCCCACACACATCCACAACATGTCAGATGGTTCAGGATACACTCATTCACTATGCATCAGCCATCCTGTGAGGTAATCGGCACTTATGTAAACAAAAATAAGTAAATAAATAAAAGTAAAACATAATTAAAGGCACATCCCCAACTACAATCAAGTGCCCTCAGTCAGTGGGTAGTTCTTTTAGACTCTCAAAGTATGACAGAAAAGGTTCCCATTTTGAATTAAACTTTTTCACAGACCCCCTCAGTGTAAATTTGATCTTTTCTAGTTTTTGAAAAAACATTACGTCCTCTAGCCAAGCGGCAGCAGATTGAGGAGTTGGAGAGTTCCAGACCAGCAAAATTCTCCCACGGGCCAAAGGTGATGGGAATGCAATGATGTCGGATTGGTTTGCATTTAAACCCAAAGTTCCATCTGTTACACCAAATACAGCTACAAGCGGGCAAAGCCTCACTGTCACCCCAAGAACTTCACTGATGGTTTTAAAAACCACTGCCCAGTAGTCACCAAGTTTGGGGCAGGGAGGGTACATTTTCACCAAGTTTATGGAGACGTTTAGAAGGATGAAGGGGACGTCGTTGAAACTTAACCAAATAGTGAAAGGCCTGGACAGAGTGGATGCGGGGAGGATGTTTCCACTGGTGGGAGAGTCACGGGCCAGAGGTCACAGCCTCAGAATTAAAGGACGTTCATTTAGGAAGGAGATGTGTAGGAATTTCTTTAGTCAGATGGTGGCGAATCTGTGGAGTTCATTGCCATTGGCTGTTAAGGCCACCAATGGATATTTTCTAAAGCAGAAATAGATAGATTATCAGAGTGGACCTGATGGGCCGAGTGGCCTAATTATGCTCCTATCACTTATGAACGTTGAGGCAAGGCAATTTATACCTGCAGGTTGCCATGATTAATCTGTCCCTTGCACAAGTCAAAAATACATCAACTTCAGACAGTCAAACACAAGAAGTCTTTGGAGGGGAGAGTCATAGAGTCAGACAACACCAATCCTGAAGTTTTTGCATAGATGGTAAATGAGATAATCTCAGTGTTGTTAGCATCAGGCCATCATGGTATTATTTGCATGCTGCCAGACAACACCCATGGCCATAAATTGAAACTGGAATTTCCACAATACATGTGCGTATTTAATACATTTGAATTTGGAGCACTGTGATATCATTTGTTTTTCTCTCAATAAAGTGGACATTGCTGGTGTCAGGAGATCTAAATGGCCAACTACACAGATGACCACACACTGCAATCTCCTGACTGGGAAATATTCATAAGTTTATAAGTGATAGTAGAGTTGGGCCATTCGGCCCATCAAGTCTACTCCACCATTCAATCATGGCTGATCTATCTCTTTTAACCAGAGTAGGGGAATAAAAAACCAGAGGACCAACCTTTATATTTAATGCGAGAAGGGAGAGATTTAATAGGAACCCCAGGGGCAATATTTCCAGACAGAGGTAGCTGGGTATATGGAATGAGCTGCCAGAGGAGGTAGTTGTGTCAAGTACTATAACGGACATTTAAAAGACATTTGGATGGGTACATGGATAGGAAAGGTTTAGAGGGATTTGGGCCAAATGTGAGCAGGTGGGACTATTCACGATGGGGTATCTTGGTCGACATGGGCAAGTTGGGCCGAAGGGCCTGTGACTCCATAAACCTGGAACGTCTGATCCAACAGGGCTGTGGGAATAGCTACAGTGAACAGTTGCTGCAGCTCAAGAAGTGAGACTTAATGCAACCTTTTATTAATTAAACACCAGCATTTTCTCACGTTTTCCTCCCTTTTTTATCATGCACTTGGACAAGCTAAGATTTGCCTCCTTTTCATCCCTCACCTTTGGCACTCACTCCACCCATCTGCCAATCTACACCTCCCTCACCTGTATGCACCTATCACTTGGCAGGCTTTGTCTCGCTCCCACCTCTCTTTTCCAGTTTCCTCCCCTCCCCTCCCTCCCCCCTCCCCTCCCTCCCCCCTCCCCTCCCTCCACTCCATTCCAACCAGTCTGAAGAAGGGTCCCCACCCAAATGTCACCTACCCACTCCCTCCATAGATGGTTGAAACAAAGAACTGCAGATGCTGGTTTACGCCAGAGACAGACACAAAGTGCTGGAGTAACTCAGCGGGTCAGGCGGCATCGCTGGACAAAAACGATGGGTGACTTCTTCAGTCTGAATGTTGCCTGGGCTGCTGAGTTCCTCCAGCACTTTGTGTTTTGCTGAAGATTCCAACACCTGCAGTTCCTCGTGTCTCCAGAATGTGCGTCCTTTGTTTTGCTGCCTCGGTCGGTAGCCCGAGGGAACAATTTGTTTAATTCTGTTGTGTGCAAGCAACTCTCGTTACCAACCATTTTGCTCCCAGCCAACACGCACAAATCCAAACACATCACAGATGCCCATGGGTGGAGCATGCAGTTGCTTTAAAGTGCAGCACACAATCCCAGTGCAGCTAACTCGGTTCCTTCTGTGGCTGTGACCATCGCTTCTGTTTGCTTTCCTCAACGACATCCTGGTGTTGCAGAAATGGACCTGGTCAACAAAATGCTATCCGGTGTCGCCGGGACATCACTGACAAAGGGTAAATAATCTGCAGAGACACTAAAGTTTGGCTGTTCTGTACTTTGAATTTACTCACCTGCGAACCCTTATGCCCAATCTTTAATGCATGTAAAGTAAGAACAGGATGTACAGCAGTGAGGGAAAAAGAGGAGGATAAGTCGGATGTCACGGTCGTGTTCTGAGGTGATATTATGGATGGTTCGTCCAGTGAGGCTATATGGGTGGAGTTGAGGAACAAGAAAGGGATGGTCACTTTGTTGGGGGTGTACTACAGACCCCCGAATAGTCAACGGGAATTAGAAGAGCAAATGTGCCGGGAGATTGTGTCGGGGTAGCACGGTGGCGCAGCGGTAGAGTTGCTGCCTTACAGCGAATGCAGCGCCGGAGACTCAGGTACGGGTGCTGTACTGTACGGAGTTTGTACGTTCTCCTCGTGACCTGCGTGGGTTTTCTCCGAGATCTCCGGTTTCCTCCCACACTCCAAAGACGTACAGGTTTGTAGGTTAATTGGCTGGGCAAATGTAAAAATTGTCCCTAGTGGGTGTAGGATAGTGTTAATGGGCGGGGCGGACCCGATGGGCCGAAATGCCTGTTTCTGTGCTGTATTTCAAAATCTTTTTTTTTTAAATTGCAGACAGCTGCAGGTTGTTGTAGGGTATTTTAACTTTTCCAATATATAGACTGGGACAATCATAGCCTGAAGGGTTTAGATGGGGTGCAATTCCTCAAAAGTGTTTGTTGTACTTCGTGGTCCGGTACCTGTTGTACCTTTGTTGAGACTCTGGACGGACCACAAGTACACGTGTGTAAAAGGTTACAATGCTGGAGCTCAACTCCAGGCTGTTTATTCCGTGGCCACCTGGAACCAGAGTGGCCACCTAATCACACCAATCACTTATATACACAGGCATACAAAGTAGTCCTTGTGACCAACAAAGTAGTCCTAGCAATATCACAACATCCCCCTTGTCTTATATATTACAACATCCCCCTTGTCTTATATAAAATCTTTGTTTTGTCTACATTTTGTTTTATGTATTGTTTTCTTTACCATTCTAGGGCTAAAATATATTTAACAAACAAAACCAAAACACCATTGCTTTTTGCAAACAAAACCAATAACACAACTAAACACAATTGCTTTTTTCGCCATCATGGTGGTCACTCCTCTGCGGGAGTTCACTCATCGCCGGGTGGTCACCCATCTCCGGGTGGTCACCCATCTCCGGGTGGTCACCCATCTCCGGGTGGTCACTCATCTCCGGGTGGTCACTCATCTCCGGGTGGTCACCCATCTCCGGGTGGTCACCCATCTCCGGGTGGTCACCCATCTCCGGGTGGTCACCCATCTCCGGGTGGTCACTCATCTCCGGGTGGTCACCCATCTCCGGGTGGTCACTCCACAGATATATACATATATATACCAGAGCATCAAATATAATACATTAAGCTTTCAGTACACAGATCATTACACAGATCATTAACACAAAATATTCATTTTGTTCCATATCTTCCCCTCAAGAAGACTTGCTGTGGAGATCAAACGTAGTGTAGGCTCTAGATGCTCCACCACCATGATTTGGCTCACAACGCTGAGCTCGCAAAACGCTGGGCTGCCAACGCTGGGCTGCCACTGCTGGGCTCCCACTGCTAGGCTGGCACTGCTGGGCTCCCACTGCTGGGCTGGTACTGCTGGGCTCCCACTGCTGGGCTGGCACTGCTGGGCTGGCACTGCTGGGCTCCCACTGCTGGGCTGGCACTGCTGGGCTCCCACTGCTGGGCTCGCGCTGCTGTAACCGCGGTGCAATCGGGCCTTGGCTGCGATGCGCGCTGGCCCCGCCCACAGGTGCTCCCGGCCGCTGCCGCTCAAATTCGAACGCGCTGCCGCTGCCTCTGGCCCAGGGCCGTCCCGACTCTCGGGTCGCCGCGCCAGGGTAAGTACGCAGTGCCTCGGCCTTACCGGCCGCCGCACACCTCCGTGGGTGTCGGGTCTCCCGGTATCTCTCCCCCGCGAAGCAGTCGCAGGCTCCCAATCTCGGGCCTGCACAGGTGCTGGGGCGCGACGTGGGCCTACACGCACCTCCCCCAGCAGCTCGCAGCGTCCCGTCAGCAACTCGGCGCCGACTACTGAGCAGGTAACTATACCAACCCATACTGGCCCCGTCGGGTTGCACTCCTAGCGTCCTGTACCGAGCTGGAAACTTTTCTTTAGTTTTGTTTCCATTCAGGGCTCTTTTTTTTTTTTTAACCTTTTCTGCTTGGGCATGCTTCATTCCCTCCCTAGGCGAAACACCAAACCGCTGCCACCATGTTGTACTTCGTGGTCCGGTACCTGTTGTACCTTTGTTGAGACTCTGGACGGACCACAAGTACATGTGTGTAAAAGGTTACAATGCTGGAGCTCAACTCCAGGCTGTTTATTCCGTGGCCACCTGGAACCAGAGTGGCCGCCTAATCACACCAATCACTTATATACACAGGCATACAAAGTAGTCCTTGTGACCAACAAAGTAGTCCTAGCAATATCACAACAACCCCCTTGTCTTATATATTACAACAGTGTTCAGGAGAGTTTTCTTAAGCAGTATGTGGAGGCCCCGACACATGAGAGGGCGACGCTGGATCTAGTATTGGGAAATTGGGAAGGGCAAGTGTGTGTGGAGGAGCCTTTTGGGACCAGTGACCACAGTTCAATTAGGTTTAAGATACAGATACTCCCCGACTTACGATATTTTGACTTACGATATTTCGACTTCACGATGGTGCAATAGCGATACACATTCAGTAGAAACCGTACTTTGAATTTTGATCTTTTCCTTGGCTTTTCCAGGACTCGCTGACCTGTCCACTGCTCAGACTGGCATTGTCATATGCAGTGCGTTACTCCCTCGTGATGCTGGGCAATTGCAGCAAGCCACCACGTCTACAAAACGCCCATCTGTGTCTCCTGTGGCTTATGGTTTGAAGAAGAAGAAGAGGAATGCAATTAGTCATGATATGAAACTCAAGATAATTGCCCTACATGAAAACGGCAAGCAAGTTAGCGCCATCTCGCGTGAGTTCGGACTTCCGTCTTCGACGATCTCGACCATCATAAAGGAGAAGAAGCGAATCTGGGATGCGGCGAAACCGTCAGCATTGGAGAAATCTGCAGTCATCACGCAGAAAAGAGCTGGGCTGATTGACGATATGGAGAAATTACTTGTCCCGTGGATTGAAGACCAGATACAGAAGTGCATACCGCTTCGCCTTCTGCCGATCCAGGCTAAGGCAAGAATTCTTTTCAATATGCTAAAAGAGCGTGCTGATGATCCAACGTATACACAAGTGTTTACAGCAAATCATGGATGGTTCCAACGCTTCAAAAGGCGTCATAATTTTCATAATGTGAAGGTAGACAGTGAGGCAGCAAGTGCCAATGCTGAAGTTGCCGAAGCTTTTAAGGAAGAGCTGCATAGGATAATTGTGGATGAGAAATATTTGCCAGAACAAATATTCAATGTGGATGCAACGGGCTTGCTCTGGAAGCATATGCCAGGATTCAAAGCATGCAACGACTATGTAACGCTGCTGTTGGGTGGAAATGTTGCAGGGTTCAAATTAAAGCCTTTACTAATTTACCACGCAGAGAACCCTAGAGCATTCAAGAATGTGAGTAAGCACATGCTTCCTGTTTACTATCGCCATGACAAGAAAGCCTGGATGACATTAGCCTTGTTTGAAGACTGGTTTCTACACTGTTTTATTCCACAGGCAAGAGAACATTGTACGCAAAACAACATCCCATTCAAAATTCTTCTGATCTTGGATAATGATCCAGGCCATCCACAGCACATTGGCGACATGCATCCCGATGTAAAGGTTGTGTATTTGCCGTTGAACACATCCACACTTATTCAACCAATGGACCTAGGAGCAACAGCTGCGTTCAAAGCCTACTATTTACACCAAACGTTTGCACAGGCTGTTGAAGCGACTGAATCTGGCCAAACATTCCGAGAGTTTTGGAAAGGTTTTAACATTCTAAATGCAATCCGGAATGTTGCTGCAGCATGGGATGAAGTCACACAGCAATGCATGAATGGCGTTTGGAAGAAAATTATGAAGACATATGTGAACACATTCAAAGACTTTAACAAAGATTCTGCTATTGATGACATAGTAAGTAACAAGATATTAGTGCTTGCGAAACAGCTAGAATTGGACATTGATGAAGAAGATATTCATGAGCTTGTTGGCATTGAGGCTGAAGAACTTTCCGATGAGGAGCTGATCGAACTGGAGGAAGAAAGAAGGAACGAAGCTGAGGCAGAGGAGGAAGAAGTTATACCCGAGGCACCGAAAACGTTCACAACAATGAAACTGAAGGAGGCGTTTACTACCATCAGCAGCGGCGTGTGGATGTTGGAAGAAATGGACGTCAATTACGAGAGGTTCACAAAAGCTGACAGGCAGATACAGGATGCTCTTGCCTGCTATAGGGAAATATATAATGGAAAGAAAAAACAAACCGTACCGTCAAAAATTGATATCTTCCTGAAGAACACGATGCCTGCTAACCAATCAATAAGTGTCGATACCCCTGTGCCTTCTCCTACTATTCTCGAGCCTCATCAGGAGAGAGAGAATATTTTGTAGGTAAATGCATTTTCGACTTACGATATTTTCGGTTTACGATGGGTTTATCGGAAAGTAACCCCGTCATACGTTCTGGAGCACTTGTAGTTATGGATAGGGACGGAGAGGGTCCACTTGAGGGTATGAGAAAAGGTCTCGCTCAAGTTGACTGGAACAGGTTATTAGAGGGGAAAGGAACATCGGCCAAGTGGGATGTTTTTAAAAGTGTACTGAAGAGAGCTCAGGATGTGTACGTCCCCGTTAGAGTGACGGGCAAAGCAGGCAAACGTAAGGAAGTTTGGCTGACGAGGGAAATTGAGACGTTAGTCAAAAACAAGAAGGATGCATGGGACAGGTAAAGGCAGCTGGGATCAAGTGCATCCCTGGAGGAGTTTCGGGAGCTTAAGGAGTAAACTAAAAAAAGTGATCAGAGGGGCAAAAAGGGGCCAAGAGATGGCTTTGGCGGGTAGCATTAAGGACAATCCCAAAAGATTTTATAAATACATAAGGGGGAAAGGGTAACTAGAGAGAGTGTGGGACCTCTCAGGAATGAAAGGGGTCACCTCTGTGTGGAGCCACAGGGGATGGGCAAGGTCCTCAATGAGTATTCCAAGGACAGATAGTTGAATGGATAGCAAATTGGCTCCTTGGAAGGAAGCAGAGGGTGATGGTGGAAGTTGCTTCTCAGACTGGATGCCTGTCTGTGGTGTGCCTCAGGGTTCGGTGCTGGGCCTGTTACTGTCTGTCATCTACATCAATGATTTGGATGAAAACACACAGGGCAAGATTAGCAAGTTTGCTGATGATACAAAAGTAAGTGGTTTTGCAGATAGTGAAGATGGTTGTGAAAGATTGCAGCAGGATCTGGATCAATTGACCAGGTGGGTAGAGGAATGGTTGATGGAATTTAGTACAGAGAAATGTGAGGTTGGAATTTTGGGATGTCAAATAAGGGCACAGTAAATGGTAGGCCTCTGGGTAGTGTTGTAGAGCAGAGGGATCTAGGAGTACAGGTGCATGGTTCCTTGAAGGTCGAGTCGCAGGTAGATAAGGTGTTCAAAAAGGCTTTTGGCACATTGGCCTTCATCAGTCATAGAGTATTGAATATAGAAGTTAGGAGGTCATGTTGCAGTTGTATAAAACGTTGGTGAGACCACATTAGATTATTGTGTTCAGTTCTGGGCAAAGATATTGTCAAGCTTGAAAGGGTTCATAAAAGATTTATGAGGATGTTGCCAGGACTAGAGGGTGTGAGCTATAGGGGGAGGTTGAGGAGGCTGGGTTTCTATTCCATGGAGCACAGGAGGATAAGGGGTGATCTGAGAGAGGTATATAAGATCATGAGAGGAATAGATCGGGTAGATGCACAGAATTTTTTGCCCAGAGTAGGGGAATCGAGGACCAGAGGACATAGGTTCAAGGTGAAGGGGAACAAATTTAATAGGAATCTAAGGGGTAACTTTTTCACACAGAGGGTGGTGGGAGTATGGAACAAGCTGCCAGAGGAGGTAGTTGAGGCTAGGACTATCCCATCACTTAAGAAACAGTTAGACAGGTACATGGATAGGACAGGTTTGGAGGGATATGGACCAAGCGCAGGCAAGTGGGACTAGTGTAGCTGGGACATTGTTGGCCAGTGTGGGCGAGTTGGGCCGAAGGGCCTGTTTCCACACTGTGTCACTCTATGACTCTTTTACATTTATTTTAACAATGGGTTGATACAGAAAACTTGGGAAGAATTAAAAGCTTACTGATTAATGCATCTTTTTAAGTTTAAACTTAATCATAAGTGTTTTTATGATAATATGGTACTATGCCACTGCTAATTTTTGCAAATATGTTTAATCAAATCCACCGGTCTGCTTTTGAATGAAGGGTGGGTTGGAGAAGGGTGTGGATTATAAGGGGTTGCTCATAGCGAAGAGTTATGAATGTAAGTGACGAGGGTGGAGGGTCTGGCTGGGGGGGCGGTGACTGCCTAAATTGCTGAGTATCGGTTTCTCCTTCCAGTGAAACCAGCGGAAATGAGCGGTGCAACCCCCGAAAGGACAGGTGGAGAAGGTCGTTGACCAGGGTACGGGCAAACCTCTCCTCCCCTCAATGGCGGTGCTTGTTTTGGTGAAAGTCTTGACATTGTGTCGGTTTCCCTTTCTCCCATCGCCCCTCAAAAAGGACATGTTTCCATGCTGTAAGACTGCAGGGTGGCATGGTGGCCAGGGGTGCAGGGCTGCAGGACCTGACCCGAGCGTCGCTCCGGCACCTAAACAATTAGCACTGCAACGCTGACAGTGGCGCAGCGGTAGAGTTGCTGCCTTGCAGCGCTAGAGACCCAGGTTCGATCCCAACTACGGGCGCTATCCGTACGGAGTTTGTACATTCTCCCCGTGACCTACGTGGGATTCCGCCGAAATCTTCGGTTTCTTCCCACACTCTTATGACGTACAGGTTTGTAGGTGAATTGGCTGGATAAAAAATGTAAAATTGTCCCTAGAGTATGTAGGATAGCGTTAATATGCGGGGATCGCTGGTCGGTGCGGACCCGGTGGGCCGAAGGGTTTGTTTCCGTGCTATATCTCTAAACCAAACTAAACTATGACTCTGTGACTCTAGGAAAGGTTTAGAGGGATGTGGGCCTAAAGTGGGTGAATGGGACTGGTGTTGATGGGCATCTTGGTTGATATGGACAACTTGGGCCAAAGAGCCTGTTTCCATACTCAACATCTTCTACATCTCCCCAATTATGTAGAGTCCTCAGTGAGTGGCAACTGGCACTTTGTTGTAACACCATCCGAGGGCTTTCCCCCTGCCCAGCGAGATGAAGACTGAGAGACAGCCCGCCCCAGGGACTCAGACAGCCCAGGAGTTCTCAGATATGTCGACCCTGGGATTTTAAATCCCCTACCTAAACACAATAAGCTGGAGTAACTCAGCGGGCCAGGCAGCATCTCTGGTGGAAAAGATTAGGTGACATTTTGGGTTGAGACCCTTCTTCAGACTATCCCCTAAACTGGAACTGTGGTTGATAGGATGTCTTGGATTGGAGCAGTGTAATACAGCCATGCTAGGCTGAGGCACGCAGCTCCAGCCCAAGTTCAATTGTGATAGTGGACAGCAAAACAAGTGCATTGACTTCATCAAATGAACTTTTTTCTTTTCAGCTATTGATAAGGTGCAGCCGTTTTGAAAGAGAAAAGAACTGAAGCTAGTGGAAATATTCCTGGCTTCAAAATGTAATCTGTCATCTCCAACTTGAAGCAATGTTTATCGTTACAGTTTATCTGGAACTGTCCTTGTTTGGAAACAAATGTGTCCCTTTAAATGAACTCTACTCCCTTTCCACCTGCAACTGCACACCTGTACATGGTTCTAACACCATTATTAAGTTTGCAGATGATACAACGGTGATTGGCCTCATCAGCGACAACGATGAGTCAATAGACAATAGGTGCAGGAGTAGGCCATTCGGCCCTTCGAGCCAGCACCGCCATTCAATGTGATCATGGCTGATCATTCTCAATCAGTACCCCGTTCCTGCTTTCTCCCCATACCCCCTGACTCCGCTATCCTTAAGAGCTCTATCTAGCTCTCTCTTGAATGTATTCAGAGAATTGGCCTCCACTGCCCTCTGAGGCAGAGAATTCCAGAGATTCACAACTCTCTGACTAAAAAAGTTTTTCCTCATCTCTGTTCTAAATGGCCTACCCCTTATTCTTAAACTGTGGCCCTGGTTCTGGACTCCCCCAACATTGGGAACATGTTTCCTGCCTCTATCATGTCCAACCCCTTAATAATCTTATACGTTTCAATAAGATTCCCTCTCATCCTTCTAAATTCCAGTGTATACAAACCTAGTCGCTCCAGTCTTTCAACATATGACAGTCCCGCCATTCCGGGAATTAACCTAGTAAACCTACGCTGCACGCCCTCAATAGCAAGAATATCCTTCCTCAAATTTGGAGACCAAAACTGCACACAGTACTCCAGGTGCGGTCTCACTAGGGCCCTGTACAACTGCAGAAGGACCTCTTTGCTCCTATACTCAACTCCTCTTCAACAGTTCAACAGTTCAACAGAGCTTTATTTGTCATTCGGTACCAAGGTACCGAACGAAACTACATAGCAGTCACACACAAAAAAGAACACAAGACACATGACCCCAACACAAACGTCCATCACAGTGACTCCAAACACCCCCTCACTGTGATGGAGGCAACAAAACATAATGTTGTTATGAAGGCCAACATTCCATTGGCTTTCTTCACTGCCTGCTGTACCTGCATGCTTCCTTTCAGTGACTGATGCACTAAGACACCCAGATCACGTTGTATGTCCCCTTTTCCTAACTTGGCACCATTCAGATAATAATCTGCCTTCCTATTCTTACCACCAAAGTGGATAACCTCACACTTATCCACATTAAACTGCATCTGCCATGCATCCGCCCACTCACACAACCTGTCAAAGTCACCCTGCAACCTCATAGCATCTTCCTCACAGTTCACACTGCCACCTAGCTTTGTATCATCGGCAAATTTGCTAATGGTACTTTTAATCCCTTCATCCAAGTCATTGATGTATATTGTAAATAACTGCGGCCCCAACACCGAGCCTTGCGGTACCCCACTAGTCACTGCCTGCCATTCTGAAAGGGACCCATTTATCCCCACTCTTTGCTTTCTGTCTGTCAACCAACTTTCTATCCATGTCAGTACCCTACCTCCAATACCATGTGCTCTAATTTTGCCAACCAATCTCCTATGTGGGACCTTGTCGAAGGCTTTCTGAAAGTCGAGGTACACCACATCCACCGGCTCTCCCCTGTCAATTTTCCTAGTTACATCCTCAAAAAATTCCAGTAGATTAGTCAAGCACGATTTCCCCTTCGTAAATCCATGCTGACTCGGAACGATTCTGTTACTGCGATCCAAATGCTCCGCAATTTCGTCTTTTATAATTGACTCCAGCATCTTCCCCACCACTGATGTCAGACTAACTGGTCTATAATTTCCTGTTTCCTCTCTCCCTCCTTTCTTGAAAAGTGGGATAACATTAGCTACCCTCCAATCCACAGGAACTGACCCGGAATCTATAGAACATTGGAAAATAATCACTAATGCGTCCACAATTTCTAGAGCCACCTCCTTAAGCACCCTGGGATGCAGACCATCAGGCCCTGGGGATTTATCAGCCCTGAGTCCCATTAGTCTACCCAAAACTTTTTCCTGCCTAATGTGGATTTCCTCCAGTTCCTCTGTCGGCCTATAGGGAGGAGGTTCAGCTACTTGCAACGTGGTGCGCTGACAACAACCTGGTCCTTAACACCAAGAAGACCAAGGAGCTCATTGTGGACTACAGAAGGACTAGGGGTGGTACGCACCCCCCCATCCATATTAACGGGACGGAGGTGGAGCGTGTTTCCAATTTCAGGTTCTTGGGTGTCAACATTTCTGATGACCTCTCTTGGACCCACAATACCTCAACACTGATCAAGAAGGCTCACCAGCGTCCATCTGTCTCCTCAGATTCTGGTGAACTTCTACCGCTACACTATCGAGAGCATCCTTACTAACTGTATCACCGTATGGTATGGCAACTGCTCTGTCTCCGACCGGAAAGCACTGCAGAGGGTGGTGAAAACTGCCCAACGCATCACCGGTTCCTCACTCCCCTCCATTGAGTCTATCCAGAGTAGGCGATGTCTGCGAAGGGCGCGCTGCATCGTCAAGGACAGCTCTCACCCCAACCACAGATTGTTTACCCTCCTCCCATCTGGGAGGAGCTACAGGTCTCTCCGTTCCCGGACCTGTAGGTTCAGGAACAGCTTCTTTCCTGCGGTCGTTACTTTATTTAACTCTGCGCTTCGGTGATTGCTGCCATCCCCCCCACCCCCCCCTCGGGCACTCCTCCCATCAGTGACTGATCTCGCTCACCGGAATTTCCACTACCGCTACTGTGCATATATGTATATATTATATGTTTTACTATTCCATCGCATGCACTCTGGTTAAGATGCTAACTGCATTTCGTTGTCTCTGTACTTGTACACTGCACAATGACAATAAAGTTTGTATTGTATTGTATAAAATACTTCTTTAAATGAACTTACTGATCAGCTTTAAACATTCACACATTGATCTTTCCATTTGAAAGTCACTTACTGCCATTCTGTTTGCTAATTTGTTTGCATTTTTATAATACCCGTCACATCTATGCTATTGAATGGTTGAGCCTCAGCAGAGGCCTTACCTTTGTTCCCCTGCTCCCCCCACCTCGGAATTCCGGGCCCACCATGACGTAGAGGTCTTCTTCAATCACCTCAACTTTGCCCATCTCCAACATTCTCCCACCTCTTGGATTCCCTCTACTGCTCTTCTACCCCCTCCCCCCCCTCCTCCCCATCCCCCCCATCCCCTCCTCCCCTCCCCTCCCATGTCCACACTGTCCTTTCTGTCCTGGGCCTCCTCCACTGTCAGAGTGAGGCCCAACCCAAATTGGAGGAACAGCACCTCATATTTCGCTTGGGCAGCTCACACCCCAGCGGTATAAATATTGACTTCTCTAAATTTAAGTAACCCTTGCTTTCCCTCTCCATCCTTCCCCCTTCCTAGTTCTATAACTAGTTTGACTAGAACCCATGTGGTCACGGGGAGAACGTACAACAATCCGTACAGACAGTGCCCATGGTCGGGGTCGAACACGGGTCTCCGGTGCTGCAAGCGCTGTAAGGCAGCAACTCTACCGCTGTGCCACCTTGCTACCCAGCCCTGCACTGCCTGCTTTTGCCTCCACCCCAAAATCCATAGACAGGACTTCCCTGTCAAACCTATCGACTCTGCCTGTTCCTGCCCCACTGAACTCATCTCCACATGCCTTGATGCCAACCTATCCCCCCTTGTCCAGTCCCTTCCCACCTGCATCCGAGACACCTCACATTCCCAGGTAAACTCATTAATAACTTTCTATTTCAAGTTAACCTTTACCATGGACGTCCAGTCCCTCTACACTTCCATCCCCCACCAGGAAGGTATCAAGGCCCTCCACTTCTTCCTTGGACAGAGACCCAATAAATTTCACACCACTAACACTCTCCTCCGCCTGGCAGAACGTGTCCAGCTTTCTTTCCCCTCTTCCCCCACCCCCCCCCCCCCCCCCTCCTCCTTCAATCAGGTGGCGTTTCGGGTCAAGAGCCTTCTTCAGACAGATTGTGTGGGGTGGGGATGAGAGGGATGGGGGAGGATAGTTGGGAGAGTGGAGAGGCAGGACAATGCATGGCAGGTAACAGGTGAACAAAGGCAGGGGAGGGTTTTCTCTTTTGTATCTTCTCTTTCCTTTTATGGTTCAATGCTACTCTTTTGTCACATGTATACTGGCATACAATTCAATAAAAGTAATACTTTACAAAAGCACGATCTTAGTTAAGACTACACTGAGACAGTACACAAGAGTCGCCATGTTTGGGCGCCATTTTCCCTGATTCACGTCCAAATTGTTGTAAATGTAAAGTTCCTATCTTGGCCATGAAGGCGGCATTGCGGAGTCGGCCTGGCCAAACAAAGTTGTTGGTGTTCGCCACCACAGGCCGCGTCCGGTCCACGTGCTCGGCCTCTTGGCGCGGTGCCCGATCCAGTCGAGCCCCAGGCTGCTGCAGGGCCTCCAGGGGCCCACTCCACCGACGCCCTGACCTTCGTCCCCTTAATTCTTCGTGTCCTGGGGGCTGATGCCTCCCTCAGCCGATCTGGGTAGCATCCAGAGCAAAGATACTAGAGGAGCTAGATAGACCACTCGACCCTAAAAACCGTACTATGTCATGACGCCATTTTAGTAAGCAGAAACTTGCAGAAACATTTTAAAAGAAAAATAACAAAAATCTGTGAATTGATAGATGAGATATATTCTGCATTTTAATGGTATCATCACACATACTGTTCCCCCAAAACACTGATTACACTGCAAGAGGCAGAGCGAATGGCGGGTTTTGCCGACTAAAATGGCGGCCGTTCCGCTCCTTTGCGATTTCAACGCAGTGGTCTATCTTGTTCCTCTAGTATCTTTGGTCCAGAGGTAAGACACCAAACCGCTTACTGACGCCATTGTCTCTCTGCCACTGCCACCCCCATCTTTAATGGAGAGACTAGACACCCCTCTGCCAGGCAGTGCAAGTGCCTGTAGTACTTCATTGGGCTCATCAGTCATCACAGATCTGGAGTGAAAGTAAGTCCACTCTGATCCCAAGTGTCTGCCTACAATGAGTGTGAAAATACATGTGAATAGGTGTGAGTGAGTGTGTGTGTGATTGGAGCAGAAACTGTCATCAATTAACTGTTTCATCACTGATTCAAAATGATATCATGTTGCAGGGAGTGGGAGAAGAGATTGTTGAGAATTATTGTAGAGCAGCACCGCGGTAGAGTTGCTGCCTCACAGCGTCAGAGACCCAGGTTCGATCCCGACCACGGGTGCTGTCTGTACGGAGTTTGTACGTTCTCCCCGTGACCTAGTGGGTTTCTCCGAGATCTTCGGTTTCCTCCCACACTCCAAAGACGTAGAGGCAGCGTGCGGGGATCGCTGGTCGGCGCGGACTCGGTGGGCCGAAGCTAGGGCCTATTTCCACGCTGTAACTCTGAACGACCCGCAGAATGGACGCTGGTTTACACCAAAGATAGGCACAAAAGGCTGGAGTAACTCAGCGGGTCAGGCAGCATCTCTGGCGAAAAAGGACGGGTGACGCTTCAGGTCGGGACCCTTCTTCAGACTGAAAGTAAGGGGTGGAAGTGGGGGGGGGGGGGGGGAGGGAGTGAAGAGCTGGAGGCAAGGAAAGACCAAGATCAAGATAGGCGGCCAGCGCTAATCATGGTCTTTATAAGCAAGTTCAGTATCTCGACTGAACATGTGCCGGTCAGAGGTTGCAGGAGCTTCTGGCGGTACCCGGGGATTAGGCCACTCCCTGTATCATCCCCCTCGGCACGGGTTGGACAGGGCTGGGGAAGGGACTAGTGCTACGGGGTTTGCCTGAAGGGGCTTGAGAGAGAACTCGTGCGTTAGACTGAAGAGAGTGGATGTTCTGTTGCTGCATTAAATTACTGTTAATACCTACCTGGCGTCTTGCCTGATTCCTACTGCGTCCAGACCCACTACACTGGTGACCCTCGACATTTCCTCGCAAGTCGCGATGGACCCGATCGTTCCTCAACACGCACTACCCGGTCAACTGCCCCTGGACCCTGCCAGTCAGCCGCCTCTGGACCCTGCCGGACCCCACCCCATGGACCCTGCCGACCGCGCCGCTCTCCGCGATGCTGGTGGCTTTTCTGAGGCATCGTGTGTTGTAGATGCCCTCCAAGGCTGGTAGCTGTGTTCCGATAGTCTTCTGAGCCCACCTACCTGTATTTGGCCCATATCCCACTAAACCTGTCCTGTTCATGTTTCTTAAACGTTGCGATAGTACCTGCCTCAACTACCTCCTCCGGCAGCTAGTTCCATATATCCACCACCCTTTATGTGAAGAAAAAGTTGCCCCTCCGGTCCCTATTAAATCTTTTACCCCCTCGCCTTAAACCTATTTTCTCTGTTTCTCTATTTCCTCTATTCTGGGCAAGAAACTCTGGGTTTACCCGCTCTGTTCCTCTCACGATTTTGCACATGATAAGGTCGCCCCTGGTGGAGAGCTAGGATATAATTCTCCAATCTAGATCATTGCACACATTTAAAAAATATATATATCAAAAAATGTATTCAATTATTAAAAATCATGTTTACAATACAATAAACCAAAACACAACCCACCACCATAATACACGACAAACAAATATACTACATGAACTACTGTACACCTATGTTACAATCCTTGTCCAGGATGCATTCAACCCCCCATGGTATTCCATGGTCCCGGAGATCCCTCATGGTGCCCGTGGACAGCGCGTAGCCCCTCTCCAACACCACCCGGGCACGGACGTAGGGGTGTGGAGAATTTGGGATCTAGTGGGAAACTGGTCTTTAGACAATAGACAATAGACAATAGGTGCAGGAGTAGGCCATTCAGCCCTTCGAGCCAGCACCGCCATTCAATGCGATCATGGCTGATCACTCTCAATCAGTACCCCGTTCCTGCCTTCTCCCCATACCCCCTCACTCCGCTATCCTTAAGAGCTCTATCCAGCTCTCTCTTGAAAACATCCAACGAACTGGCCTCCACTGCCTTCTGAGGCAGAGAATTCCACACCTTCACCACTCTCTGACTGAAAAAGTTCTTCCTCATCTCCGTTCTAAATGCAAGATCGCTACGATCTCAGTGAACAGTGGAGCCACCTTGAGGAAACATGTGTTTATGTTCTGGGAAGTGGATGGGAAAGGAATGAGTGAGCTGCCTTATAAAGGTAGTGCAGCTTGTTAGCTACGCACAGTTTGTTTTAGAAAGGAACACAAAGTGCTGGAGTAACTCAGCAGATCAGGCCGCATCTCTGGAGAACATGGACAGGTGATGTTTCACATCGAGACCCTGCCTCAAACTGTGTACCAAGAGTTGTTCCATACCTTGCCGTCTCTCTCCTGGGATAAATAGGATGCTATGGGACATGGAGGGTAGACACAAAATGCTGGAGTAACTCAGCGGGACAGGCAGCATCTCTGGAGGGAAGGATTGGGTGATGTTTTCGGGTCGAGACGCTTCTTCAGACTGATGTGACTGATGAGTCGTGGAGTTTGGATTCATGATCTTATTCAATGGCTGAACTGGACACTTGGCCAACTCTTTCATAGTTTAAAAGGAGACAATGTCAGATTTATTATTAGCCAGAAAATGTAAATGCACAGCTAGTCTTGCTGCTGGGTACTATCATTTAGAATGGGGGTGAACTAAGAATGTTACATTCTTGATCAAATGCGTTAATGGGCTGGATGTCATGCAAACCCCTAATTGATTAATTTGTCAAGCATTTAAGTTAATTTTAGACAATAGACAATAGATGCAGGAGGAGGCCATTCGGCCCTTCGAGCCAGCACCACCATTCAATGTGATCATGGCTGATCATTCTCAATCAGTACCCCGTTCCTGCCTTCTCCCCATACCCCCTGACTCCGCTATCCTTAAGAGCTCTATCTAGCTCTCTCTTGAATGCATTCAGAGAATTGGCCCCCACTGCCTTCTGAGGCAGAGAATTCCACAGATTCACAACTCTCTGACTGAAAAAGGTTTTTCCTCATCTCAGTTCTAAACGGCCTACCCCTTATTCTTAAACTGTGGCCCCTTGTTCTGGACTCCCCCAACATTGGGAACATGTTTCCTGCCTCTAACGTGTCCAACCCCTTAATAATCTTATACGTTTCGATAAGATCTCCTCTCATCCTTCTAAATTCCAGTGTATACAAGCCTAGTCGCTCCAGTCTTTCATCATATGATAGTCCCGCCATTCCGGAAATTAACCCAGTAAACCTACGCCCTCAATAGCAAGAATATCCTTCCTCAAATTTGGAGACCAAACTGCACACAGTACTCCAGGTGAAGTTAATTTTGAAAGATGTTTTAGTCTAACATTTTTAAAAAAGAGTATAATTTTAAAGCATCTGGCTCCCAACTTTCTTTACTGCTTTTGAGATTGAATATGTTCTCACTGGTTCACCACTCTTGGTTGGTGCCTGGGAAGATTGGTCGAGGCTGAATGAATGAGAGTGCGTAGCTCATGACACTGTTTTCTATCACATAATCTTCCTGCATCAAATAGTTCTCATCTGACTCACGCTGAGAGTCAGTTTTAAGCTTATCAGCGCATGAGTTTTAGCCGACAGATAAGTATTATAAAGTGTAACATTGTGCTGTTGACTGGAGGCACAATGGTTATGTATTTGTGAGTGCCAAATGGTATCTTAGTAATTATATTTTCCCAGGAGTCTGTTTGGTCTTGAACGTCCAAGTTTGTGCCAAACCACCCCATGCATTTTGGGATGTTGAGGATACACACAGCAGAGTCCCTTAGGGGAAAACCATCCACACCTTTTAAAGTTGAGTCATACAGCACAGAAACAGGCCCTTCAGCCCATCATGTCTACCCTGACCAAGTACGTATCTATACTAATTTCATTTTCTAGCACTATGTCTAAGCAATTCCAATGCTCATCTACTGTAGATGGTTCTTATGTATTCTGCATTCTCGATGAAACCAGGCATTCATCTGAACATCCAACTGCAGGGTTTTGAAGTCATTATAACCTTGACAACTTTGGTCATTGACATTCCCCTTGTTCTTTTTCATCATCCTTGCTGCTCCCCTTCTGTGATCTCTCCAGTTCTGCGACCACGTTTTGACCCGGACTCACTACCACAGCCACATGTGCTTCCTTGGTGCTTGCCTGCACCTATCTCCTCATCGCCAGCCAACAATGGACCATTGTGGGCTCCAATTTTCCTTGATCATTGATGCTGCCTCTGATTTGTTCCATTCCTATTCATGCCACTAGTTTCCCTCCCCCACTCCCAGCCACGACGCTCAGTCTGAGGAAGGCTTTCAACCCAAAAACATCACCTGTTCCTTTTCTCAGAGATGCTGCCTGACCCACTGAGTTACTCCAGCTTTAGCCTCTACCTTCGCTTAAAGACGTACAGGTATGCAGGTATGTAGGTTAATTGGCTGGGTAAATGTAAAAATTGTCCCTAGTGGGTGTAGGATAGTGTTAATGTACGGGGATCGCTGGGCGGCACGGACTTGGTGGGCCGAAAAGGCCTGTTTCCGGCTGTATATATATGATGATGATATGAAACCTAAATCTCACTAATCTTCTTATATCTCCAGGCTTCCAGACCTGACATATCAACTATTTTTCTTTCCAAAGATATTTTTAAAGCAGAGAATGACAAGTTCTTGATTAGAATCGGTGTCAAGGGTTCTGGGCAAGAAAATGGGATAAGGAGGCAGGGATGAGCTATGGTTGAATGGCAGAGTAGACTCGATGGGCCGAATGGCCTAATTCTACTACTGTAACTTGTGATACTGCCTGACTTGCTGATACATCCTATATTTTCAGCTGCCGTTTGCTCTGACTCTGTCTTGCTGGATTAGACAGTGCAGTTGTATTCTGGTGGGGTCCAAAACTCTTGGTCCTTCATCTCCTGGGCAAGATACTGATATTGAGAGGAGTGGGAGGCATCTCCAATTTCATGGACGGCACTATGATTAAAAACCTCATCCAATATGGTTTTATTGAGCATCTCAGAGGCAAGCCTGAGTCTTAGTCCTACAGCGTAGAAAAAGACCCCTTTTCTCTGAAGCTTCAATTAAATGGCGTTCCATTTCACAGGGTAATTTCCAGTTTGAGAAAGCAACGAAAAACATGTTTTGTGGCCAGCATTAAGCCTGAGGTTGTTGAGTACTGCAATTATATAAGAGGGTGCGCCCATAAATCGGAACAGGTGAAGCAGCTTTGCTGTCCAGAATTTATGAAACTGGTTTCATGGAATCTGTGTTCTACCAAACGAAACTCGGTCAACTGGTGGTTATTTTGGGAAGTCTTCATAAATCCTCAGGAGCCTCAAATATAAGAAGCAAAACGGTGCTCCAATTTGCAGCTTGTTGGTTAGTACCATGCAATGTGGGGACAATCGCGGTGGAGTTGCATTTCTGCGGTTCCCCTTGGCTTGGAACATAATCTTCGAGTTCTAGTGTTGGATGACAGGAATAAAAAGACGACAGGAATGAAATAATGAAGGTCGAGATTGTGGTGGGATAATGGGGAAGATTGCCCGGAAGGGTACATTTTCTTTTTTTAAAAATAATTTTTTTAATTCCCCTCCATTTTGTTTTTTATACATAACAACAAAAATAATAATAATAACCCTCACCCACCCTCCCCGGACACCCCCCTTGCAGCTGATGTGTTCACAATACACCACACCACAAACACAAATGCACAACGCGACAGCAAAACCTCCACATTCCTCCAAGGCTTAGGCCCACACACATCCACAACATGTCAGATGGTTCAGGATACACTCATTCACTATGCATCAGCCATCCTGTGAGGTAATCGGCACTTATGTAAACAAAAATAAGTAAATAAATAAAAGTAAAACATAATGAAAGGCACATCCCCAACTACAATCAAGTGCCCTCAGTCAGTGGGTAGTTCTTTTAGACTCTCAAAGTATGACAGAAAAGGTTCCCATTTTGAATTAAACTTTTTCACAGACCCCCTCAGTGTAAATTTGATCTTTTCTAGTTTTTGAAAAAACATTACGTCCTCTAGCCAAGCGGCAGCAGATTGAGGAGTTGGAGAGTTCCAGACCAGCAAAATTCTCCCACGGGCCAAGGGTGATGTGAATGCAATGATGTCAGATTGGTTTGCATTTAAACCCAAAGTTCCATCTGTTACACCAAATACAGCTACAAGCGGGCAAAGCCTCACTGTCAACCCAAGAACTTCACTGATGGTTTTAAAAACCACTGCCCAGTAGTCACCAAGTTTGGGGCAGGAAGGGTACATTTTCACCAAGTTTATGGAGACGTTTAGAAGGATGAGGGGGACGTCGTTGAAACTTAACCAAATAGTGAAAGGCCTGGACAGAGTGGATGTGGGGAGGATGTTTCCACTGGTGGGAGAGTCTCGGGCCAGAGGTCACAGCCTCAGAATTAAAGGACGTTCATTTAGGAAGGAGATGTGGAGGAATTTCTTTAGTCAGATGGTGGCGAATCTGTGGAGTTCATTGCCATTGGCTGTTGAGGCCACCAATGGATATTTTCTAAAGCAGAAATAGATAGATTATCAGAGTGGACCTGATGGGCCGAGTGGCCTAATTCTGCTCCTATCACTTATGAACGTTGAGGCAAGGCAATTTATACCTGCAGGTTGCCATGATTAATCTGTCCCTTGCACAAGTCAAAAATACATCAACTTCAGACAGTCAAACACAAGAAGTTCATAAGTGATAGTAGAGTTGGGCCATTCGGCCCATCAAGTCTACTCCACCATTCAATCATGGCTGATCTATCTCTTTTTACCAGAGTAGGGGAATCAAAAACCAGAGGACACACCTTTATATTTAATGCGAGAAGGGAGAGATTTAATAGGAACCCGAGGGGCAATATTTCCAGACACAGGTAGCTGGGTATATGGAATGAGCTGCCAGAGGAGGTAGTTGTGTCAAGTACTATAACGGACATTTAAAAGACATTTGGATGGGTACATGGATAGGAAAGGTTTAGAGGGATTTGGGCCAAATGTGAGCAGGTGGGACTATTCACGATGGGGTATCTTGGTCGACATGGGCAAGTTGGGCCGAAGGGCCTGTGACTCCATAAACCTGGAACGTCTGATCCAACAGGGCTGGGGGAATAGCTACAGTGAACAGTTGCTGCAGCTCAAGAAGTGAGACTTACTGCAACCTTTTATTAATTAAACACCAGCATTTTCTCACGTTTTCCTCCCTTTTTTATCATGCACTTGGACAAGCTAAGATTTGCCTCCTTTTCATCCCTCACCTTTGGCACTCACTCCACCCATCTGCCAATCTACACTTCCCTCACCTGTATCCACCTATCACTTGGCAGGCTTTGTCTCGCTCCCACCTCTCTTTTCCAGTTTCCTCCCCTCCCCTCCCCTCCCTCCACTCCATTCCAACCAGTCTGAAGAAGGGTCCCCACCCAAATGTCACCTACCCACTCCCTCCACAGATGGTTGAAACAAAGAACTGCAGATGCTGGTTTACGCCAGAGACAGACACAAAGTGCTGGAGTAACTCAGCGGGTCAGGCGGCATCGCTGGACAAAAACGATGGGTGACTTCTTCAGTCTGAATGTTGCCTGGGCTGCTGAGTTCCTCCAGCACTTTGTGTTTTGCTGAAGATTCCAACACCTGCAGTTCCTCGTGTCTCCAGAATGTGCGTCCTTTGTTTTGCTGCCTCGGTAGCCCGAGGGAACAATTTGTTTAATTCTGTTGTGTGCAAGCAACTCTCGTTACCAACCATTTTGCTCCCAGCCAACACGCACAAATGCAAACACATCACGGACGCCCATGGGTGGAGCATGCAGTTGCTTTAAAGTGCAGCACACAATCCCAGTGCAGCTAACTCGGTTCCTTCTGTGGCTGTGACCATCGCTTCGGTTTGCTTTCCTCAACGACATCCTGGTGTTGCAGAAATGGACCTGGTCAACAAAATGCTATCCGGTGTCGCCGGGACATCACTGACAAAGGGTAAATAATCTGCAGAGACACTAAAGTTTGGCTGTTCTGTACTTTGAATTTACTCACCTGCGAACCCTTATGCCCGATCTTTAATGCATGTAAAGTAAGAACAGGATGTACAGCAGTGAGGGAAAAAGAGGAGGATAAGTCGGATGTCACGGTCGTGTTCTGAGGTGATATTATGGATGGTTCGTCCAGTGAGGCTATATGGGTGGAGTTGAGGAACAAGAAAGGGATGGTCACTTTGTTGGGGGTGTACTACAGACCCCCGAATAGTCAACGGGAATTAGAAGAGCAAATGTGCCGGGAGATTGTGTCGGGGTAGCACGGTGGCGCAGCGGTAGAGTTGCTGCCTTACAGCGAATGCAGCGCCGGAGACTCAGGTACGGGTGCTGTACTGTACGGAGTTTGTACGTTCTCCTCGTGACCTGCGTGGGTTTTCTCCGAGATCTCCGGTTTCCTCCCACACTCCAAAGACGTACAGGTTTGTAGGTTAATTGGCTGGGCAAATGTAAAAATTGTCCCTAGTGGGTGTAGGATAGTGTTAATGGGCGGGGCGGACCCGATGGGCCGAAATGCCTGTTTCTGTGCTGTATTTCAAAATCTTTTTTTTTTAAATTGCAGACAGCTGCAGGTTGTTGTAGGGTATTTTAACTTTTCCAATATATAGACTGGGACAATCATAGCCTGAAGGGTTTAGATGGGGTGCAATTCCTCAAAAGTGTTTGTTGTACTTCGTGGTCCGGTACCTGTTGTACCTTTGTTGAGACTCTGGACGGACCACAAGTACACGTGTGTAAAAGGTTACAATGCTGGAGCTCAACTCCAGGCTGTTTATTCCGTGGCCACCTGGAACCAGAGTGGCCGCCTAATCACACCAATCACTTATATACACAGGCATACAAAGTAGTCCTTGTGACCAACAAAGTAGTCCTAGCAATATCACAACATCCCCCTTGTCTTATATATTACAACATCCCCCTTGTCTTATATAAAATCTTTGTTTTGTCTACATTTTGTTTTATGTATTGTTTTCTTTACCATTCTAGGGCTAAAATATATTTAACAAACAAAACCAAAACACCATTGCTTTTTGCAAACAAAACCAATAACACAACTAAACACAATTGCTTTTTTCGCCATCATGGTGGTCACTCCTCTGCGGGAGTTCACCCATCTCCGGGTGGTCACCCATCTCCGGGTGGTCACTCCTCTGCGGGAGTTCACTCATCGCCGGGTGGTCACCCATCTCCGGGTGGTCACCCATCTCCGGGTGGTCACCCATCTCCGGGTGGTCACCCATCTCCGGGTGGTCACTCATCTCCGGGTGGTCACCCATCTCCGGGTGGTCACCCATCTCCGGGTGGTCACCCATCTCCGGGTGGTCACTCCACAGATATATACATATATATACCAGAGCATCAAATATAATACATTAAGCTTTCAGTACACAGATCATTACACAGATCATTAACACAAAATATTCATTTTGTTCCATATCTTCCCCTCAAGAAGACTTGCTGTGGAGATCAAACGTAGTGTAGGCTCTAGATGCTCCACCACCATGATTTGGCTCACAACGCTGAGCTCGCAAAACGCTGGGCTGCCACTGCTGGGCTCCCACTGCTAGGTTGGCACTGCTGGGCTCCCACTGCTGGGCTGGCACTGCTGGGCTCCCACTGCTGGGCTGGCACTGCTGGGCTCCCACTGCTGGGCTCGCGCTGCTGTAACCGCGGTGCAATCGGGCCTTGGCTGCGATGCGCGCTGGCCCCGCCCACAGGTGCTCCCGGCCGCTGCCGCTCAAATTCGAACGCGCTGCCGCTGCCTCTGGCCCAGGGCCGTCCCGACTCTCCGGTCGCTGCGCCAGGGTAAGAACGCAGTGCCTCGGCCTTACCGGCCGCCGCACACCTCCGTGGGTGTCGGGTCTCCCGGTATCTCTCCCCCGCGAAGCAGTCGCAGGCTCCCAATCTCGGGCCTGCACAGGTGCTGGGGCGCGACGTGGGCCTACACGCACCTCCCCCAGCAGCTCGAGGCGTCCCGTCAGCAACTCGGCGCCGACTACTGAGCAGGTAACTATACCAACTCATACTGGCCCTGTCGGGTTGCACTCCTAGCGTCCTGTACCGAGCTGGAAACTTTTCTTTAGTTTTGTTTCCATTCAGGGCTCTTTTTTTTTTTTTAACCTTTTCTGCTTGGGCATGCTTCATTCCCTCCCTAGGCGAAACACCAAACCACTGCCACCATGTTGTACTTCGTGGTCCGGTACTTGTTGTACCTTTGTTGAGACTCTGGACGGACCACAAGTACATGTGTGTAAACGGTTACAATGCTGGAGCTCAACTCCAGGCTGTTTATTCCGTGGCCACCTGGAACCAGAGTGGCCGCCTAATCACACCAATCACTTATATACACAGGCATACAAAGTAGTCCTTGTGACCAACAAAGTAGTCCTAGCAATATCACAACAACCCCCTTGTCTTATATATTACAACAGTGTTCAGGAAAGTTTTCTTAAGCAGTATGTGGAGGCCCCCACACATGAGAGGGCGACGCTGGATCTAGTATTGGGAAATTGGGAAGGGCAAGTGTGTGTGGAAGAGCCTTTTGGGACCAGTGACCACAGTTCAATTAGGTTTAAGATACAGATACTCCCCGACTTACGATATTTCGACTTCACGATGGTGCAATAGTGATACACATTCAGTAGAAACCGTACTTTGAATTTTGATCTTTTCCTTGGCTTTTCCAGGACTCACAGACCTGTCCACTGCTCAGACTGGCATTGTCATATGCGGTGCGTTACTCTCTCGTGATGCTGGGCAATTGCAGCAAGCCACCACGTCTACAAAACGCCCATCTGTGTCTCCTGTGGCTTCTGGTTTGAAGAAGAAAAAGAGGAATGCAATTAGTCGTGATATGAAACTCAAGATAATTGCCCAACATGAAAACGGCAAGCAAGTTAGCGCCATCTCGCGTGATTTAGAACTTCCTCCTTCGACGATCTCGTCCATCATAAAGGAGAAGAAGCGAATCTGTGATGCGGCGAAACCGTCAGCATTGGAGAAATCTGCAGTCATCACGCAGAAAAGAGCTGGGCTGATTGACGATATGGAGAAATTACTTGTCCCGTGGATTGAAGACCAGATACAGAAGTGCATACCGCTTCGCCTTCTGACGGTCCAGGATAAGGCAAGAAGTCTTTTCAATATGCTAAAAGAGTGTGCTGATGATCCTACGTGTACACAAGTGTTTACAGCAAATCATGGATGGTTCCAACGCTTCAAAAGGCGTCATAATTTTCATAATGTGAAGGTAGACAGTGAGGCAGCAAGTGCCAATGCTGAAGTTGCCGAAGCTTTTAAGGAAGAGCTGCATAGGATAATTGTGGATGAGAAATATTTGCCAGAACAAATATTCAATGTGGATGCAACGGGCTTGCTCTGGAAGCATATGCCAGGATTCAAAGCATGCAACGACTATGTAACGCTGCTGTTGGGTGGAAATGTTGCAGGGTTCAAATTAAAGCCTTTACTAATTTACCACTCAGAGAACCCTGGAGCATTCAAGAATGTGAGTAAGCACATGCTTCCTGTTTACTATCGCCATGACAAGAAAGCCTGGATGACATTAGCCTTGTTTGAAGACTGGTTTCTACACTGTTTTATTCCACAGGCAAGAGAACATTGTACGCAAAACAACATCCCATTCAAAATTCTTCTGATCTTGGATAATGATCCAGGCCATCCACAGCACATTGGCGACATGCATCCCGATGTAAAGGTTGTGTATTTGCCGTTGAACACATCCACACTTATTCAACCAATGGACCTAGGCGCAACAGCTGCGTTCAAAGCCTACTATTTACACCAAACGTTTGCACAGGCTGTTGAAGCGACTGAATCTGGCCAAACATTCCGAGAGTTTTGGAAAGGTTTTAACATTCTAAATGCAATCCGGAATGTTGCTGCAGCATGGGATGAAGTCACACAGCAATGCATGAATGGCGTTTGGAAGAAAATTATGAAGACATATGTGAACACATTCAAAGACTTTAACAAAGATTCTGCTATTGATGACATAGTAAGTAACAAGATATTAGTGCTTGCGAAACAGCTAGAATTGGACATTGATGAAGAAGATATTCATGAGCTTGTTGGCATTGAGGCTGAAGAACTTTCCGATGAGGAGCTGATCGAACTGGAGGAAGAAAGAAGGAACGAAGCTGAGGCAGAGGAGGAAGAAGTTATACCCGAGGCACCGAAAACGTTCACAACAATGAAACTGAAGGAGGCGTTTACTACCATCAGCAGCGGCGTGCGGATGTTGGAAGAAATGGACGTCAATTACGAGAGGTTCACAAAAGCTGACAGGCAGATACAGGATGCTCTTGCCTGCTATAGGGAAATATATAATGGAAAGAAAAAACAAACTGTACCGTCAAAAATTGATATCTTCCTGAAGAACACTATGCCTGCTAACCAATCAATAAGTGTCGATACCCCTGTGCCTTCTCCTACTGTTCTCGAGCCTCATCAGGAGAGAATATTTTGTAGGTAAATGCTTTTTCGACTTACGATATTTTTGGTTTACGATGGGTTTATCGGAAAGTAACCCCATCATACGTTCTGGAGCACCTGTAATTATGGATAGGGACGGAGAGGGTCCACTTGAGGGTATGAGAAAAGGTCTCGCTCAAGTTGACTGGAACAGGTTATTAGAGGGGAAAGGAACATCGGCCAAGTGGGATATTTTTAAAAGTGTACTGAAGAGAGCTCAGGATGTGTATGTCCCCGTTAGAGTGACGGGCAAAGCAGGCAAATGTAAGGAAGTTTGGCTGACGAGAGAAATTGAGACGTTAGTCAAAAACAAGAAGGATGCATGGGACAAGTAAAGGCAGCTGGGATCAAGTGCATCCCTGGAGGAGTTTCGGGAGCTAAGGAGTAAACTAAAAAAAGAGATCAGAGTGGCAAAAAGGGGCCAGGAGATAGCTCTGGCGGGTAGCATTAAGGACAATCCCAAAAGATTTTATAAATACATAAGGGGGAAAGGGTAACTAGAGAGAGTGTGGGACCTCTCAGGAATCAAAGGGGTACCTCTGTGTGGAGCCACAGGGGATGGGCAAGGTCCACATTGAGTATTTCTCCTCTGTATTTACCGAAGAGAAAGACAGTAGGACGGAGGAACTTGGAGCAGCCAATGGAAGTATCTTGAGAGCAGTCAGTGTTACCGTCAATGAAGTACTGAATGTACTGTCGTATTTGAAGGTAGACAAATCTCCAGGGCCTGATCAGATATATCCAAGGACATTGTGTGAAACTAGAGAGGAAATTGCGGGAGTCCTTAAAAACAGGAGAGGTGCCGGAAGTCTGGAGGGTGGCAAATGTTGTGCCTCTTTTCAAGAAGGGCTGCAGGGAAAATGCTGGGAACTCTAGGCCGGTGAGCTTAACATTGGTAGTTGGTAAGTTACTGGAGAGTATTCTGAGGGATAGGCGATACAGGCATTTGGACGGGCAAGGGCTGATTAGGAATAGTCAGCATGGTTTTGTACGTGGGAGGTCGTGTCTCATAAATCTGATTGATTTTTTTGAAGACGTGACCAAAAGGGTCGATGAGGGAAGAGCTGTAGATGTTGTGTACATGGACTTCAATAAGGCGTTCGACAAGGTTCCGCATGATAGGCTGCTCTGGAAGGTTAGATCGCATGCGATCCAAGGACAGATAGCTGAATGGATAGCAAATTGGCTCCTTGGAAGGAAGCAGAGGGTGATGATGGAAGTTGCTTCTCAGACTGGAGGCCTGTGACTAGTGGTGTGCCTCAGGGTTCGGTGCTGGGCCCATTACTGTTTGTCATCTACATCAATGATTTGGATGAAAACATACAGGGCAAGATTAGCAAGTTTACTGATGATACAAAAGTAAGTGGTTTTGCAGATAGTGAAGATGGTTGTGAAAGATTGCAGCAGGATCTGGATCAATTGACCAGGTGGGTAGAGGAATGGTTAATGGAATTTAATACAGAGAAGTGTGAGGTGTTGCATTTTGGGATGTCAAAGCACAGTAAATGGTTGGCCTCTGGGTAGTGTTGTAGAGCAGAGGGATCTAGGAGTACAGGTGCATGGTTCCTTGAAGGTCAAGTCGCAGGTAGATAAGGTGGTCAAAAAGGCTTTTGGCACATTGGCCTTCATCAGTCAGAGTATTGAATATAGAAGTTAGGAGGTCATGTTGCAGTTGTATAAAACGTTGGTGAGACCACATTAGAATATTGTGTTCAGTTGTGGGCAAAGATATTGTCAAGCTTGAAAGGGTTCATAAAAGATTTATGAGGATGTTGCCAGGACTAGAGGATGTGAGCTACAGGGGGAGGTTGAGGAGGCTGGGTTTCTATTCCATGGAGCGCATGAGGATAAGGGGTGATCTGAGAGAGGTATATAAGATCATGAGAGGAATAGATCGGGTAGATGCACAGAATTTTTTGCACAGAGTAGGGGAATCGAGGACCAGAGGACATAGGTTCAAGGTGAAGGGGAACAAATTTAATAGGAATCTAAGGGGTAATTTTTTCACACAGAGGGTGGTGGGTGTATGGAACAAGCTGCCAGAGGAGGTAGTTTCTGTGCTGTATCTCTAAACCAAACTAAACTATGACTCTATGACTCTAGGAAAGGTTTAGAGGGATGTGGGCCGAAAGTGGTTGAATGGGACTGGTGATGATGGGCATCTTGGTTGATATGGACAACTTGGGCCAAAGAGCCTGTTTCCATACTCAACATCTTCTACATCTCCCCAATTATGTAGAGTCCTCAGTGAGTGGCAACTGGCACTTTGTTGTAACACCATCCGAGGGCTTTCCCCTGCCCAGCGAGATGAAGACTGAGAGACAGCCCGCGCCAGGGACTCAGGCAGTCCAGGAGTTCTCAGATATGTCGACCCTGGGATTTTAAATCCCCTACCTAAACACAATAAGCTGGAGTAACTCAGCGGGCCAGGCAGCATCTCTGGTGGAAAAGATTAGGTGACATTTTGGGTTGAGACCCTTCTTCAGACTATCCCCTAAACTGGAACTGTGGTTGATAGGATGTCTTGGATTGGAGTAGTGTAATGCAGCCATGCTAGGCTGAGGCACGCAGCTCCAGCCCAAGTTCAATTGTGATAGTGGACAGCAAAACAAGTGCATTGACTTCATCAAATGAACTTTTTTTCTTTTCAGCTATTGATAAGGTGCAGCCGTTTTGAAAGAGAAAGGAACTGAAGCAATCAAAAAAGCTAGTGGAAATATTCCTGGCTTCAAAATGTAATCTGTCATCTCCAACTTGAAGCAATGTTTATCATTACAGTTTATCTGGAACTATCCTTGTTTGGAAACAAATTTGTCCCTTTAAATGAACTACTCCCTTTTCACCTACAACTGCACACCTGTACATGGTTCTAACACCATTATTAAGTTTGCAGATGATACAACGGTGATTGGCCTCATCAGCGACAACGATGAGTCGGCCTATAGGGAGGAGGTCCAGCTACTTGCAACGTGGTGCGCTGACAACAACCTGGTCCTTAACACCAAGAAGACCAAGGAGCTCATTGTGGACTACAGAAGGACTAGGGGTGGTACGCACCCCCCCATCCATATTAACGGGACGGAGGTGGAGCGTGTTTCCAGTTTCAGGTTCTTGGGTGTCAACATTTCTGATGACCTCTCTTGGACCCACAATACCTCAACACTGATCAAGAAGGCTCACCAGCGTCTCTTCTTCCTGAGGAGACTAAAGAAGGTCCATCTGTCTCCTCCGATTCTGGTGAACTTCTACCGCTGCACTATCGAGAGCATCCTTACTAACTGTATCACCGTATGGTATGGCAACTGCTCTGTCTCCGACCGGAAAGCACTGCAGAGGGTGGTGAAAACTGCCCAACGCATCACCGGTTCCTCACTCCCCTCCATTGAGTCTATCCAGAGTAGGCGATGTCTAAGAAGGGCGCGCTGCATCGTCAAGGACAGCTCTCACCCCAACCACAGATTGTATACCCTCCTCCCATCTGGGAGGAGCTACAGGTCTCTCCGTTCCCGGACCTGCAGGTTCAGGAACAGCTTCTTTCCTGCGGTCGTTACCTTACTTAACTCTGCGCTTCGGTGATTGCTGCCATCCCCCCCACCCCCCCTCGGGCACTCCTCCCATCAGTGACTGATCTCGCTCACCGGAATTTCCACTACCGCTACTGTGCATATATGTATATATTATATGTTTTACTATTCCATCGCATGCACTCTGGTTAAGATGCTAACTGCATTTCGTTGTCTCTGTACTTGTACACTGCACAATGACAATAAAGTTTGTATTGTATTGTATTGTATAAAATACTTCTTTAAATGAACTTACTGATCAGCTTTAAACATTCACACATTGATCTTTCCATTTGAAAGTCACTTACTGTCATTCTGTTTGCTAATTTGTTTGCATTTTTATAATACCCGTCACATCTATGCTATTGAATGGTTGATCCTCAGCAGAGGCCTTACCTTTGTTCCCCTGCTCCCCCACCTCAGAATTCCGGGCCCACCATGACGTAGAGGTCTTCTTCAATCACCTCAACTTTGCCCATCTCCAACATTCTCCCACCTCTTGGACTCCCCCTGCTGCTCTTCTACCCCCTCCCCCCGATTCCCTCCCTCCCTCCCCTCCCCCCCATCCCCTCCCTCCCTCCCTCCCTCCCTTGTCCACTCTGTCCTGGGCCTCCTCCACTGTCAGAGTGAGGCCCAACCCAAATTGGAGGAACAGCACCTCATATTTCGCTTGGGCAGCTCACACCCCAGCGGTATAAATATTGACTTCTCTAACTTTAAGTAACCCTTGCTTTCCCTCTCCATCCTTCCCCCTTCCTAGTTCTATAACTAGTTTGACTAGAACCCACGTGGTCACAGGGAGAACGTACAACAATCCGTACAGACAGTGACCATGGTCGGGGTCGAACACGGGTCTCCGGTGCTGCAAGCGCTGTAAGGCAGCAACTCTACCGCTGTGCCACCTTGCCCCCCAGCCCTGCACTGCCTGCTTTTACCTCCACCCCAAAATCCATAGACAGGACTTCCCTGTCAAACCTATCGACTCTGCCTGTTCCTGCCCCACTGAACTCATCTCCACATGCCTTGATGCCAACCTATCCCCCCTTGTCCAGTCCCTTCCCACCTGCATCCGAGACACCTCACATTCCCTGGTAAACTCATTAATAACTTTCTATTTCAAGTTAACCTTTACCATGGACGTCCAGTCCCTCTACACTTCCATCCCCCACCAGGAAGGTATCAAGGTCCTCCACTTCTTCCTTGGACAGAGACCCAATAAATTTCACACCACTAACACTCTCCTCCGCCTGGCAGAACGTGTCCAGCTTTCTTTCCCATCTTCTCCCCCCCCCCCCCCCCCCCCCCCCCTCCTCCTGCAATCAGGTGGCGTTTCGGGTCAGACAGATTGTGTGGGGTGGGGATGAGAGGGATGGGGGAGGAAAGTTGGGAGAGTGGAGAGGCAGGACAATGCATGGCAGGTAACAGGTGAACACAGGCAGGGGAGGGTTTTCTCTTTTGTATCTTCTCTTTCCTTTTATGTTTTCAATGCTACTCTTGTCACATGTATACTGGCATACAATTCAATAAAAGTAATACTTTACAAAAGCACGGTCTTAGTTAAGACTACACTGAGGCAGTGCACAAGAGTCGCCATGTTTGGGCGCCATTTTCCCTGATTCACGTCCAAGTTGTTGTAAATGTAAAGTTCCTATCTTGGCCATGAAGGCGGCATTGCGGAGTCGGCCTGCTGCTCTTCTACCCCCTCCCCCCCACCCCCCCTCCTCCTTCCCTATAATGCTCTCTTTCTCTGTCCACGTGCTCGGCCTCTTGGCGCGGTGCCCGATCCAGTCGAGCCCCAGGCTGCTGCAGGGCCTCCAGGGGCCAACTCCACCGACGCCCCGACCTTCGTCCCCTTAATTCTTCGTGTCCTGGGGGCTGATGCCTCCCTCAGCCGATCTAGGTAGCATCCAGAGCAAAGATGCTAGAGGAGCTAGATAGACCACTCGTCCCTAAAAACCGTACTATGTCATGACGCCATTTTAGTAAGCAGAAACTTGCAGAAACATTTTAAAATAAAAATAACAAAAATCTGTGAATTGATAGATGAGATATATTCTGCATTTTAATGGTATCATCACACATACTGTTCCCCCAAAACACTGATTACACTGCGAGAGGCAGAGCGAACGGCGGGTTTTGCCGACTAAAATGGCGGCCGTTCTGCTCCTTTGCGTACTGCACTACACTACAGGCGATTTCAACGGAGTGGTCTATCTTGTTCCTCTAGTATCTTTGGTCCAGAGGTAAGACACCAAACCGCTTACCGAAGCCATTGTCTCTCTGCCACTGCCACCACCAATTAACTTTTAAATCACTGATTCAAAATGATATCATGTTGCAGGGAGTGGGAGAAGAGATTGTTGAGAATTATTGTAGAGCGGCACCGCAGTAGAGTTACTGCCTCACAGCGTCAGAGACCCGGGTTCGATCCCGACCACGGGTGCTGTCTGTACGGAGATTGTACGTTCTCCCCGTGACCTAGTGGGTTTTCTCCGAGATCTTCGGTTTCCTCCCACACTCCAAAGACGTAGAGGCAGCGTGCGGGGATCGCTGGTCGGCGCGGACTCGGTGGGCCGAAGCTAGGGCCTATTTCCACGCTGTAACTCTGAACGACCCGCAGAATGGACGCTGGTTTACACCAAAGATAGGCACAAAAGGCTGGAGTAACTCAGCGGGTCAGGCAGCATCTCTGGCGAAAAAGGACGGGTGACGCTTCAGGTCGGGACCCTTCTTCAGACTGAAAGTAAGGGGTGGAAGGGGGGGGGGGGGAAATGAAGACCTGGAGGCAAGAAAAGACCAAGATCAAGATAGGCGGCCAGCGCTAATCATGGTCTTTATAAGCAAGTTCGACTGAACATGTGCCGGTCAGAGGTTGCAGGAGCTTCTGGCGGTACCCGGGGATTAGGCCACTCCCTGTATCATCCCCCTCGGCACGGGTTGGACAGGGCTGGGGAAGGGACTAGTGCTACGGGGTTTGCCTGAAGGGGCTTGAGAGAGAACTCGTGCGTTAGACTGAAGAGAGTGGATGTTCTGTTGCTGCATTAAATTACTGTTAATACCTACCTGGCATCTTGCCTGATTCCTACTGCGTCCAGACCCACTACACTGGTGACCCTCGACATTTCCTCGCAAGTCGCGATGGACCCGAACGTTCCTCAACCCGCACTACCCGGTCAACTGCCCCTGGACCCTGCCGGTCAGCCGCCTCTGGACCCTGCCGGACCCCACCCCTTGGACCCTGCCGGACCCCACCCCTTGGACCCTGCCGGACCCCACCCCGTGGACCCTGCCGGACCCCACCCCGTGGACCCTGCCGACCGCACCGCTCTCCACGCCGTGGCGTTGAAGCTGCCTCCCCTTTGGACCGACGACCCTGCCTTCTGGTTTGACCAGGCCGAGGCGCAGTTTGCACTGCGGGGCGTGACAGGCGACGCAACCAAGTGCTTTTACGTTATCGGCGCCCTCGACCAGGCCACCGCGCGACGGGTCTGACCTATCCTCCGCGCCCCCCCGGTGGGTAATAGGTATGAGGGCCTCAAGGCCTTTCTCCTACGGAAGTTCCACCTCAGCGAGGCCGAGCGCGCGACCCAGGTCCTAGGGATGACCGGCCTGGGTGACCGCCGCCCGTCGGTACTGCTGGGCAATATGCTGGCCCTGATGGGCGACCACGAGCCTTGCTTTTTATTTAAACACGCTTACCTGCTGCAGCTGCCGTCCGATCTCCGCCAGCAGCTCACCAACGACCCATTCACCGACATGCAGGCGGTGGGCGAGCGCTCCGATGAACTCTGGGTGGCCCGTCAGCTGGCCCTCGACGCGCTGGACGTTCCTCCGATGACAGACGGCAATCAGCAGGTCGGTGCCTCGATCGACTGTGTCTCCACCGCGCCTAAACGCCCTTCGTGGCGGGATCCGGCTGCCACGGCACACCCGGCCGGCCGCGTGTCTTTCCCGCGCAGCCGGCCGTTAGTTCCTCCGCACGCCACCGGAGGTCGCTGGTGGTCGGATCAGCCCACACAGCCGCGCGTTTCCACAGACGCCAGCAGAGGGCGCTGGTGCTACTTTCACCGGCGCTGGGGCCCTTCAGCCCATCAATGCCGGCAACCCTGCTCGTTCCCGGGAAACGCAGTGGCCGGCCGTCAGTAATTGCTTCAGCGGCCGGCCAGATTCATCGCGTGTTTGCGTGGGATCGCCGCACCGGGGCTCGTTTCCTTGTGGACAGGGGTTGAGGTGAGCGTTCTTCCCCCTTTGAATAATGACATCTGCACTGCTAAACGCAGCCCCCTCCTCACCGCGGCAAACGGGACTCCAATCCGCTCGTATGGGGTGTGCACGCTCTCCCTCAACTTCGGAGAGGGCCGCTTCTCCTGGCCATTCGTCAATGCGGATGTGTCCCAGCCGTTAATGGGTGCAGACTTTCTACGCGCACATTCCCTGCTCGTGGACGTCAAGCGGCAACGTTGGGTGCACTCCGTCACCTTGCAGCATGTTTCCCTCCGCGTGGGCGATCCAGTTGTGCTGCCTGATGGGCCCCTGTCGTCTCGCTCATTCTGGCCGACTTCCCCGAAATCCTCGTCCCCCAGTTCCACTCCTCTGTGCAATTACATTTACTGGCTAATAATAAATCTGACATTCTCTCCTTTTAATCTATGAGTCGGCCAAGTGACCAGTTCAGCCACAGAATAAGATCATGAATCCAAACTCCATGTCTCACCAGTCACATCAGTCTGAAGAAGCGTCTCGACCCAAAAACGTCACCCATTCCTTCTCTCCAGAGATGCTGCCTGTCCCGCTGAGTTACTCCAGCATTTTGTGTCTACCCTCCATGTCCCATGTTCCTCAGCATCCTATTTATCCCAGGAGAGACGGCAAGGTATGGTATGGAACAACTCTTGGCACACAGTTTGAGGCAGGGTCTCGATCATAACTCAAGTAACAATTTGGAATGACACTTTCCCAAAACAAGTGCTGTATCTCCATCTACAGAGAAGAGCCCAAAATTAAGTTAGTCTTTTGTATTATTGTATTGAGAGATGTATTTATTTCATACAGAGACAGGGAGTAAACACACAACATAACACAGAAACTGCACTCAGCAGTACATAGAACATAAAACAGTACAGCACAGGAACAGGCCCTTTGGCCCACAATGTCTGAGCTGAACATGATGCCAAGTTAAATTGATCTCCTCTGCCTCAGCGTCAGAGACCTGGGTTCGATCCTGCCTATGGGTGCTGTCTGTACGTTCTCCCTGTGACCACGTGGGTTTTCTCCGGGTGCTCTGGTCTCCTCCCACATTAACGTACTAAAAAGTAAGCACCAAACCAATGCTCTTCAAAGCTGGCATCTAATGTACTCTACTGTACTGTACTCCCTGTACACACATGACTGTGTGGCCAGGTTCAGCTCCAACTCCACCATCAAGTTTGCTGATGACACTGTGGTGGTGGGCCTGATCTCCGATAACGATGAGAAGGCCTACCGGGAGGAGGTGACTGATCTGGCACTCTGGTGTCAGGACAACAGCCTCCTCTTAAATGTCACAAAAACTGAGGAGCTGATTGTAGACTTTAGAAGGGCTCAACATCCGAGGACGTACACGCCACTGGAGTTAAATGGGATTACTGTGGATAGGGTGAGCAGCTTTAAATAGCTGGGAGTCCACATCACAGAGGATCTGACATGGTCAACACACATTGCCTCACTGGTGGGTAAGGCAAAGCAGCGCCTTTACCACCTCAGACAGCTGAGGAAATTCAGAGTCTCTACCCTGGGGCTGTAGAAAGCATCTTGTCCGGCAACATCTCAATCTGGTTTGGGAACAGCTCTGCCCAGGACAGGAAGGCTCTGCGGAGAGTAGTGCGTTCGGCTGAACGCACTATGGGAACTACACTCGCCCCCCTGCAGGACCTATACATCAGGAGATCCAGAGCCAGCAACATTATGGGGGACCCCTACCACCCCAGCAACGGACTGTTCCAGCTGCTACGGTCAGGCAAATGCCTCCGCTGTCACGCTGTGAAAACAGAGAGGATGAGACGGAGTTTCCTCCCACAGGCCATCAGGACTGTTAACTCTCATATCTCCAGGGACTAATTTAATTTACTGTATTAATTTATTTTTTGTGTTACATTTTTTTTTCTATTCTGTTTTGTAGTTTTAGCACAATCCGCAGGCATTGCCATTTTCATTTCACTGCACATCTTGTATTACGTATGTGACAAATAAACGTGACTTGACTTGACTAATCCACTCCTGAGTCAGATGTGTTTTTCTCCAACTAAATAGTCTCCACTCCCAAACAATTAAGTTAAGTCATTTGTAATTTAAATTAATAAACATTAACTAACTACTGCCTTGGGCTCTCCTCACTCGCACAAACAAGATGGACGCCGTTAGCGGAGCCGTCCGCCCGCAATCACCGCCTCCCCTCTCCTCAGTCCCCTCACTCTCCCACACCCGGGGGACACTCCTGAGCAGATGGGAGATGGTCGGACTGTTGTCCACTCATCCTTCCCTTCAACCCACCCCACGGAGTCCTCGAGTCCCCCCTCCCGCCCGGGCCCAGCACCGTTACCTCACCCCCACCCCCCCCGCCCCCCCCTCCCTCCCTCCCTCCCTCCCTCCCTCCCCCCCCCTCCCTCCCTCCCCCCTCCACCCCCTCCCCTCCCCCTCCCCTCCCTCCCTCCCCTCCCCCTCCCCCCTCCCCCTCCCTCCCTCCCTCCCTCCCTCCCTCCCCCCCCCTCCCTCCCTCCCTCCCTCCCCTCCCTCACTCCCCCCCTCCCTCCCTCCCCCCCCCTCCCTCCTCCCCTCCCTCCCCCCCTCTCCACCCCTCCCTCCCCCTCCCCCCTCTCCCTCCGGGCCCAGCGCCCCGCACGGCGTCCTCGAGTCCCCCCTCCCGCCCGGGCCCAGCACCCCGCACCGTTACCGCACACAAGCCGCAGCGCAGCGGGCAGCTTCTTCTCCTTCAGCGGCCGCTGCCACCGACGGCCCCGTCGCGAATTCAGAAAGATGGCGGCCTCCTCACGCTCCGCCATCTTGTGCGCGCCTCCCACAGCACCTCTCTCCCCTCGCTTCTCCCCCTCCCCACTCTCCCAGACCCGCTGGCCCGCCTCGAGTAGTCCCACCTGCGCTGGCCGCCTCGAGTAGTCGCACCTCCGCTGCCCGACAAGAGTAGTCCGTAGCTCCCTCCTCCTCCCTACACGATCGGTAAGTGACTTTCTCCGCCAACGGCTCCACGGAGGGGAGTGGACGTGGGGGGCCGAGTGGGTGGAGGGAAGGGGGGGTGGGAGGGGTGTGAGGTTGGGGGGGGAGAGAGTGGGGGAGAGGGGGTGGGTGGGTGAGTGAGGAGAGAGTGGGGGGAGGGGAGAGTGGGGGTGGTTGGGGGAAAGGGGGTGGTTGGGGGAAGGAACAGTGAGGGTCAGGGAAGAGTGGGGGAGGGAAAGAGGGAGAAGGTGGGTGGGGGAAGGGGACAGTGAGAGTGAAGGGGTGGAGAGGAGGTAGGGGAGGAGGGGGAGGCTGGGAGAGGAGAGAGGGTGTGGGGGGAAGTGGGGGAGAGCGAGGGTGGGGCGAGGGTGGGGGAGGAGGGGTGGAGGAGAAAGGGGGGGTGGGGAGAGTGAGAGTGGGGCTGGGGGAGGAGAGATTGGCGGGGAAGGGGGGTGGTGGTAGGGGAAGAGAGTGCGGGTGGGGGGAAGGGGGACAGTGGGGGTGGGGGGGAGGGGGACAGTGAGAATGGGGGTGCGGCGAGTGTGGAGGGGAGGGTGGGGGTGAAGGTGGGGGGAGGAGGGGTGGAGGAGAGAGGGGGGGTGGGGCTGGAGGGAATGGAGACAGGTTAACCCTCAGTAGTTGAGCCGTGGACGACCAGAGTTCGGAGGTGAACTGCGGCCCCCGGTCAGACGTGATATCGAGCGGCACCCCAAATGTGGCAATCCAGTGTGCCGCCAAGGCACGGGCACAAGTAGAGGCAGAAGTGTCCGGCAGTGGAACTGCGTCCGGCCACCGTGTGAAACAGTCGACCACGGCCAGGAGGTGGGTGAAGCCCCGAGAAGGCGGCAGCGGCCCCACGATGTCCACGTGGATGTGGTCGAACCGCTGGCGAGGGACGATGAACTCCTGGAGCATCGCTCGCACATGCCGCTGTACTTTTGCAGTTTGGCACGGGATGCTGGTGCGCGCCCAATGCCCAACCTGTTTACGTAACCCATGCGACACGAAACGGGAAGCCACGAGGGTCGGCGTTTGTCTCGAGCGGCTTGCCACCAAAATGTCATCGAGGTACACGAACACAAAGTCCAGGCCACGCCACACAGTCCATAAGCCGCTGAAAAGCTTGCGCAGCGTTCTTAAGTCCGAACGTCATACGGAGGAATTGGAAAAGGCCAAATGGCGTCACGATGGCCGTCTTGGGGACGTCGTCAGGGTGGACGGGAATTTGATTGTAGCCACGCACGAGATCGACCTTGGAAAACACCGTGGCCCCAGCCAGGTGTGCGTTAAAGTCCTGAATGTGGGGGACCGGATACCTGTCAGCGATGGTAGCATCGTTAAGCCGACGGTGGTCACCGCAAGGTCGCCAACCACCGTCTGCCTTGGGGACCATATGGAGCGGGGACGCCCACGGGCTGTCTGAGCAACGCACAATACCCAGTGATTCCATAAGGCGGAACTCCTCCCGAGCGAGACGGAGCTTGTCCGGTGGAAGACGCCGCGCCCGTGTGTGCAAGGGCGGGCCAGTGGTGGGAATGTGATGCTCCATCCCGTTAGAGAAGTCAATGTTCATACCGCTGAGGTGTAAACTACCCAAGCGAAATATGAGGTGCTGTCCCTCCAATTTGCGCTGGACCTCACTCTGACAATGGGGGAGGCCCAGGACAGAAAGGTCAGATTGGGAAAGACGAGCACCCCAGGCCTTAATCTCCAACACCATTACTGATCTCATCTCTTCCGGCTCTCTGCCCACTAAAGCCTCCAAACTTATCGTTCCCCAGCCCCACACAGCCCGTTTTTACCTTCTCCCCAAAACCCACAAACAGAACTGTCCTGGCAGACCCATTGTTTCTGCCTGTTCATGTCCCACCAAATTAATTTACACCTACCTCGACTCCATCCTATCCCCCCTAGTCAAATCCCTCCCCACCTACGTCCAAGGCACCTCACATGCTCTCCATCTCCTCGATAACTTCCGGTTTCCAGGCCCCCACTCCCTCATCTTTACCATGGATGTCCAGTCACACTACACTTCCATCCCCCACAAGGATAGTGTCGAAGCCCTCCGTTTCTTCCTCGACGGCAGAACCAGCCAATTTTCATCTACCAACACTCTCCTCTGCCTAACAGAGCTGGTCCTTACCTTCAACAACTTCTCCTTTGACTCATCTCACTTCCTCCAAATCTAAGGCGTAGCTATGGGCACTCGCATGGGCCGTAGCTATGTCTGCCTCTTTGTCGGGTACGTCGAACAATCCCTGGCCCTATCCCCAAACTCTACCTCTCCAACTCTCCCTCCCATTCCCAATCTGACCTTTCTGTCCTGGGCCTCCCCCATTGTCAGAGTGAGGCCCAGCACAAATTGGAGGGACAGCACCTCATATTTCGCTTGGGTAGTTTATACCCCAGCGGTATGAACATTGACTTCTCTAACTTCAGATAGTCCCTGCTTTCCCTCTCTATCCCCGCCCCCTTCCCAGTTCTCCCACTAGCATTCCTGTCTCCGACTACATCCTATCTTTGTCCCGCCCCCTCCCCTGACATCAGTCTGAAGAAGGGTCTCGACCCGAAACGCCTTCCCTCCAGTGAGGCTGCCTACCTGCTGAGTTACTCCAGCATTTTGTGTCTACCTTCGATTTTAACCAGCATCTGCAGTTTTTCTCATACATACAGCACATGAGTTTTAGCCGACAGATAAGTATTACAAAGTGTAACATTGTGCTGTTGACTGGAGGCACAATGGTTATGTATTTGTGAGTGCCAAATGGTATCTTAGTAATTATATTTTCCCAGGAGTCTGTTTGGTCTTGAACGTCCAAGTTTGTGCCAAACCACCCCATGCATTTTGGGATGTTGTAGCGACCATAGGGATTGGTCCTGAGAGTCGAACCATCGGATTGGCCAGCAAGGTCACGTGGTAGTTTGGCGCCCAAAAAACAGTCAGTGGGAAGAGAACGTCGATGTGAACAGTTTGAGTTAATGGTTGTCTGCAATCTCGTTTGTTATCCTTTGTAATTGAATATTGCTGCCGCAATAAACTCCTTTAACAAAGTACAAGCCATATTGGTGACCCCGACGTGATCTAGCCGATCATCTACCATGGAGGGACACGACGCCCCTGCTTTGGTTCTAACGCCCGGCGTACCGCAGCTAAACGCAGTCAGCGTTCAGCTTCCTCCGTTTTGGGTGCATCAACCACACCTTTGGTTTGCCCATGCTGAAGTGCAGTTCCACCTGAGAAACATCTCGGTGGATGAGACAAAGTATTATTACCTGGTCAGCGCCCTACCGCCACAGACGTCCGCGCGGGTGATGCAGTTCATCACCTCCCCTCCCGCAGACGGCAAGTACGAGGCGCTGAAGGTACTCATGCTTCGAACCTTCGGATTTAGTAGGCATCAGCGAGCTGAGAGGCTTATGCACCTACCGGATCTCGGAGATCGGCTGCCGTCCGCCCTCATGGCCGAAATGTTGGCGCTGGCAGGTGAGCACAAGGATTGCCTCATGTTTGAGCAGGCATTCCGGGAGCAACTTCCAGAAGACGTTAGGCTTATGCTCACGGATTGTTCTTTTAAGGACCCCGTGGCATACGCGGAGAAAGCCGATGCGCTCATGGCGTCGAAATCGAAAAAACACAGTTCGATCAACAGGGTCTCGGCACCATCGGGCAGCCCGCCGCGACACCAAGATGGCGCCGCGACTCCCGCCATTTCTCCGAAACCCCGCCAAAAAGATCCGCACAAGCGCGGCTGGTGTTATTATCATCTGAGATCATCTGAGATGGCCCGCAACTGCCGCTCACCTTGCACTTTCTCGGGAAATGCCTCGGCCGATCGTACATAGAGGCAGTTGCGATTGGCCAGAACCGACGCCTCTAAGTCAGAGATAGATTCACAGACATAGAGTTCTTGGTCGACACGGGAGCCATAGTCAGCATCGTACCGCCGACCGATCTCGAAGCTCGATCGGGTAAGAGAAGGCCTACCCTCATCGCGGTTAACGCTAGCCCCATCCGCACGTATGGTACGCGGGCAATGTCTCTGTCTTTAGGCACCCGCACGTACGAATGGTCGTTTATCGTCGCGGAAGTCGGACAGGCGATCCTGGGCGCAGATTTCCTCTGGGCCTTTTCGCTAGTAGCCGATGTCCGAGGTAAAGGCCTTCGACCCTCCGCTAGCAGCAGTGAGCCCGCTGCTCCACCGCCTGCCACCCTGCCCAGCACGACTGTCCAGGCCGTCGTCGCGACCTCCGACCCGTACGCTGCGGTCCTGGCTGAGTTTCCGGAGCTGCTTGTTCAGCGTTTCGACGCCCCTTCTGCAAAGCACGGCGTTGTCCATTGCATTCCCACCGAGGGGCCCCTCGTTTTCGCTCGGGCCCGGAGGTTGCCGCCGGACAAACTGATGGTAGCGCGTGAAGAATTTCAGAAGATGGAACAAATGGGCATTGTCCGTCGGTCCGACAGCCCGTGGGCCTCTCCGTTGCATATGGTCTCCATATCTGGGGGGTGGAGACCATGTGGAGATTACCGGCGCCTTAACGACGTCACCACGGCAGACCGCTACCCCATACCGCACATCCAAGACTTCTCGTCTGGGCTAGAAGGTGCCACGGTATTCTCCAAAATTGATTTGGTGCGGGGGTACCACCAGATTCCTGTGCATCCAGAAGACGTGCCGAAGACTGCCACGATCACTCCGTTCGGGTTGTTCGAATGGTTGCGTATGCCTTTCGGGTTGAAAAACGCGGCACAGGCTTTCCAGCGGCTTATGGACCATGTTGGTCGGGAATTGTCTTTTGTTTTCATTTATTTGGATGATATCCTGGTCGCCAGTCGCTCGGAGCAGGAACACCTGGTCCATTTACAGACCGTGTTCCGGCGGCTTCAAGTCCACGGGCTCATCATCCACCCCTCGAAGTGTCAATTTGGCCTCCCCTCTATTGATTTCTTAGGACACCTCAGCCGGCGCCACTCCTTTGCCCGAAAAAGTGGAGGCTGTTCGTGCCTTCCCGCGGCCCACCACGGTAAAGGGGTTGCAGGAGTTCGTGGGGATGGTGAATTTCTATCACAGGTTCGTGCCGGCAGCGGCACGGATCATGCGTCCGCTCTTCCAGTGTCTCGCAGGCAAACCTGTCGAGTTGGAGTGGTCCGCGGCCACGGAGACAGCCTTTGAGGCAGCTAAAGTGGCTCTGGCAGACGCCACCATGCTCGTCCACCCAAGCGCCTCCGCCCCCACGGCCCTGACGGTCGATGCGTCGGACGTGGCGGTGGGAGAGGTTTTGGAACAGCATGTAGATGGCAGTTGGCAGCCCTTGGCGTTTTTCAGCCGACAGCTTAATCCGGCTGAGCGGAAATATAGTGCCTTTGACCGAGAGCTTCTGGCTCTCTATTTAGCTGTCCGCCACTTTAGGTATTTTCTAGAATTTGGCCCATTTGTGGCCTTTACTGACCACAAACCGTTGACTTTTGCTTTTTCGAAAGTGTCCGACCCATGGTCGGCCCGCCAGCAGTGGCACCTGACTGCCATCTCGGAGTTTACTACCGATGTCCGCCACGTCGCCGGTAAGCTTAATGCCATTGCTGATGCCCTGTCCAGGCCAGCCATTTCCCCAATTTCAGCGTCGGAATGCGAGGTGGATTTCCAGGAGCTTGCGGAGGCACAGTGCCTGGCTGACACTGCCTCAGCATACCAGTCCACCACTTCGGGGTTGAAGTTGGCCCAAGTGGCTTGCGGGCCTGCGGGTACAAAAATCTGGTGTGATGTTTCCCTTCCCCGCCCCAGGCCGGTGGTGCCGGCTGCCTTTCAGCGCCGGGTGTTTGATGCCATTCATGGGCTGGCGCACCCGTCCATTCGCTCCACCTCTGCCTTAGTAGCCGCTAGGTTTGTGTGGTATGGCCTGCGGAAGCAAGTAGCCGCTTGGGCCCGATCCTGTGTTCCCTGCCAGACCGCTAAAGTTCACTGGCATGTCCAACCTCCGGTGCAGGAGTTTGCGGTCCCTGCGGTCCGTTTTTTCCATATTCATGTTGATTTACTTGGGCCTTTACCTTCCTCCAGGGGCTACACTCACCTACTTACGGTGGTTGACCGATTTACCAGTTGGCCGGAGGCCTTCCCGTTGTCCGACACCTCCGCCGCCTCTTGTGCCCGGGTCCTGGCCCTCCATTGGGTGGCCCGTTTCGGTGTTCTGTCTGTCATTACCACCGACCGGGGTTCCCAGTTCACCTCTGCCCTTTGGGCTACGCTAGTGGAGCTGTACGGTTCCCGGTTGCAGCAGACCACGGCGTACCACCCACAGGCTAATGGGCTCGTGGAGAGGTTTCACAGGCAGCTTAAGGCGGCCCTCAATGCGCGGCTGGATGGCCCTGACTGGGTAGACCAGCTCCCCTGGGTCCTTTTGGGCATCCGTACTGCTCCTAAGCAGGATCTCGGTACTGGTATATGGCTCGACACTCAGAGTGCCCGGGGATTTCCTTCCGGAGTCCTCTGGTCAGCAGCCCTCGGTTCCGTCGGTTTTAGCATCACTCCGGGCGCGAGTGGGTTCCCTGGCTCCGGTTCCTACTTCGCGTCACAGGTGTTCCATGGTGCATGAACCGCCTGCCTTGAAGGACTGTGAATTTGTGTTTCTGCGTAGAGATGCTCATCGTTCCCCGTTGCAGAGGGTCTATGAAGGACCGTTCCGCGTGTTGCGTAAAGGGACGGTCACCTTCACCTTAGATGTTGGGGGCAGGAGAGAGCTCGTCTCTGTGTCCAGGCTCAAACCTGCACACTTGGATCAGGACGGCCCTGTCCTGGTCGGTCAACCGCCTCGACGGGGCCGGCCTCCTGCAATTCCCCCTGCTCCGGGACCCCCTGCTCCTGTGGTTCCTGCAGCCCCTCTCCTTACTCGTTCTGGTTGCAAAATCCGGCTCCCTGCTAGGTTCCGTACCTCAGGTTCTGGGGGGGGGGGGGGGGGTCATGTAGCGACCATAGGGATTGGTCCTGAGAGTCGAACCCTCGGATTGGCCAGCAAGGTCACGTGGTAGTTTGGCGCCCAAAAACCAGTCAGTGGGAAGAGAACTTTGATGTGAACAGTTTGAGTTAATGGTTGTCTGCAATCTCGTTTGTTATCCTTTGTAATTGAATATTGCTGCCGCAATAAACTCCTTTAACAAAGTGCAAGCCTCCAGACTCGCCATAATGTTGAGGATACACACAGCAGAGTCCGTTAGGGGAAAACCATCCACACCTTTTAAAGTAGAGTCATACAGCACGGAAACAGGCCCTTCAGCCCATCATGTCTACCCCCACCAAGTACGTATCTATACTAATTTCATTTTCTAGCACTATGTCTAAGCAATTCAAATGCTCATCTACTGTAGATGGTTCTTGTATTCTGCATTCTCGATGAAACCAGGCATTCATCTGAACATCCAACTGCAGGGTTTTGAAGTCAATATAACCTTGACAACTTTGGTCATTGACATTCCCCTTGTTCTTTCCACCATCCTCGCTGCTCCCCTTCTGTGATCTCTCCAGTTCTACAACCACGTTTCAACCTGGACTCACTACCACAGCCACATGTGCTTCCTTGGTGCATGCCTGCACCTATCTCCTCATCCACTGCCAACAATGGACCATGATGCTGTCTCTGATTTGTTCCATTCCTTTTCATGCCACTAGTTTCCCTCCCCCACCCCCAGCCACGACTCTCAGTCTGAGGAAGGCTTTCAACCCAAAAACATCACCTATTCCTTTTCTCAGAGATGCTGCCTGACCCACTGAGTTATGTCGGGTTAATAGGCGGCAGGGTTGACCAGGGAGCAACCACAGTAACCGAGGCAGGTGTTTGCGGCTGGTGCTTGCAAACCCCTGCCTCGGTTTCTGTGGTTGCTCCCTGGTCAACCCTGCCGCCTTTTTGCAGGACACCCCGACTCACACCACCACAGTGCCCCACGACTGCCCGGCCCTTAACGATGCTTTCACCCAGTCTCGTGCCGACCTGACCGATATCCCCTTTTCTGAAGCACCTGATATTTTTGTTGATGGATCCTCCTTTATTGATCATCTGGGTCACCGCTGTGCAGGGTATGCCGTTACGATCAGGTTATCCTTGAGAATGCAGCAGCCACTATCCGCACAACAGGCCCTTACCCGTGCCTGCATCCTTATCACTGGGCAGACCGCAAATATCTACACAGATTCCCGGTATGCCTTCGGTGTTGCCCACGACTTTAACGCCCTTTGGCAGCACCGGGGATTCTTAACCCCTACGGGAACTCCTATTAAAAATGTCCTGTTCGTGACCAATTTGTTACAGGCAATAACCTTGCCCGCACAGCTAGCGGTTGTTAAACGCGCTGCACACACCACCTTTAAAGACCCTATCTCCCGTGGCAACCATGCTGCTGATGTTGTGTGAGGCACGCCGTGCTTCGACTGCACGAACCCTTGCAGTACCCCCAGGAGAGATGAGTGTTTTCCACTCAGTCCTTGCCTTACCCAGACAACAGGGAAATCTTGAAAACGCAAGGGGACCCAGCAAGGGAAATGACCAAATGGCGCCAGGCGAATTGCCGACAACGACCCTTCGACTTCCTATGGCAAAGTCTGCTTTCCCGATGTTTTATGACCTATTTTGCTACACTATGTACACTTCCTTACCCACGGAGGTAAGGGGGGAATGTTGGATAATTGTAAAGCCACATGGTGGCACCCACAGTTGACAAAAGAGGTGCTGAACATTGTGTCCCAATGCCAGATTTGCCAGAGGCACAACCCTGGAAGAGCCGTGCGGACCGAACCAGGACATACGCCTGTACCGAACCGGCCCTTCCAAAGCATACTAATCGATTTTATTGACCTACCTAGAGTACAAAATTACAAGCATTGTTTAGTTATTATAGATCTTTTCAGTCGATGGGTTGAAACAGTCCCTACTACTAATGCAACAGCCCAGTCTACTGTTGCTGTCTTACTACGCGAGATAATACCAAGGTTTGGACTGCCTACTGTTATCAGTTCAGACAATGGACCACACTTTACCGCTAAAGTAAATGATGAAATGTGTAAACAATTGAATATACGACAGCAATTTCACTGTGTTCACCATCCGCAAGCTGCAGGAATTGTGGAACGAGCAAATGGAACATTGAAAAATAAGCTTGCAAAATTAACGGAGGAAACCAAGCTTAACTGGGTCCAAGTTCTTCCCATGGCCCTTTTTGCTATGCGTGTTACTCCCCATTCTACTACACTGTTAAACCCCTGCAGAAGTAATGTATGGAAGACGCCTCAGGACTCCCAGGTACTTCCTTTTATTCTGAGGCTTTGGCATCTGGTCATAGACTCTCCCACTAGTGGAAACATCCTCTCCACATCCACTCTATCCAGGCCTTTCACTATTCGATAAGTTTCAATGAGGTACCCTCTCATTCTTCTGAACTCCAGCGAGTGCAGGCCCAGTGCCGTCAAACGCTCTATTTGGACAGTTCTGTTTGTGGGTTTTGGGGAGAAGGTAAAAACGGGCCGTAGGGATTGGTCCAGGGAGTTGAGCCCGCTGATTGGACAGCGACGTCACGTGTGGTTTTGGCGCCCAAAACCAGTCAGTTAGGAGAGTTCTTCGAAGTGAACAGTTAGAATTAATGGTAGGCTTTCAACCCAAAAACATCACCTATTCCTTTTCTCAGAGATGCTGCCTGACCCACTGAGTTACTTCAGCTTTTGCGTCTATCTTCGCCTAGACCTAAAGCTCGCTAATGTCGGGTTAATAGGCGGCAGGGTTGACCAGAGAGCAACCACAGTAACCGAGGCAGATGTTTGCGGCTGGTGCTTGCAAACCCCTGCCTCGGTTTCTGTGGTTGCTCCCTGGTCAACCCTGCCGCCTTTTTGCAGGACACCCCGACTCACACCACCACAGTGCCCCATGACTGCCCGGCCCTTAACGATGCTTTCACCCAGTCTCGTGCCGACCTGACCGATATCCCCTTTTCTGAAGCACCTGATATTTTTGTTGATGGATCCTCCTTTATTGATCATCTGGGTCACCGCTGTTCAGGGTATGCCGTTACTCACGATCAGGTTATCCTTGAGAATGCAGCAGCCACTATCCGCACAACAGGCCCTTACCCGTGCCTGCATCCTTATCACTGGGCAGACCGCAAATATCTACACAGATTCCCGGTATGCCTTTGGTGTTGCCCACGACTTTAACGCCCTTTGGCAGCACCGGGGATTCTTAACCCCTACGGGAACTCCTATTAAAAATGTCCTGTTCGTGACCAATTTGTTACAGGCAATAACCTTGCCCGCACAGCTAGCGGTTGTTAAACGCGCTGCACACACCACCTTTAAAGACCCTATCTCCCATGGCAACCATGCTGCTGATGTTGTGTGTGGCACGCCGTGCTTCGACTGCACGAACCCTTGTATTACCCCCAGGAGAGATGAGTGTTTTCCACTCAGTCCTCGCCTTACCCAGACAACAGGGAAATCTTGAAAACGCAAGGGGACCCAGCAAGGGGAATTACCAAATGGCGCCAGGCGAATTGCCGACAACGACCCTCCGACTTCCTATGGCAAAGTCTGCGTTCCCCATGTTTTATGACCCATTTTGCTACACTATATACACTTCCTTACCCATGGAGGTAAGGGGGAATGTTGAATAATTGTAAAGCCACATGGTGGCACCCACAGTTGACAAAAGAGGTGCTGAACATTGTGTCCCAATGCCATATTTGCCAGAGGCACAACCCTGGAAGAGCCGTGCGGACCGAACCAGGACATACGTCTGTACCGAACCGGCCCTTCTAGTGCATACTAATCGATTTTATTGACCTACCGAGAGTACAAAATTACAAGCATTGATTAGTTATTATAGATCTTTTCAGTCGATGGGTTGAAACAGTCCCTACTACTGATGCAACAGGCCAGTCTACTGTTGCTGTCTTTCTACGCGAGATAATACCAAGGTTTGGACTGCCTACTGTTATCAATTCAGACAATGGACCACACTTTACCGCTAAAGTAAATGATGAAATGTGTAAACAATTGAATATACGACAGCAATTTCACTGTGTTCACCATCCGCAAGCTGCAGGAATTGTGGAACGAGCAAATGGAACATTGAAAAATAAGCTTGCAAAGTTAACGGAGGAAACCAAGCTTAACTGGGTCCAAGTTCTTCCCATGGCCCTTTTTGCTATGCGTGTTACTCCCCATTCTACTACACTGTTAAACCCCTGCAGAAGTAATGTATGGAAGACCCCTCAGGACTCCCAGGTACTTCCTTTTATTCTGAGGCTTTGGCATCTGGTCATAGACTCTCCCACTAGTGGAAACATCCTCTCCACATCCACTCTATCCAGGCCTTTCACTATTTGATAAGTTTCAATGAGGTACCCTTTCATTCTTCTGAACTCCAGCGAGTGCAGGCCCAGTGCCGTCAAACGCTCATCTCAGATATGGGGCCCAAAACTGCTCACAATATTCCTCGTAGTGTAGGATGGAAATAGTATAGTCGGGCGTGGAAACTGGCACAACGCTTCCACCTTGTCCGGGAGCGGCAGCGCCCCGTGCGGGGTCACGTGGTGGCCCAGGAAATCAATGGACGACACCCCGAAACGGCATTTGGTGATGTTGATGGCCAGCCCATGATCGCTTAGGTGCTGACATAGCTGGCGGAGATGGGGAGCATGCTGCTGTCTCGAGTGGCTCGCCACCAAAATGTCATCGAGATATATGAACACAAAGTCCAGGCCACGGCACACACAGTCCATAAGCCGCTGAAAAGCTTGCGCAGTGTTCTTAAGTCCGAACGTCATATGGAGGAATTCGAAAAGGCCAAATGGCGTCACGATGGCCGTCTTGGGGACGTCGTCAGGGTGGACGGGAATTTGATTGTAGCCACGCACGAGATCGACCTTGGAAAACACCGTGGCCCCAGCCAGGTGTGCGTTAAAGTCCTGAATGTGGGGGACCGGATACCTGTCAGCGATTGTGGCATAGTTAAGCCGACGGTGGTCACCACAAGGACGCCAACCACCGTCGGCCTTGGGGACCATATGGAGCGGGGACGCCCACGGGCTGTCTGAGCGACGCACAATACCCAGTGATTCCATAAGGCGGAACTACTCCCGAGCGAGACGAAGCTTGTCCGGTGGAAGACGCCGCGCCCGTGTGTGCAAGGGCGGGCCAGTGGTGGGAATGTGATGCTCCATCCCGTTAGAGAAGTCAATGTTCATACCGCTGGGGTGTAAACTACCCAAGCGAAATATGAGGTGCTGTCCCTCCAATTTGCGCTGGGCCTCACTCTGACAATGGGGGAGGCCCAGGACAGAAAGGTCAGATTGGGAAAGACGAGCACCCCAGGCCTTAATCTCCAACACCATTACTGATCTCATCTTTTCCGGCTCTCTGCCCACTAAAGCCTCCAAACTTATCGTTCCCCAGCCCCACACAGCCCGTTTTTACCTTCTCCCCAAAACCCACAAACAGAACTGTCCTGGCAGACCCATTGTTTCTGCTTGTTCATGTCCCACCAAATTAATTTACACCTACCTCGACTCCATCCTATCCCCCCTAGTCAAATCCCTCCCCACCTACGTCCAAGGCACCTCACATGCTCTCCGTCTCCTCGATAACTTCCGGTTTCCAGGCCCCCACTCCCTCATCTTTACCATGGATGTCCAGTCACACTACACTTCCATCCCCCACAAGGATGGTGTAAAAGCCCTCCGTTTCTTCCTCGACGGCAGAACCAGCCAATTTTCATCTACCAATACTCTCCTCCGCCTAACAGAGCTGGTCCTTACCTTCAACAACTTCTCCTTTGACTCATCTCACTTCCTCCAAATCTAAGGCGTAGCTATGGGCACTCGCATGGGTCGTAGCTATGTCTGCCTCTTTGTCGGGTACGTCGAACAATCCCTGGCCCTATCCCCAAACCCTACCTCTCCAACATTGATGACTGCATTGGTGCTACCTCTGGTACCCATGCAGAACTCACAGACTTCATCAATTTCACAACTAATTTCCATCCTGCTCTTAAATATACTTGGACCATCTCCGACATCTCCCTACCATTTCTGGATGTCACCATCTCCATCACAGGAGACAGACTAATGGCGGACATCTACTACAAACCCACTGACTTCCATAGCTATCTTGACTACACTTCCTCCCACCCTGTTTCCTGTTTAATCTCTATCCCCTACTCCCAATTTCTCCGTCTGCACCACACCTGCATCCAGGATGAGGTGTTCCATACCAGGGCATCAGAGATGTCCTCATTCATTAGGAAACGGGGGTTTCCCTCTTCCATTATAAATGGGGCTCACAATAGGGTCTCCTCAATATCCTGCAGCTCCGCTCTTGCTCCCCCTCCCCCAATTCGGTAACAAGGACAGAGTTCCCCTTGTCCTCACCTTTCACCCCATCAATCGTCGCATACAACAAATTGTCCTCCAACATTTCCGCCACCTCCAATGGATCCCACTACTGGCCACATCTTACCATCTCCACCCCCTTCTGCTTTCCGCAGAGACCATTCACTCCGAAACTCCCTGGTCCACTCGTCTCTTCCCACCCAAACCACCCCCTCCTCAGGTACTTTCCTCTGCATCCGCAGGAAATGCAACACCTGTCCCTTTACCTCCCCCCTCGACTCCATCCAAGGACCCAAACAGTCTTTCCAGGTGAGGCAGAGGTTCACTTGCACCTCTTCCAATCTCAACTACTGTATCTGCTGTTCCAGGTGTCAACTTCTCTACATCGGTGAGACCAAGCGCAGGCTCGGCGATCGTTTTGCTCAACACCTCCGCTCAGTCCGTCTCAACCAACCTGATCTCCCAGTGGCTCAGCACTTCAACTCTCCCTCCCATTCCCAATCTGACCTTTCTGTCCTGGGCCTTTGCCATTGTCAGAGTGAGGCCCAGCACAAATTGGAGGAACAGCACCTCATATTTTGCTTGGGTAGTTTATACCCCAGCGGTATGAACATTGACTTCTCTAACTTCAGATAGTCCCTGCTTTCCCTCTGTATCCCCTCCCCCTTCCCAGTTCTCCCACTAGCCTTCCTGTCTCTGACTACATCCTATCTTTGTCCCGCCCCCTCCCCTGACATCAGTCTGAAGAAGGGTCTCGACCCGAAACGTCCTTCCCTCCAGTGAGGCTGCCTGACCTGCTGAGTTACTCCAGCATTTTGTGTCTACCTTCGATTTTAACCAGCATCTGCAGTTTTTCTCATACACACAGCAGAATGGAAAAACCATCCACACCTTTTAGAGTAGTTCTCATCTGACTCGCGCTGAGAGTCAGTTTTAAGCTTATCAGCGCATGAGTTTTAGCCGACAGATAAGTATTACAAAGTGTAACATTGTGCGGTTGACCGGAGGCACAATGGTTATGTATTTGTGAGTGCCAAATGGTATCTTAGTAACTATATTTTCTCAGGAGTCTGTTTGGTCTTGAACGTCCAAGTTTGTGCCAAACCACCCCATGCATTTTGGGATGTTGAGGATACACACAGCAGAGTCCCTTAGAGGAAAACCATCCACACCTTTTAAAGTAGAGTCATACAGCACGGAAACAGGCCCTTCAGCCCATCATGTCTACCCCCACCAAGTACGTATCTATACTAATTTCATTTTCTAGCACTATGTCTAAGCAATTCCAATGCTCATCTACTGTAGATGGTTCTTGTATTCTGCATTCTCGATGAAACCAGGCATTCATCTGAACATCCAACTGCAGGGTTTTGAAGTCAATATAACCTTGACAACTTTGGTCATTGACATTCCCCTTGTTCTTTCCACCATCCTCGCTGCTCCCCTTCTGTGATCTCTCCAGTTCTACAAACACGGTTCAACCCGGACTCACTACCACAGCCACATGTGCTTCCTTGGTGCTTGCCTGCACCTATCTCCTCATCCACTGCCAACAATGGACCATTGTGGGCTCCAATTTACCTTGGTCATTGATGCCGTCTCTGATTTGTTCCATTCCTTTTCATGCCACTAGTTTCCCTCCCCCACCCCCAGCCACGACTCTCAGTCTGAAGAAGGCTTTCAACCCAAAAACATCACCTATTCCTATTCTCAGAGATGCTGCCTGACCCACTGAGTTACTTCAGCTTTTGCGCCTATCTTCGCCTAGACCTAAAGCTCGCTAATGTCGGGTTAATAGGCGGCAGGGTTGACCAGGGAGGAACCACAGTAACTGAGGCAGGTGTTTGCGGCTGGTGCTTGCAAACCCCTGTCTCGGTTTCTGTGGTTGCTCCCTGGTCAACCCTGCCGCCTTTTTGCAGGACACCCCAACTCACACCACCACAGTGCCCCACGACTGCCCAGCCCTTAACGATGCTTTCACCCAGTCTCGTGCCGACCTGACCGATATCCCCTTTTCTGCAGCACCTGATATTTTTGTTGATGGATCCTCCTTTATTGATCATCTGGGTCACCGCTGTTCAGGGTATGCCGATACTCACGATCAGGTTTTCCTTGAGAATGCAGCAGCCACTATCCGCACAACATGCCCTTACCCGTGCCTGCATCCTTATCACTGGGCAGACCGCAAATATCTACACAGATTCCCGGTATGCCTTTGGTGTTGCCCACGACTTTAACGCCCTTTGGCAGCACCGGGGATTCTTAACCCCTACGGGAACTCCTATTAAAAATGTCCTGTTCGTGACCAGTTTGTTACAGGCAATAACCTTGCCCGCACAGCTAGCGGTTGTTAAACGCGCTGCACACACCACCTTTAAAGACCCTATCTCCCGGGGCAACCATGCTGCTGATGTTGTGTGTGGCACGCCGTGCTTCGACTGCATGAACCCTTGTAGTACCCCCAGGAGAGATGAGTGTTTTCCACTCAGTCCTTGCCTTACCCAGACAACAGGGAAATCTTGAAAACGCAAGGGGACCCAGCAAGGGAAATTACCAAATGGCGCCAGGCGAATTGCCGACAACGACCCTCCGACTTCCTATGGCAAAGTCTGCTTTTCCGATGTTTTATGACCTATTTTGCTACACTACGTACACTTCCTTACCCACGGAGGTAAGGGGGGAATGTTGGATAATTGTAAAGCCACATGGTGGCACCCACAGTTGACAAAAGAGGTGCTGAACATTGTGTCCCAATGCCAGATTTGCCAGAGGCACAACCCTGGAAGAGCCGTGCGGACCGAACCAGGACGTACGCCTGTACCGAACCGGCCCTTCCAGTGCATACTAATCGATTTTATTGACCTACCTAGAGTACAAAATTACAAGCATTGTTTAGTTATTATAGATCTTTTCAGTCGATGGGTTGAAACAGTCCCTACTACTAATGCAACAGCCCAGTCTACTGTTGCTGTCTTACTACGCGAGATAATACCAAGGTTTGGACTGCCCGCACAACTAGCGGTTGTTAAACGCGCTGCACACAGAGGAGGTAGTTGTGTCGAGTACTATAACGGACATTTAAAAGACATTTGGATGGGTACATGGATAGGAAAAGTTTAGAGGGATATGGGCCAAATGTGAGCAGGTGGGACCAATGACGGTGGGGTATCTTGGTCGGCATGGGCAAGTTGGGCCGAAGGGCCTGTGACTCCATAAACCTGGAACGTCCGATCCAACAAGGCTGTGGGAATAGCTACAGTGAACAGATGCTGCAGCTCAAGAAGTGAGACTTACTGCCACCTTTTATTAATTAAACACCAGCATTTTCTCACGTTTTCCTCCCTTTTTGATTATACACTTGGACAAGCTAAGATTTGCCTCCTTTTCATCCCTCACCTTTGGCACTCACTCCACCCATGTGCCAATCCACACCTCCCTCACCTGTATCCACCTATCACTTGGCAGGCTTTGTCTCGCTCCCACCTCTCTTTTCCAGTTTCCTCCCCTCCCCTCCCCTCCCTCCCCCTTCCCCCTCCCCCCCCCCCACTCCATTCCAATCAGTCTGAAGAAGGGTCCCCACCCAAATGTCACCTACCCACTCCCTCCACAGGTGGTTGAAACAAAGAACTGCAGATGCTGGTTTACGCCAGAGACAGACACAAAGTGCTAGAGTAACTCAGCGGGTCAGCTGGCATCGCTGGAGAAAAATGATGGGTGACTTCTTCAGTCTGAATGTTGCCTGGGCTGCTGAGTTCCTCCAGCACTTTGTGTTTTGCTGAAGATTCCAACACCTGCAGTTCCTCGTGTCTCCAGAATGTGCGTCCTTTGTTTTGCTGCCTCGGTCGGTAGCCCGAGGGAACAATTTGTTTAATTCTGTTGTGTGCAAGCAACTCTCGTTACCAACCATTTTTCTCCCAGCCAACACGCACAAATCCAAACACATCACAGACGCCCATGGGTGGAGCATGCAGTTGCTTTAAAGTGCAGCACACAATCCCAGTGCAGCTAACTCGGTTCCTTCTGTGGCTGTGACCATCGCTTCTGTTTGCTTTCCTCAACGACATCCTGGTGTTGCAGAAATGGACCTTGTCAACAAAATGCTATCCGGTGCCACCGGGACATCACTGATAAAGGGTAAATAATCTGCAGAGACACTAAAGTTTGGCTGTTCTGTACTTTGAATTTACTCACCTGCGAACCCTTATGCCCGATCTTTAATGCATGTAAAGTAAGAACAGGATGTACAGCGGTGAGGGAAAAAGAGGAGGTTAAGTAGGATGTCACGGTCGTGTTCTGAGGTGATATTATGGATGGTTCGTCCAGTGAGGCTATATGGGTGGAGCTGAGGAACAAGAAAGGGATGGTCACGTTGTTGGGGGTGTACTACAGACCCCCGAATAGTCAACGGGAATTAGAAGAACAAATGTGCTGGGAGATTGTGTCGGGTCGGCACGGTGGCGCAGCGGTAGAGTTGCTGCCTTACAGCGAATGCAGCGCCGGAGACTCGGGTTCGATCCTGACTATGGGTGCTGTACTGTACGGAGTTTGTACGTTCTCCCTGTGACCTGCGTGGGTTTTCTCCGAGATCTCCGGTTTCCTCCCACATTCCAAAGACGTACAGGTTTGTAGGTAAATTGGCTGGGCAAATGTAAAAATTGTCCCTAGTGGGTGTAGGATAGTGTTAATGGGCGGGGCGGACCCGATGGGCCGAAATGCCTGTTTCTGCGCTGTATCTCTAAATCTAAAAAAAAAAAATTGCAGACAGCTGCAGGTTGTTGTAGGGTATTTTAACTTTTCCAATATATAGACTGGGACAATCATAGCCTGAAGGGTTTAGATGGGGTGCAATTCCTCAAAAGTGTTTGTTGTACTTCGTGGTCCGGTACCTGTTGTACCTTTGTTGAGACTCTGGACGGACCACAAGTACACGTGTGTAAAAGGTTACAATGCTGGAGCTCAACTCCAGGCTGTTTATTCCGTGGCCACCTGGAGCCAGAGTGGCCGCCTAATCACACCAATCACTTATATACACAGGCATACAAAGTAGTCCTTGTGATCAACAAAGTAGTCCTAGCAATATCACAACATCCCCCTTGTCTTATATATTACAACATCCCCCTTGTCTTATATAAAATCTTTGTTTTGTCTACATTTTGTTTTATGTATTGTTTTCTTTACCATTCTAGGGCTAAAATATATTTAACAAACAAAACCAAAACACCATTGCTTTTTGCAAACAAAACCAATAACACAACTAAACACAATTGCTTTTTTCGCCATCATGGTGGTCACTCCTCTGCGGGAGTTCACTCATCGCCGGGTGGTCACCCATCTCCGGGTGGTCACCCATCTCCGGGTGGTCACCCATCTCCGGGTGGTCACTCATCTCCGGGTGGTCACTCATCTCCGGGTGGTCACCCATCTCCGGGTGGTCACCCATCTCCGGGTGGTCACTCATCTCCGGGTGGTCACCCATCTCCGGGTGGTCACTCCACAGATATATACATATATATACCAGAGCATCAAATATAATACATTAAGCTTTCAGTACACAGATCATTACACAGATCATTAACACAAAATATTCATTTTGTTCCATATCTTCCCCTCAAGAAGACTTGCTGTGGAGATCAAACGTAGTGTAGGCTCTAGATGCTCCACCACCATGATTTGGCTCACAACGCTGAGCTCGCAAAACGCTGGGCTGCCAACGCTGGGCTGCCACTGCTGGGCTCCCACTGCTAGGCTGGCACTGCTGGGCTGGCACTGCTGGGCTCCCACTGCTGGGCTCGCGCTGCTGTAACCGCGGTGCAATCGGGCCTTGGCTGCGATGCGCGCTGGCCCCGCCCACAGGTGCTCCCGGCCGCTGCCGCTCAAATTCGAACGCGCTGCCGCTGCCTCTGGCCCAGGGCCGTCCCGACTCTCCGGTCGCCGCGCCAGGGTAAGTACGCAGTGCCTCGGCCTTACCGGCCGCCGCACACCTCCGTGGGTGTCGGGTCTCCCGGTATCTCTCCCCCGCGAAGCAGTCGCAGGCTCCCAATCTCGGGCCTGCACAGGTGCTGGGGCGCGACGTGGGCCTACACGCACCTCCCCCAGCAGCTCGCAGCGTCCCGTCAGCAACTTGGCGCCGACTACTGAGCAGGTAACTATACCAACTCATACTGGCCCTGTCGGGTTGCACTCCTAGCGTCCTGTACCGAGCTGGAAACTTTTCTTTAGCTTTGTTTCCATTCAGGGCTCTTTTGTTTTTTTTAACCTTTTCTGCTTGGGCATGCTTCATTCCCTCCCTAGGCGAAACACCAAACCGCTGCCACCATGTTGTACTTCGTGGTCCGGTACCTGTTGTACCTTTGTTGAGACTCTGGACGGACCACAAGTACATATGTGTAAAAGGTTACAATGCTGGAGCTCAACTCCAGGCTGTTTATTCCGTGGCCACCTGGAACCAGAGTGGCCGCCTAATCACACCAATCACTTATATACACAGGCATACAAAGTAGTCCTTGTGACCAACAAAGTAGTCCTAGCAATATCACAACAACCCCCTTGTCTTATATATTACAACAGTGTTCAGGAGAGTTTTCTTAAGCAGTATGTGGAGGCCCCCACACATGAGAGGGCGACGCTGGATCTAGTATTGGGAAATTGGGAAGGGCAAGTGTGTGTGGAGGAGCCTTTTGGGACCAGTGACCACAGTTCAATTAGGTTTAAGATACAGATACTCCCCGACTTACGATATTTTGACTTACGATATTTCGACTTCACGATGGTGCAATAGCGATACACATTCAGTAGAAACCATACTTTGAATTTTGATCTTTTCCTTGGCTTTTCCAGGACTCGCTGACCTGTCCCCTGCTCAGACTGGCATTGTCATATGCAGTGCGTTACTCCCTCGTGATGCTGGGCAATTGCAGCAAGCCACGACGTCTACAAAACGCCCATCTGTGTCTCCTGTGGCTTCTGGTTTGAAGAAGAAGAAGAAGAGGAATGCAATTAGTCATGATATGAAACTCAAGATAATTGCCCAACATGAAAACGGCAAGCAAGTTAGCGCCATCGCGCGTGCGTTCGGACTTCCGCATTCGACGATCTCGTCCATCATAAAGGAGAAGAAGCGAATCTGTGATGCGGCGAAAACGTCAGCATTGGAGAAATCTGCAGTCATCACGCAGAAAAGAGCTGGGCTGATTGACGATATGGAGAAATTACTTGTCCCGTGGATTGAAGGCCAGATACAGAAGTGCATACCGCTTCGCCTTCTGACGATCCAGGATAAGGCAAGAAGTCTATTCAATATGCTAAAAGAGTGTGCTGATGATCCTACGTATACACAAGTGTTTACAGCAAATCATGGATGGTTCCAACGCTTCAAAAGGCGTCATAATTTTCATAATGTGAAGGTAGACAGTGAGGCAGCAAGTGCCAATGCTGAAGTTGCCGAAGCTTTTAAGGAAGAGCTGCATAGGATAATTGTGGATGAGAAATATTTGCCAGAACAAATATTCAATGTGGATGCAACGGGCTTGCTCTGGAAGCATATGCCAGGATTCAAAGCATGCAACGACTATGTAACGCTGCTGTTGGGTGGAAATGTTGCAGGGTTCAAATTAAAGCCTTTACTAATTTACCACTCAGAGAACCCTAGAGCATTCAAGAATGTGAGTAAGCACATGCTTCCTGTTTACTATCGCCATGACAAGAAAGCCTGGATGACATTAGCCTTGTTTGAAGACTGGTTTCTACACTGTTTTATTCCACAGGCAAGAGAACATTGTACGCAAAACAACATCCCATTCAAAATTCTTCTGATCTTGGATAATGATCCAGGCCATCCACAGCACATTGGCGACATGCATCCCGATGTAAAGGTTGTGTATTTGCCGTTGAACACATCCACACTTATTCAACCAATGGACCTAGGAGCAACAGCTGCGTTCAAAGCCTACTATTTACACCAAACGTTTGCACAGGCTGTTGAAGCGACTGAATCTGGCCAAACATTCCGAGAGTTTTGGAAAGGTTTTAACATTCTAAATGCAATCCGGAATATTGCTGCAGCATGGGAAGAAGTCACACAGCAATGCATGAATGGCGTTTGGAAGAAAATTATGAAGACACATGTGAACACATTCAAAGACTTTAACAAAGATTCTGCTATTGATGACATAGTAAGTAACAAGATATTAGTGCTTGTGAAACAGCTAGAATTGGACATTGATGAAGAAGATATTCATGAGCTTGTTGGCATTGAGGCTGAAGAACTTTCCGATGAGGAGCTGATCGAACTGGAGGAAGAAAGAAGGAACGAAGCTGAGGCAGAGGAAGAAGAAGTTATACCCGAGGCACCGAAAACGTTCACAACAGTGAAACTGAAGGAGGCGTTTACTACCATCAGCAGCGGCGTGCGGTTGTTGGAAGAAATGGACGTCAATTACGAGAGGTTCATAAAAGCTGACAGGCAGATACAGGATGCTCTTGCCTACTATAGGGAAATATATAATGGAAAGAAAAAACAAACTGTACCGTCAAAAATTGATATCTTCCTGAAGAACATTATGCCTGCTAACCAATCAATAAGTGTCGATACCCCTGTGCCTTCTCCTACTATTCTCGAGCCTCATCAGGAGAGAGAGAATATTTTGTAGGTAAGTGTGAGGTGTTGCATTTTGGGATGTCAAAGCACAGTAAATGGTTGGCCTCTGGGTAGTGTTGTAGAGCAGAGGGATCTAGGAGTACAGGTGCATGGTTCCTTGAAGGTCAAGTCGCAGGTAGATAAGGTGGTCAAAAAGGCTTTTGGCACATTGGCCTTCATCAGTCAGAGTATTGAATATAGAAGTTAGGAGGTCATGTTGCAGTTGTATAAAACGTTGGTGAGACCACATTAGAATATTGTGTTTAGTTGTGGGCAAAGATATTGTCAAGCTTGAAAGGGTTCATAAAAGATTTATGAGGATGTTGCCAGGACTAGAGGATGTGAGCTACAGGGGGAGGTTGAGGAGGCTGGGTTTCTATTCCATGGAGCGCATGAGGATAAGGGGTGATCTGAGAGAGGTATATAAGATCATGAGAGGAATAGATCGGGTAGATGCACAGAATTTTTTGCACAGAGTAGGGGAATCGAGGACCAGAGGACATAGGTTCAAGGTGAAGGGGAACAAATTTAATAGGAATCTAAGGGGTAATTTTTTCACACAGAAGGTGGTGGGTGTATGGAACAAGCTGCCAGAGGAGGTAGTTTCTGTGCTGTATCTCTAAACCAAACTAAACTATGACTCTATGACTCTAGGAAAGGTTTAGAGGGATGTGGGCCGAAAGTGGTTGAATGGGACTGGTGATGATGGGCATCTTGGTTGATATGGACAACTTGGGCCAAAGAGCCTGTTTCCATACTCAACATCTTCTACATCTCCCCAATTATGTAGAGTCCTCAGTGAGTGGCAACTGGCACTTTGTTGTAACACCATCTGCGGGCTTTCCCCTGCCCAGCGAGATGAAGACTGAGAGACAGCCCGCGCCAGGGACTCAGGCAGTCCAGGAGTTCTCAGATATGTCGACCCTGGGATTTTAAATCCCCTACCTAAACACAATAAGCTGGAGTAACTCAGCGGGCCAGGCAGCATCTCTGGTGGAAAAGATTAGGTGACATTTTGGGTTGAGACCCTTCTTCAGACTATCCCCTAAACTGGAACTGTGGTTGATAGGATGTCTTGGATTGGAGTAGTGTAATGCAGCCATGCTAGGCTGAGGCACGCAGCTCCAGCCCAAGTTCAATTGTGATAGTGGACAGCAAAACAAGTGCATTGACTTCATCAAATGAACTTTTTTTCTTTTCAGCTATTGATAAGTTGCAGCCGTTTTGAAAGAGAAAGGTACTGAAGCAATCAAAAAAGCTAGTGGAAATATTCAAAATGTAATCTGTCATCTCCAACTTGAAGCAATGTTTATCGTTACAGTTTATCTGGAACTGTCCTTGTTTGGAAACAAATTTGTGCCTTTAAATGAACTCTACTCCCTTTTCACCTACAACTGCACACCTGTACATGGTTCTAACACCATTATTAAGTTTGCAGATGATACAACGGTGATTGGCCTCATCAGCGACAACGATGAGTCGGCCTATAGGGAGGAGGTCCAGCTACTTGCAATGTGGTGCGCTGACAACAACCTGGTCCTTAACACCAAGAAGACCAAGGAGCTCATTGTGGACTACAGAAGGACTAGGGGTGGTACGCAAGCCCCCCATCCATATTAACGGGACGGAGGTGGAGCGTGTTTCCAGTTTCAGGTTCTTGAGTGCCAACATTTCTGATGACCTCTCTTGGACCCACAATACCTCAACACTGATCAAGAAGGCTCACCAGCGTCTCTTCTTCCTGAGGAGACTAAAGAAGGTCCATCTGTCTCCTCCGATTCTGGTGAACTTCTACCGCTGCACTATCGAGAGCATCCTTACTAACTGTATCACAGTATGGTATGGCAACTGCTCTGTCTCCGACCGGAAAGCACTGCAGAGGGTGGTGAAAACTGCCCAACGCATCACCGGTTCCTCACTCCCCTTCATTGAGTCTATCCAGAGTAGGCGATGTCTGCGAAGGGCGCGCTGCATCGTCAAGGACAGCACTCACCCCAACCACAGATTGTTTACCCTCCTCCCGGAGCTACAGGTCTCTCCGTTCCCGGACCTGTAGGTTCAGGAACAGCTTCTTTCCTGCGGTCGTTACCTTACTTAACTCTGCGCTTCGGTGATTGCTGCCATCCCCCCCACCCACCCCCCCTCGGGCACTCCTCCCATCAGTGACTGATCTCGCTCACCGGAATTTCCACTACCGCTACTGTGCATATATGTATATATTATATGTTTTACTATTCCATCGCATGCGCTCTGGTTAAGATGCTAACTGCATTTCGTTGTCTCTGTACTTGTACACTGCACAGACAATAAAGTTTGTATTGTATTGTATAAAATACTTCTTTAAATGAACTTACTGATCAGCTTTAAACATTTACACATTGATCTTTCCATTTGAAAGTCACTTACTGCCATTCTGTTTGCTAATTTGTTTGCATTTTTATAATACCCGTCACATCTATGCTATTGAATGGTTGATCCTCAGCAGAGGCCTTACCTTTGTTCCCCTGCTCCCCCACCTCAGAATTCCGGGCCCACCATGACGTCGAGGTCTTCTTCAATCACCTCAACATTGCCCATCTCCAACATTCTCCCACCTCTTGGATTCCCCCTGCTGCTCTTCTACCCCCTCCCCCCCACCCCCCCTCCTCCCCTCCCCCCCATCCCCTCCCCTCCCCTCCCATGTCCACACTGTCCTTTCTGTCCTGGGCCTCCTCCACTGTCAGAGTGAGGCCCAACCCAAATTGGAGTAACAGCACCTCAAAATTCGCTTGGGCAGCTCACACCCCAGTGGTATAAATATTGACTTCTCTAACTTTAAGTAACCCTTGCTTTCCCTCTCCATCCTTCCCCCTTCCTAGTTCTATAACTAGTTTGACAAGAACCCACGTGGTCACGGGGAGAACGTACAACAATCCGTACAGACAGTGCCCATGGTCGGGGTCGAACACGGGTCTCCGGTGCTGCAAGCGCTGTAAGGCAGCAACTCTACCGCTGTGCCACCTTGCTGCCCAGCCCTGCATTGCCTGCTTTTACCTCCACCCCAAAATCCATAGACAGGACTTCCCTGTCAAACCTATCGACTCTGCCTGTTCCTGCCCCACTGAACTCATCTCCACATGCCTTGATGCCAACCTATCCCCCCTTGTCCAGTCCCTTCCCACCTGCATCCGAGACACCTCACATTCCCAGGTAAACTCATTAATAACTTTCTATTTCAAGTTAACCTTTACCATGGACGTCCAGTCCCTCTACACTTCCATCCCCCACCAGGAAGGTATCAAGGCCCTCCACTCCTTCCTTGGACAGAGACCCAATAAATTTCACTCCACTAACACTCTCCTCCGCCTGGCAGAACGTGACCAGCTTTCTTTCCCATCTTCCCCCACCCCCCCCCCCCCCCTCTCCTCCTTCAATCAGGTGGCGTTTCGGGTCAAGAGCCTTCTTCAGACAGATTGTGTGGGGTGGGGATGAGAGGGATGGGGGAGGATAGTTGGGAGAGTGGAGAGGCAGGACAATGCATGGCAGGTAACAGGTGAACACAGGCAGGGGAGGGTTTTCTCTTTTGTATCTTCTCTTTCCTTTTATGGTTCAATGCTACTCTTTTGTCACATGTATACTGGCATACAATTCAATAAAAGTAATACTTTACAAAAGCACGGTCTTAGTTAAGACTACACTGAGGCAGTACACAAGAGTCGCCATGTTTGGGCGCCATTTTCCCTGATTCACGTCCAAGTTGTTGTAATTGTAAAGTTCCTATCTTGGCCATGAAGGCGGCATTGCGGAGTCGGCCTGGCCAAACGAAGTTGTTGGTGTTCGCCACCGCAGGCCGCGTCCGGTCCACGTGCTCGGCCTCTTGGCGCGGTGCCCGATCCAGTCGAGCCCCAGGCTGCTGCAGGGCCTCCAGGGGCCCACTCCACCGACGCCCCGACCTTCGTCCCCTTAATTCTTCGTGTCCTGGGGGCTGATGCTTCCCTCAGCTGATCTGGGTAGCATCCAGAGCAAAGATGCTAGAGGAGCTAGATATACCACTCGACCCTAAAAACCGTACTATGTCATGACGCCATTTTAGTAAGCAGAAACTTGCAGAAACATTTTAAAAGAAAAATAACAAAAATCTGTGAATTGATAGATGAGATATATTCTGCATTTTAATGGTATCATCACACATACTGTTCCCCCAAAACACTGATTACACTGCAAGAGGCAGAGCGAACGGCGGGTTTTGCCGACTAAAATGGCGGCCGTTCTACTCCTTTGCGTACTGCACTACACTACAGGCGATTTCAACGGAGTGGTCTATCTTGTTCCTCTAGTATCTTTGGTCCAGAGGTAAGACACCAAACCGCTTACCGAAGCCATTGTCTCTCTACCACTGCCACCACCAATTAACTTTTAAATCACTGATTCAAAATGATATCATGTTGCAGGGAGTGGGAGAAGAGATTGTTGAGAATTATTGTAGAGCGGCACCGCGGTAGAGTTACTGCCTCACAGCGTCAGAGACCCGGGTTCGATCCCGACCACGGGTGCTGTCTGTACGGAGATTGTACGTTCTCCCCGTGACCTAGTGGGTTTTCTCCGAGATCTTCGGTTTCCTCCCACACTCCAAAGACGTAGAGGCAGCGTGCGGGGATCGCTGGTCGGCGCGGACTCGGTGGGCCGAAGCTAGGGCCTATTTCCACGCTGTAACTCTGAACGACCCGCAGAATGGACGCTGGTTTACACCAAAGATAGGCACAAAAGGCTGGAGTAACTCAGCGGGTCAGGCAGCATCTCTGGCGAAAAAGGACGGGTGACACTTCAGGTCAGGACCCTTCTTCAGACTGAAAGTAAGGGGTGGAAGTGGGGGGGGGGAGTGAAGACCTGGAGGCAAGAAAAGACCAAGATCAAGATAGGCGGCCAGCGCTAATCATGGTCTTTATAAGCAAGTTCAGTATCTCGACTGAACATGTGCCGGTCAGAGGTTGCAGGAGCTTCTGGCGGTAACCGGGGATTAGGCCACTCCCTGTATCATCCCCCTCGGCACGGGTTGGACAGGGCTGGGGAAGGGACTAGTGCTACGGGGTTTGCCTGAAGGGGCTTGAGAGAGAACTCGTGCGTTAGACTGAAGAGAGTGGATGTTCTGTTGCTGCATTAAATTACTGTTAATACCTACCTGGCATCTTGCCTGATTCCTACTGCGTCCAGACCCACTACACTGGTGACCCTCGACATTTCCTCGCAAGTCGCGAGGGACCCGAACGTTCCTCAACCTGCCGGACCCCACCCTGCCGGACCCTGCCGGACCCCACCCCTTGGACCCTGCCGGACCCCACCCCTTGGACCCTGCCGGACCCCACCCCGTGGACCCTGCCGGACCCCACCCCGTGGACCCTGCCGACCGCACCGCTCTCCACGCCGTGGCGTTGAAGCTGCCTCCCCTTTGGACCGACGACCCTGCCTTCTGGTTTGACCAGGCCGAGGCGCAGTTTGCACTGCGGGGCGTGACAGGCGACGCAACCAAGTGCTTTTACGTTATCGGCGCCCTCGACCAGGCCACCGCGCGACGGGTCTGACCTATCCTCCGCGCCCCCCCGGTGGGTAATAGGTATGAGGACCTCAAGGCCTTTCTCCTACGGAAGTTCCACCTCAGCGAGGCCGAGCGGGCGACCCAGATCCTACGGATGACCGGCCTGGGTGACCGCCGCCCGTCGGTACTGCTGGGCAATATGCTGGCCCTGATGGTCGACCACGAGCCTTGCTTTTTATTTAAACACGCTTACCTGCTGCAGCTGCCGTCCGATCTCCGCCAGCAGCTCACCAACGACCCATTCACCGACATGCAGGCGGTGGGCGAGCGCGCCGATGAACTCTGGGTGGCCCGTCAGCTGGCCCTCGACGCGCTGGACGTTCCTCCGATGACAGACGGCAATCAGCAGGTCGGTGCCTCGATTGACTGCGTCTCCACCGCGCCTAAACGCCCTTCGTGGCGGGATCCGGCTGCCACGGCACACCCGGCCGGCCGCGTGTCTTTCCCGCGCAGCCGGCCGTTAGTTCCTCCGCACGCCACCGGAGGTCGCTGGTGGTCGGATCAGCCCACACAGCCGCGCGTTTCCACAGACGCCAGCAGAGGGCGCTGGTGCTTCTTTCACCGGCGCTGGGGCCCTTCAGCCCGTCAATGCCGGCAACCCTGCTCGTTCCCGGGAAATGCAGTGGCCGGCCGTCAGTGATTGCTTCAGCGGCCGGCCAGATTCATCGCGTGTTTGCGTGGGATCGCCGCACCGGGGCTCGTTTCCTTGTGGACAGGGGTTGAGGTGAGCGTTCTTCCCCCTTTGAATAATGACATCTGCACTGCTAAACGCAGCCCCCTCCTCACCGCGGCAAACGGGACTCCAATCCGCTCGTATGGGGTGTGCACGCTCTCCCTCAACTTCGGAGAGGGCCGCTTCTCCTGGCCATTCGTCAATGCGGATGTGTCCCAGCCGTTAATGGGTGCAGACTTTCTACGCGCACATTCCCTGCTCGTGGACGTCAAGCGGCAACGTTGGGTGCACTCCGTCACCTTGCAGCATGTTTCCCTCCGCGTGGGCGACCCAGTTGTGCTGCCTGATGGGCCCCTGTCGTCTCGCTCATTCTGGCCGACTTCCCCGAAATCCTCGTCCCCCAGTTCCACTCCTCTGTGCAATTACATTTACTGGCTAATAATAAATCTGACATTCTCTCCTTTTAATCTATGAGTCGGCCAAGTGACCAGTTCAGCCACAGAATAAGGTCATGAATCCAAACTCCATGTCTCACCAGTCACATCAGTCTGAAGAAGCGTCTCGACCCAAAAACGTCACCCATTCCTTCTCTCCAGAGATGCTGCCTGTCCCGCTGAGTTACTCCAGCATTTTGTGTCTACCCTCCATGTCCCATGTTCCTCAGCATCCTATTTATCCCAGGAGAGACGGCAAGGTATGGAACAACTCTTGGCACACAGTTTGAGGCAGGGTCTCGATCATGAATCAAGTAACAATTTGGAATGACACTTTCCCAAAACAAGTGCTGTATCTCCATCTACAGAGAAGAGCCCAAAATTAAGTTAGTCTTTTGTATTATTGTATTGAGAGATGTATTTATTTCATACAGAGACAGGGAGTAAACACACAACATAACACAGAAACTGCACTCAGCAGTACATAGAACATAAAACAGTACAGCACAGGAACAGGCCCTTTGGCCCACAATGTCTGAGCTGAACATGATGCCAAGTTAAATTGATCTCCTCTGCCTATTTGTGATCAATATCCCTCCATTCCCTATAAATTCATGTGCCTATCTAAAATCTACACTCTTCATCAGGAACCAGGGGGGGGGGGGGGGGGGGGGGGGGGAGGGGGGCAAGAGCTGTGAACTGACAATAAGAACAGAAAATGTTGGGAATACACAAGGGGTTAAGCAACGTCCATGGGGCAAGTAGCAGAGCGAACCTTTGAACAGAACCAAGATGTTAGGAGATAGACAGGGGAAGAGTGAATTAGTACGAGTGCTAGGCCTCCACGTCATGGTGGGCCCGGAATTCTGAGGTGGGGGAGCAGGGGAACAAAGGTAAGCAACGTCCATGGTTAATTGGCTTCTGTAAATTGCCTCAAGTGTGTAGGATGGGAAAAAAAGGGGTACCATAGATCTAGTAACCGGCCTAATTTCCTGTCTTATGGCCTACATTAAAATTTCAATGTCATAATCATAACCCCTAACGTTTGCAGTGCGGCACGGTGGCGCAGCGGTAGAGTTTCTGCCTCACAGCGTCAGAGACCTGGGTTCAATCCTGCCTATGGGTGCTGTCTGTACGTTCTCCCTGTGACCACATGGGTTTTCTCCGGGTGCTCTGGTCTCCTCCCACATAACGTACTAAAAAGTAAGCACCAAACCAATGCTCTTCAAAGCTGGCATCTAATGTACTCTACTGTACTGTACTCCCTGTACACACATGACTGTGTGGCCAGGTTCAGCTCCAACTCCATCATCAAGTTTGCTGATGACACTGTGGTGGTGGGCCTGATCTCCGATAACGATGAGAAGGCCTACCGGGAGGAGGTGACTGATCTGGCACTCTGGTGTCAGGACAACAGCCTCCTCTTAAATGTCACAAAAACTGAGGAGCTGATTGTAGACTTTAGAAGGGCTCAACATCCGAGGATGTACACGCCACTGGAGTTAAATGGGATTACTGTGGATAGGGTGAGCAGCTTTAAATAGCTGGGAGTCCACATCACAGAGGATCTGACATGGTCAACACACATTGCCGGACTGATGAGTAAGGCAAGGCAGCGCCTTTACCACCTCAGACAGTTATTTGACCAAAATGGCGGCGCTGCCCTAGCAGCTGCAGCTCACCTGCGGTCCATTTGTCTTTGTGTTTTTGTTGTTTTTTTTTGTCTTAATTGTAGTTGTGATGTGGTGTTTTTGTGTTTGTGTACTATGTGTGTATGTGGGGGGGAGGGGGGGAACTGTAACATTGTAAATATGTGTCCCTTCCGAACGGAGACCCGACCTTTGTTTTCTGGGTGGTGTCTCCGTTCCTGCTGCGGCCTACCATCGGCCCAACTCCTGGAGCTGTCGGCCTCCAGGGCTCTGGTTCGCAGAGCCCGCGGATCGGACTTACCATCACCGGAGCCGGCCGTCTTCGGAGGCTACGGGAGCGGCTGCGACTCGCCTTAGGCTCGGGCCGCGTGGATGCCGACATCGGGAGCTCCGGCAGCGGCAGCGGGTTCGCCCGCCCCGGATCGCGGGGCTTGGGTCGAGGACATTTCACCGTCCGGCGCGGCCTAAGATATGCCGCGGGATATTTCTCTGCTGGGCGGGGGCTTCAATGTCGGGAGCCACGACCGCCCCGACGTGCAGCAACAGCAGCGTGTTCGCCCGCCCCGGATCGGACTTATCATCGGCGGAGCCGGCCGTCTTTGGAGGCTGCGGGAGCGGCTGCGACGCGACGCGCCTTGGGCTTGGCCCGCTGTGGACCGTCCGGTGCGGCCTGCAACCACAACAACCTGACTGCGGGCGAGGACAGCAGGAGAAGGGAAAGACATTGTGGCCTTCCATCACAGTGAGGAGAGAGAGGACTGGAGGAGACTCACTGTGATGGATGTTTCTTTGATGGATGTTTCTTTTTTGTGTGTTTTTGGGGTTGGGTAATTTGAATGCCTATTTAATGCTTTTATTGTTGGACTGTGTTTTGGGGGGTTTTGGGGTTGTGTAATTTGAATGCCTATTTAATGCTTTTATTGTTGGACTGTGTTTTGGGTTTTTTTTGGGGTTGTGTAATTTTAATGCTTATTTAATGCTTTTATTGTTGGACTGTGGGTGACTGAATTTCGTCCAATATTGGATGACAAATAAAGCTATCTTGAATCTTGAATCTTGAAGAAATTCAGAGTCTCTCTGAGGATCCTTCAGTGCTTCTACCCTGGGGCTGTAGAAAGCATCTTGTTCGGCAACATCTCAATCTGGTTTGGGAACAGCTCTGCCCAGGACAGGAAGGCTCTGCGGAGAGTAGTGCGTTCGGCTGAACGCACTATGGGAACTACACTCGCCCCCCTGCAGGACCTATACATCAGGAGATCCAGAGCCAGCAACATTATGGGGGACCCCTACCACCCCAGCAACGGACTGTTCCAGCTGCTACGGTCAGGCAAACGCCTCCGCTGTCACGCTGTAACAACAGAGAGGATGAGACGGAGTTTCCTCCCACAGGCCATCAGGACTGTTAACTCTCATATCTCCAGGGACTAATTTAATTTACTGTATTAATTTATTTTTTGTTACATTTTTTTTTCTATTCTGTTTTGTAGTTTTAGCACAATCCGCAGGCATTGCCACTTTCATTTCACTGCACATCTTGTATTATGTATGTGACAAATAAACGTGACTTGACTAATCCACTCCTGAGTCAGATGTGTTTTTCTCCAGCAAGAGTATAAATGATTACAGTATTAAACTGAATAGTCTCCACTCCCAAACAATTAAGTTAAGTCATTTGTAATTTAAATTAATAAACATTAAATAACTACTGCCTTGGGCTCTCCTCACTCGCACAAACAAGATGGACGCCGTTAGCGGAGCCGTCCGCCCGCAATCACCGCCTCCCCTCTCCTCAGTCCCCTCACTCTCCCACACCCGGGGGACACCCCTGAGCAGGAGGGAGATGGTCGGACTGTTGTCCACTCATCCTTCCCTTCCTTCCCTTCAACCCACCCCACGGAGTCCTCGAGTCTCCCCTCCCGCCCGGGCCCAGCACCGTTACCGCACCCCCACCGCGGACCATTATCTAATACCCCCACCTTTACTTTAACTAATACGCTCCCCACGTGCACCGCTGACCGTCCCCGCATCTGACATTACTCAGGTCGGGCAGCGCTGACTGCCGGGAGATGTAGTCGCCGTTGCCTCTCCCGCTCGGGGCGGGGCGGGGGGATGCGACACCCACCAGACTGACGACAGTGCCTGTCAATGTGGGGTGACGAGAGCTCTATTGCTGCCCTCCCCCTCCCCTCCTCCCCCCCATCCCCTCCCCTTCCCCCTCCCCCCTCCGGGCCCAGCGCCCCGCACGGCGTTCTAGAGTCCCTCCCCCCCTTTCCCTCCCTCCCCCCCCTCCCTTCCCTCCACCCCTCCCCTCCCTCCCTCCCTCCCTCCCTCCCCCCCTCCCTCCCTCCCTCCCCCCCTCCCTCCCTTCCCCCTCCCTCCCTCCCCCCTCCACCCCCTCCCTCCCCTCCCCCTCCCTCCCCCCTCCCCCTCCCTCCCTCCCTCCCTCCCCCCCCCTCCCTCCCTCCCTCCCCTCCCTCACTCCCCCCCTCCCTCCCTCCCCCCCTCCCTCCTCCCCTCCCTCCCCCCCTCTCCACCCCTCCCTCCCCCTCCCCCCTCTCCCTCCGGGCCCAGCGCCCCGCACGGCGTCCTCGAGTCCCCCCTCCCGCCCGGGCCCAGCACCCCGCACCGTTACCGCACACAAGCCGCAGCGCAGCGGGCAGCTTCTTCTCCTTCAGCGGCCGCTGCCACCGACGGCCCCGTCGCGAATTCAGAAAGATGGCGGCCTCCTCACGCTCCGCCATCTTGTGCGCGCCTCCCACAGCACCTCTCTCCTCTCGCTTCTCCCCCTCCCCACTATCCCAGACCCGTCGGCCCGCCTCGAGTAGTCCCACCTGTGCTGGCCGCCTCGAGTAGTCGCACCTCCGCTGCCCGACAAGAGTAGTCCGGAGCTCCCTCCTCCTCCCTACACGATCGGTAAGTGACTTTCTCCGCCAACGGCTCCACGGAGGGGAGTGGACGTAGGGGGCCGAGTGGGTGGAGGGAAGGGGGGGTGGGGGGGGAGATAGTGGGGGAGAGGGGGGTGGGTGGGTGAGTGAGGAGAGAGTGGGGGGAGGGGAGAGTGTGGGGGTGGTTGGGGGAAAGGGGGTGGTTGGGGGAAGGAACAGTGAGGGTCAGGGAAGAGTGGGGGGAGGGAAAGAGGGAGAAGGTGGGTGGGGGGAAGGGGACAGTGAGAGTGAAGGGGTGGAGAGGAGGTAGGGGAGGAGGGGGAGGCTGGGAGAGGAGAGAGGGTGTGGGGGGAAGTGGGGGAGAGCGAGGGTGGGGCTAGGGTGGGGGAGGAGGGGTGGAGGAGAAAGGGGGGGTGGGGAGAGTGAGAGTGGGGCTGGGGGAGGAGAGATTGACGGGGAAGGGGTGTGGTGGTAGGGGAAGAGAGTGCGGGTGGGGGGAAGGGGGACAGTGGGGGTGGGGCTGGAGGGAATGGAGACAGGTTAACCCCCAGTAGTTGAGCCATGGACGACCAGAGTTCGGAGGTGAATTGCGGCCCCCGGTCGGACGTGATATCGAGCGGCACCCCAAATCTGGCAATCCAGTGTGCCGCCAAGGCACGGGCACAAGTAGAGGCAGAAGTGTCCGGCAGTGGAACTGCGTCCGGCCACCGTGTGAAACAGTCGACCACGGCCAGGAGGTGGGTGAAGCCCCGAGAAGGCGGCAGCGGCCCCACGATGTCCACGTGGATGTGGTCGAACCGCTGGCGAGGGACGATGAACTCCTGGAGCATCGCTCGCACATGCCGCTGTACTTTGGCAGTTTGGCACGGGATGCTGGTGCGCGCCCAATGCCCAACCTGTTTACGTAACCCATGCCACACGAAACGGGAAACCACGAGGGTCGGCGTTTGTCTCGAGCGGCTTGCCACCAAAATGTCATCGAGGTACACGAACACAAAGTCCAGGCCACGGCACACACAGTCCATAAGCCGCTGAAAAGCTTGCGCAGTGTTCTTAAGTCCGAACGTCATACGGAGGAATTCGAAAAGGCCAAATGGCGTCACGATGGCCGTCTTGGGGACGTCGTCAGGGTGGACGGGAATTTGATTGTAGCCACGCACGAGATCGACCTTGGAAAACACCGTGGCCCCAGCCGGGTGTGCGTTAAAGTCCTGAATGTGGGGGACCGGATACCTGTCAGCGATGGTAGCATCGTTACGCCGACGGTGGTCACCGCAAGGTCGCCAACCACCGTCTGCCTTGGGGACCATATGGAGCGGGGACGCCCACGGGCTGTCTGAGCAACGCACAATACCCAGTGATTCCATAAGGCGGAACTCCTCCCGAGCGAGACGAAGCTTGTCCGGTGGAAGACGCCGCGCCCGTGTGTGCAAGGACGGGCCAGTGGTGGGAATGTGATGCTCCATCCCGTTAGAGAAGTCAATGTTCATACCGCTGAGGTGTAAACTACCCAAGCGAAATATGAGGTGCTGTCCCTCCAATTTGCTCTGGGCCTCACTCTGACAATGGGGGAGGCCCAGGACAGAAAGGTCAGATTGGGAAAGACGAGCACCCCAGGCCTTAATCTCCAACACCATTACTGATCTCATCTCTTCCGGCTCTCTGCCCACTAAAGCATCCAACCTTATCGTTCCCCAGCCCCACACGGCCCGTTTTTACCGTCTCCCCAAATCCCACAAACAGAACTGTCCTGGCAGACCCATTGTTTCTGCTTGTTCATGTCCCACCAAATTAATTTACACCTACCTCGACTCCATCCTATCCCCCCTGGTCAAATCCCTCCCCACCTACGTCCAAGGCACCTCACATGCTCTCCGTCTCCTCGATAACTTCCGGTTTCCAGGCCCCCACTCCATCATCTTTACCATGGATGTCCAGTCACACTACACTTCCATCCCCCACAAGGATGGTCTCAAAGCCTTCCGTTTCTTCCTCGACGGCAGAACCAGCCAATTTTCATCTATCAATACTCTCCTCCGCCTAACAGAGCTGGTCCTTACCTTCAACAACTTCTCCTTTGACTCATCTCACTTCCTCCAAATCCAAGGCGTAGCTATGGGCACTCGCATGGGCCGTAGCTATGTCTGCCTCTTTGTCGGGTACGTCGAACAATCCCTGGCCCTATCCCCAAACTCTACCTCTCCAACATTGATGACTGCATTGGTGCTACCTCTGGTACCCATGCAGAACTCACAGACTTCATCAATTTCACAACTAATTTCCATCCTGCTCTTAAATATACTTGGACCATCTCCGACATCTCCCTACCATTTCTGGATGTCACCATCTCCATCACAGGAGACAGACTAATGGCGGACATCTACTACAAACCCACTGACTTCCATAGCTATCTTGACTACACTTCCTCCCACCCTGTTTCCTGTTTAAACTCTATCCCCTACTCCCAATTTCTCCGTCTGCACCACACCTGCATCCAGGATGAGGTGTTCCATACCAGGGCATCAGAGATGTCCTCATTCATTAGGAAACGGGGGTTTCCCTCTTCCATTATAAATGGGGCTCACAATAGGGTCTCCTCAATATCCTGCAGCTCCGCTCTTGCTCCCCCTCCCCCAATTCGGTAACAAGGACAGAGTTCCCCTTGTCCTCACCTTTCACCCCATCAATCGTCGCATACAACAAATTGTCCTCCAACATTTCCGCCACCTCCAATGGATCCCACTACTGGCCACATCTTACCATCTCCACCCCCTTCTGCTTTCCGCAGAGACCATTCACTCCGAAACTCCCTGGTCCACTCGTCTCTTCCCACCCAAACCACCCCCTCCTCAGGTACTTTCCTCTGCATCCGCAGGAGATGCAACACCTGTCCCTTTACCTCCCCCCTCGACTCCATCCAAGGACCCAAACAGTCTTTCCAGGTGAGGCAGAGGTTCACTTGCACCTCTTCCAATCTCAACTACTGTATCTGCTGTTCCAGGTGTCAACTTCTCTACATCGGTGAGACCAAGCGCAGGCTCGGCGATTGTTTTGCTCAACACCTCCGCTCAGTCCGTCTCAACCAACCTGATCTCCCAGTGGCTCAGCACTTCAACTCTCCCTCCCATTCCCAATCTGACCTTTCTGTCCTGGGCCTCCCCCATTGTCAGAGTGAGGCCCAGCACAAATTGGAGGAACAGCACCTCATATTTTGCTTGGGTAGTTTATACCCCAGCGGTATGAACATTGACTTCTCTAACTTCAGATAGTCCCTGCTTTCCCTCTCTATCCCCTCCCCCTTCCCAGTTCTCCCACTAGCCTTCCTGTCTCTGACTACATCCTATCTTTGTCCCGCCCCCTCCCCTGACATCAGTCTGAAGAAGGGTCTCGACCCGAAACGTCCTTCCCTCCAGTGAGGCTGCCTGACCTGCTGAGTTACTCCAGCATTTGTGTCTACCTTCGATTTTAACCAGCATCTGCAGTTTTTCTCATACACACAGCAGAATGGAAAAACCATCCACACCTTTTAGAGTAGTTCTCATCTGACTCGCGCTGAGAGTCAGTTTTAAGCTTATCAGCGCATGAGTTTTAGCCGACAGATAAGTATTACAAAGTGTAACATTGTGCGGTTGACCGGAGGCACAATGGTTATGTATTTGTGAGTGCCAAATGGTATCTTAGTAACTATATTTTCTCAGGAGTCTGTTTGGTCTTGAACGTCCAAGTTTGTGCCAAACCACCCCATGCATTTTGGGATGAGGATACACACCGCAGAGTCCCTTAGAGGAAAACCATCCACACCTTTTAAAGTAGAGTCATACAGCACGGAAACAGGCCCTTCAGCCCATCATGTCTACCCCCACCAAGTACGTATCTATACTAATTTCATTTTCTAGCACTATGTCTAAGCAATTCCAATGCTCATCTACTGTAGATGGTTCTTGTATTCTGCATTCTCGATGAAACCAGGCATTCATCTGAACATCCAACTGCAGGGTTTTGAAGTCAATATAACCTTGACAACTTTGGTCATTGACAATCCCCTTGTTCTTTCCACCATCCTCGCTGCTCCCCTTCTGTGATCTCTCCAGTTCTACAAACACGGTTCAACCCGGCCTCACTACCACAGCCACATGTGCTTCCTTGGTGCTTGCCTGCACCTATCTCCTCATCCACTGCCAACAATGGACCATTGTGGGCTCCAATTTACCTTGGTCATTGATGCCGTCTCTGATTTGTTCCATTCCTTTTCATGCCACTAGTTTCCCTCCCCCACCCCCAGCCACGACTCTCAGTCTGAAGAAGGCTTTCAACCCAAAAACATCACCTATTCCTATTCTCAGAGATGCTGCCTGACCCACTGAGTTACTTCAGCTTTTGCGTCTATCTTCGCCTAGACCTAAAGCTCGCTAATGTCGGGTTAATAGGCGGCAGGGTTGACCAGGGAGCAACCACAGTAACCGAGGCAGGTGTTTGCGGCTGGTGCCTCGGTTTCTGTGGTTGCTCCCTGGTCAACCCTGCCGCCTTTTTGCAGGACACCCCAACTCACACCACCACAGTGCCCCACGACTGTCCAGCCCTTAACGATGCTTTCACCCAGCTTGCAAAGTTAACGGAGGAAACCAAGCTTAACTGGGTCCAAGTTCTTCCCATGGCCCTTTTTGCTATGCGTGTTACTCCCCAACCCCTGCAGAAGTTCTCTGAACAGTTTTCTTTCCGTGCCCTGCGTTGTACCCTGGCCGGGATGCGCAGGCACCAGCAGGCCCTCTCTCTGACTGTCCCACAGCTCCGGGCCTCACTAACCTACACCTGCAACGGGCCCCAACTATACTTCATCCTACGCCGGATCCACGCCCTCAACACTCGATTCTTCACCTACCTGGACTCCACGAAGGCTCGCAAACTCACCCGCCTCCAGACGGATGCCTCCACCGACACTCCTCGGCAGCGACTCGACCGCCCGCAGGCCCGCAACTCCACCGCTACGCCGCACCGCCGGGAGGGGGGAGGCAGGGGGACCTCCCCTTTTCCCAGTACCCCTCTTTCCCCGTTGGACCACGAGGCAGAGGCCCGCGACGCCATTACTGCCACCAGGTGCAGTACCGCTCCTCACCTCCTCCCCGGGGCCGCCGACTGCCGAGGCCTACCTGAGGCCGTCACCACCCACCGCCTCCCCGGGGCCGCCGCCGCCGCCGACCTCCACCACCTCCCCAGGGCCGCCGACTGCCGAGGCCTACCTGAGGCCGTCACCACCGACCTCCGCCGCCTTCCTGGGTCCGCTGCGACCACCGCCAACCTCCACCGCCTCCGCGGGGTCGTTGCCGCCGATGTCCGAGGCCCCCCTGAAGCCTCCACCGCTGCTGCCGTCGACCTCCACCGCCTCCCCGACCCTTTCACCGCTGCCGCCCACGTCCTTCCCGACCCCTTCACCGCCGCCCACGCCCTCCCCGGCCATCCGCTGACCGAGCCGACCGCCACTTACCCGGACTCCAGGTCCCCGCGGCCCTCCCCCAGCGACCGTGCTGACCCGCGCTGCTCCACCGTCCAGCAGCAGGTCACAGCCGTCGCTGTACCCGGCCCCCGGGACCAACAACAGGCTGCAGCTCCACCCGGCCCACACACACCGCGCTGGGCCCACAGCCCCCACCAGGCAGAGCCCCTCAGCACTACTGGGTCCTACTGCCCACCCTCTACTACAGGTAACTGCAGCAGGGGTTCCACTGGGTCTCCCCCTTCCCCCTCCAGCCAGTTGACCCCCAGTACTCCCCACATCGGTCCTCATGCCCCCCTCTGCCCAGCTAACCCACCAGCCCCCACCATACATCCCCTCCACCTGCCTCCATCCGACCCCAACCCCCACCATTGCCGGGTGTTCACCACCCCCCCTGACCTCCCCCTTTCAGACACCGAACGGTCGGTCCTCAGCAGAGGCCTTACCTTTGTTCCCCTCCGCCCCCACATCAACGAGTTCCGCGTCCGCCATGACGTGGAGCTCTTCTTCCGCCTCCGAGCCTTTTACCACGGGAAGGAGTCCCGACCCCCCATTGATGACCCCTTCTCCCGTCTCCAATGGACCCCCTCCACTTTTACCCCCCAGTATGGCCTACTACCCTCACTAGAACTTTTTATCTCAAACTGCCGGCGTGACATCAGCCGCCTCAAATTTTCCACTCCCCTGACTAACTCCAACCTCTCCCCTCCTGAACGTGCAGCCCTCCACTCACTCCGCAACAACCCGGACTTAATAATTAAACCCGCTGACAAGGGAGGGGCTGTGGTAGTCTGGCGTGCTGACCTCTACCGCACCGAGGCCAGATGACAATTATCAGACACCTCTTCCTACCTATCCCTGGACCATGACCCCACCGATAAACACCAGACCTTTATCAGCAGCACCATCACCGACCTCATCACCTCCGGCGATCTACCCCTCAGTGCCTCCAATCTCATAGTTCCCCTGCCCTGCACGGCCCGATTCTACCTCCTACCCAAAATCCACAAACACAACTGTCCCGGCAGACCCATTGTCTCTGCCTGCTCATGCCCCACCGAACTTATCTCTACCTACCTCGACTCCATCCTATCCCCCCTGGTTAAATCCCTCCCCACCTACGTCCAAGACACCTCACACGCTCTCCATCTCCTGGATAACTTCTGGTTCCCAGGCCCCCACTCCATTTTCACCATGGATGTCCAGTCACTCTACACCTCCATCCCCCACAAGGATGGTCTCGAAGCCCTCCGTCTCTTCCTCGACCGTAGAACCAGTCAATCCCCATCGACCAACACTCTCCTCCGCCTAGCAGAACTGGTTCTTACCCTCAACAACTTCTCCTTTGACTCCTCCCACTTCCTCCAAACCAGAGGCGTAGCTATGGGCCCTAGCTACGCCTGCCTCTTTGTCGGGTACGTCGAACAATCCCTGTTCCAGACGTACACTGGCCCCATCCCCGAACTCTACCTCCGCTACATCGACGACTGCATTGGTGCTACCTCTTGCACCCATGCAGAACTCACTGACTTCATACACTTCACCTCCAATTTCCATCCTGCCCTTAAATATACCTGGACTATCTCCCTCCCGTTTCTGGACCTCACCATCTCCATCACAGGAGACAGACTAGTGATGGACATTTACTACAAACCCACCAACTCGCACAGCTATCTGGACTACACTTCTTCCCACCCGGTCCCCTGCAAAAAGTCTATCCCCTACTCCCAATTCCTCCGTCTACGCCGCATCTGCGCCCGGGATGAGGTGTTTCAGACTAGGGCTTCCGAGATGTCCTCGTTCTTCAGAAAACGGGGCTTCCCCTCCTCCATTATAGATGAGGCTCTCACTAGGGTCTCTTCTACATCCCGCAGCTCCGCTCTTCCTCCCCATCCCCACACTCGCAACAAGGACAGGATCCCCCTCGTTCTCACCTTCCACCCCACCAGCCAGCGGATCCAACATATCATCCACCAACATTTCCGTCACCTACAACGGGACCCCACCACTGGCCATATCTTCCCATCCCCTCCCCTCTCTGCGTTCCGCAGAGACCATTCCCTCCGTAACTCCCTGGTCCACTCGTCCCTTCCTACCCAAACCACCCCAACCCCGGGCACTTTCCCTTGCAACCGCACGAGATGCAACACCTGTCCCTTTACCTCCCCCCTCAACTCCATCAAAGGACCCAAACAGTCTTTCCAGGTGAGACAGAAGTTCACCTGCACCTCCTCCAACCTCATCTATTGCATCCGCTGCTCTAGATGTCAACTTATTTATATCGGCGAAACCAAGTGCAGGCTCGGCGATCGCTTCGCTGAACACCTGCGCTCGGTCCGCATTAACGCTACTGATCTCCCGGTGGCCCAGCACTTTAACTCCCCCTCCCATTCCCAGTCTGACCGCTCTGTCATGGGCCTCCTCCAGTGCCATAGTGAGGCCCGCCGGAAATTGGAGGAGCAGCACCTCATATTTCGCCTGGGCAGTTTGCAGCCCGGTGGTATGAACGTCGACTTCTCCAACCTCAGATAGCTCTCTTCCCCTCCTCCTTCCCAGATCTCCCTCTATCTTCCTGTCTCCACCTATATCCTTCCTTTGTCCCACCCCCGACATCAGTCTGAAGAAGGGTCTCGACCCGAAACGTCACCCATTCCTTCTCTCCCGAGATGCTGCCTGACCTGCTGAGTTACTCCAGCATTTTGTGAATAAATCCCTGCAGAAGTGATGTATGGAAGACGCCTCAGGACTCCCAGGTACTTCCTTTTATTCTGAGGCTTTGGCATCTGGTCATAGACTCTCCCACTAGTGGAAACATCCTCTCCACATCCACTCTATCCAGGCCTTTCACTATTCGATAAGTTTCAATGAGGTACCCTCTCATTCTTCTGAACTCCAGCGAGTGCAGGCCCAGTGCCGTCAAACGCTCTATTTGGACAGTTCTGTTTGTGGGTTTTGGGGAGAAGGTAAAAACGGGCCGTAGGGATTGGTCCAGGGAGTTGAGCCCGCTGATTGCACAGCGACGTCACGTGTGGTTTTGGCGCCCAAAACCAGTCAGTTAGGAGAGTTCTTCGAAGTGAACAGTTAGAATTAATGGTAGGCTTTCAACCCAAAAACATCACCTATTCCTTTTCTCAGAGATGCTGCCTGACCCACTGAGTTACTTCAGCTTTTGCGTCTATCTTCGCCTAGACCTAAAGCTCGCTAATGTCGGGTTAATAGGCGGCAGGGTTGACCAGAGAGCAACCACAGTAACCGAGGCAGGTGTTTGCGGGTGGTGCTTGCAAACCCCTGCCTCGGTTTCTGTGGTTGCTCCCTGGTCAACCCTGCCGCCTTTTTGCAGGACACCCCGACTCACACCACCACAGTGCCCCACGACTGCCCGGCCCTTAACGATGCTTTCACCCAGTCTCGTGCCGACCTGACCGATATCCCCTTTTCTGAAGCACCTGATATTTTTGTTGATGGATCCTCCTTTATTGATCATCTGGGTCACCGCTGTGCAGGGTACGCCGTTACTCACGATCAGGTTATCCTTGAGAATGCAGCAGCCACTATCCGCACAACATGCCCTTACCCGTGCCTGCATCCTTATCACTGGGCAGACCGCAAATATCTACACAGATTCCCGGTATGCCTTCGGTGTTGCCCACGACTTTAACGCCCTTTGGCAGCACCGGGGATTCTTAACCCCTACGGGAACTCCTATTAAAAATATCCTGTTCGTGACCAATTTGTTACAGGCAATAACCTTGCCCGCACAGCTAGCGGTTGTTAAACGCGCTGCACACACCACCTTTAAAGACCCTATCTCCCGTGGCAACCATGCTGCTGATGTTGTGTGCGGCACGCCGTGCTTCGACTGCACGAACCCTTGTAGTACCCCCAGGAGAGATGAGTGTTTTCCACTCAGTCCTTGCCTTACCCAGACAACAGGGAAATCTTGAAAACGCAAGGGGACCCAGCAAGGGAAATTACCAAATGGCGCCAGGCGAATTGCCGACAACGACCCTCCGACTTCCTATGGCAAAGTCTGCTTTCCCGATGTTTTATGACCTATTTTGCTACACTACGTACACTTCCTTACCCACGGAGGTAAGGGGGGAATGTTGGATAATTGTAAAGCCACATGGTGGCACCCACAGTTGACAAAAGAGGTGCTGAACATTGTGTCCCAATGCCAGATTTGCCAGAGGCACAACCCTGGAAGAGCCGTGCGGACCGAACCAGGACGTACGCCTGTACCGAACCGGCCCTTCCAGTGCATACTAATCGATTTTATTGACCTACCTAGAGTACAAAATTACAAGCATTGTTTAGTTATTATAGATCTTTTCAGTCGATGGGTTGAAACAGACCCTACTACTAATGCAACAGCCCAGTCTACTGTTGCTGTCTTACTACGCGAGATAATACCAAGGTTTGGACTGCCCGCACAACTAGCGGTTGTTAAACGCGCTGCACACAGAGGAGGTAGTTGTGTCGAGTACTATAACGGACATTTAAAAGACATTTGGATGGGTACATGGATAGGAAACGTTTAGAGGGATATGGGCCAAATGTGAGCAGGTGGGACCAATGACGGTGGGGTATCTTGGTCGGCATGGGCAAGTTGGGCCGAAGGGCCTGTGACTCCATAAACCTGGAACGTCCGATCCAACAGGGCTGTGGGAATAGCTACAGTGAACAGTTGCTGCAGCTCAAGAAGTGAGACTTAATGCAACCTTTTATTAATTAAACACCAGCATTTTCTCACGTTTTCCTCCCTTTTTGATTATACACTTGGACAAGCTAAGATTTGCCTCCTTTTCATCCCTCACCTTTGGCACTCACTCCACCCATGTGCCAATCCACACCTCCCTCACCTGTATCCACCTATCACTTGGCAGGCTTTGTCTCGCTCCCACCTCTCTTTTCCAGTTTCCTCCCCTCCCTCCCCCCTCCCCCCCCCACTCCATTCCAATCAGTCTGAAGAAGGGTCCCCACCCAAATGTCACCTACCCACTCCCTCCACAGGTGGTTGAAACAAAGAACTGCAGATGCTGGTTTACGCCAGAGACAGACACAAAGTGCTAGAGTAACTCAGCGGGTCAGCTGGCATCGCTGGAGAAAAATGATGGGTGGCTTCTTCAGTCTGAATGTTGCCTGGGCTGCTGTGTTCCTCCAACACTTTGTGTTTTGCTGAAGATTCCAACACCTGCAGTTCCTCGTGTCTCCAGAATGTGCGTCCTTTGTTTTGCTGCCTCGGTCGGTAGCCCGAGGGAACAATTTGTTTAATTCTGTTGTGTGCAAGCAACTCTCGCTACCAACCATTTTGCTCCCAGCCAACACGCACAAATCCAAACACATCACGGACGCCCATGGGTGGAGCATGCAGTTGCTTTAAAGTGCAGCACACAATCCCAGTGCAGCTAACTCGGTTCCTTCTGTGGCTGTGACCATCGCTTCTGTTTGTTTTCCTCAACGACATCCTGGTGTTGCAGAAATGGACCTTGTCAACAAAATGCTATCCGGTGCCGCCGGGACATCACTGATAAAGGGTAAATAATCTGCAGAGACACTAAAGTTTGGCTGTTCTGTACTTTGAATTTACTCACCTGCGAACCCTTATGCCCGATCTTTAATGCATGTAAAGTAAGAACAGGATGTACAGCGGTGAGGGAAAAAGAGGAGGTTAAGTAGGATGTCACGGTCGTGTTCTGAGGTGATATTATGGATGGTTCGTCCAGTGAGGCTATATGGGTGGAGCTGAGGAACAAGAAAGGGATGGTCACGTTGTTGGGGGTGTACAACAGACCCCCGAATAGTCAACGGGAATTAGAAGAACAAATGTGCCGGGAGATTGTGTCGGGTCGGCACGGTGGCGCAGCGGTAGAGTTGCTGCCTTACAGCGAATGCAGCGCCGGAGACTCGGGTTCGATCCTGACTACGGGTGCTGTACTGTACGGAGTTTGTACGTTCTCCCTGTGACCTGCGTGGGTTTTCTCCGAGATCTCCAGTTTCCTCCCACATTCCAAAGACGTACAGGTTTGTAGGTTAATTGGCTGGGCAAATGTAAAAATTGTCCCTAGTGGGTGTAGGATAGTGTTAATGGGCGGGGCGGACCCGATGGGCCGAAATGCCTGTTTCTGCGCTGTATCTCTAAATCTAAAAAAAAAAAATTGCAGACAGCTGCAGGTTGTTGTAGGGTATTTTAACTTTTCCAATATATAGACTGGGACAATCATAGCCTGAAGGGTTTAGATGGGGTGCAATTCCTCAAAAGTGTTTGTTGTACTTCGTGGTCCGGTACCTGTTGTACCTTTGTTGAGACTCTGGACGGACCACAAGTACACGTGTGTAAAAGGTTACAATGCTGGAGCTCAACTCCAGGCTGTTTATTCCGTGGCCACCTGGAACAGGAGTGGCCGCCTAATCACACCAATCACTTATATACACAGGCATACAAAGTAGTCTTTGTGACCAACAAAGTAGTCCTAGCAATATCACAACATCCCCCTTGTCTTATATATTACAACATCCCCCTTGTTTTATATAAAATCTTTGTTTTGTCTACATTTTGTTTTATGTATTGTTTTCTTTACCATTCTAGGGCTAAAAGATATTTAACAAACAAAACCAAAACACCATTGCTTTTTGCAAACAAAACCAATAACACAACTAAACACAATTGCTTATTTCGCCATCATGGTGGTCACTCCTCTGCGGGAGTTCACCCATCTCCGGGTGGTCACCCATCTCCGGGTGGTCACCCATCTCCGGGTGGTCACCCATCTCCGGGTGGTCACTCATCTCCGGGTCACTCCACAGATATATACATATATATACCAGAGCATCAAATATAATACATTAAGCTTTCAGTACACAGATCATTAACACAAAATATTCATTATGTTCCATATCTTCCCCTCAAGAAGACTTGCTGTGGAGATCAAACGTAGTGTAGGCTCTAGATGCTCCACCACCATGCTTTGGCTCACAACGCTGGGCTCGCAAAACGCTGGGCTGCCAACGCTGGGCTCCCACTGCTGCACTCCCACTGCTGGGCTGGCACTGCTGGGCTCCCACTGCTGGGCTCCCACTGCTGGGCTCGCGCTGCTGTAACCGCGGTGCAATCGGGCCTTGGCTGCGGTGCGCGCTGGCCCCGCCCATAGGTGCTCCCGGCCGCTGCCGCTCAAATTCGAACGCGCTGCCGCTGCCTCTGGCCCAGGGCCGTCCCGACTCTCCGCTCGCCGCGCCTGGGTAAGTACGCAGTGCCTCGGCCTTACTGGCCGCCACACCTCCACGGGTGGTCGGTCCCTCCGGTCGCCGCACACCTCCGTGGGTGTCGGGTCTCCCGGTATCTCTTCCCCGCGAAGCAGTCGCAGGCTCCCAATCTCGGGCCTGCACAGGTGCTGGGGCGCGACGTGGGCCTACACCCACCTCCCCCAGCAGCTCGCAGCGTCCCATCGGCAAGTCGGCGCTGACTACTGAGCAGGTAACTATACCAACTCATACTGGCCCTGTCGGGATGCACTCCTAGCGTTCCGTACCGAGCTGGGAACTTTTCTTTAGTTTTGTTTCCCTTCAGGGCTCTTTTTATTTTTTATTTTTTCATTTTTTTGTAACCTTTTCTTCTTGGGCATGCTTCATTCCCTCCCTAGGCGAAACACCAAACCGCTGCCACCATGTTGTACTTCGTGGTCCGGTGTACCTTTTGTACCTTTATTGAGACTGGACGGACCACAAGTACACGTGTGTAAAAGGTTTACAATGCTGGAGCTCAACTCCAGGCTGTTTATTCCGTGGCCACCTGGAACCAGAGTGACCGCCTAATCACACCAATCACTTATATTCACAGGCATACAAAGTAGACCTTGTGACAAACAAAGTAGTCCTAGCAATATCACAACATCCCCCTTGTCTTATATATTACAACAGTGTTCAGGAGAGTTTTCTTAAGCAGTATGTGGAGGCCCCGACACGTGAGAGGGCAATGCTGGATCTAGTATTGGGAAATTGGGAAGGGCAAGTGTGTGTGGAGGAGCCTTTTGGGACCAGTGACCACAGTTCAATTAGGTTTAAGATACAGATACTCCCCGACTTACGATATTTTGACTTACGATATTTCGACTTCACGATGGTGCAATAGCGATACACATTCAGTAGAAACCGTACTTTGAATTTTGATCTTTTCCTTGGCTTTTCCAGGACTCGCTGACCTGTCCACTGCTCAGACTGGCACTGTCTTATGCGGTGCGTTACTCTCTCGTGATGCTGGGCAATTGCAGCAAGCCACCACGTCTACAAAACGCCCATCTGTGTCTCCTGTGGCTTCTGGTTTGAAGAAGAAGAAGAGGAATGCAATTAGTCGTGATATGAAACTCAAGATAATTGCCCATCATGAAAACGGCAAGCAAGTTAGCGCCATCGCGCGTGCGTTCGGACTTCCGCATTCGACGATCTCGACCATCATAAAGGAGAAGAAGCGATTCTGTGATGCGGCGAAACCGTCAGCATTGGAGAAATCTGCAGTCATCACGCAGAAAAGAGCTGGGCTGATTGACGATATGGAGAAATTACTTGTCCCGTGGATTGAAGACCAGATACAGAAGTGCATACCGCTTCACCTTCTGCCGATCCAGGCTAAAGCAAGAATTCTTTTCAATATGCTAAAAGAGCGTGCTGATGATCCTACGTATACACAAGTGTTTACAGCAAATCATGGATGGTTCCAACGCTTCAAAAGGCGTCATAATTATCATAATGTGAAGGTAGACAGTGAGGCAGCAAGTGCCAATGCTGAAGTTGCCGAAGCTTTTAAGGAAGAGCTGCATAGGATAATTGTGGATGAGAAATATTTGCCAGAACAAATATTCAATGTCGATGCAACGGGCTTGCTCTGGAAGCATATGCCAGGATTCAAAGCATGCAACGACTATGTAACGCTGCTGTTGGGTGGAAATGTTGCAGGGTTCAAATTAAAGCCTTTACTAATTTACCACTCAGAGAACCCTAGAGCATTCAAGAATGTGAGTAAGCACATGCTTCCTGTTTACTATCGCCATGACAAGAAAGCCTGGATGACATTAGCCTTGTTTGAAGACTGGTTTCTACACTGTTTTATTCCACAGGCAAGAGAACATTGTACGCAAAACAACATCCCATTCAAAATTCTTCTGATCTTGGATAATGATCCAGGCCATCCACAGCACATTGGCGACATGCATCCCGATGTAAAGGTTGCGTATTTGCCATTGAACACATCCACACTTATTCAACCAATGGACCTGGGAGCAACAGCTGCGTTCAAAGCCTACTATTTACACCAAACGTTTGCACAGGCTGTTGAAGCGACTGAATCTGGCCAAACATTCCGAGAGTTTTGGAAAGGTTTTAACATTCTAAATGCAATCCGGAATGTTGCTGCAGCATGGGATGAAGTCACACAGCAATGCATGAATGGCGTTTGGAAGAAAATTATGAAGACATATGTGAACACATTCAAAGACTTTAACAAAGATTCTGCTATTGATGACATAGTAAGTAACAAGATATTAGTGCTTGTGAAACAGCTAGAATTGGACATTGATGAAGAAGATATTCATGAGCTTGTTGGCATTGAGGCTGAAGAACTTTCCGATGAGGAGCTGATCGAACTGGAGGAAGAAAGAAGGGAAGAAGCTGAGGCAGAGGAAGAAGAAGTTATACCCGAGGCACCGAAAACGTTCACAACAATGAAACTGAAGGAGGCGTTTACTACCATCAGCAGCGGCGTGCGAATGTTGGAAGAAATGGACGTCAATTACGAGAGGTTCACAAAAGCTGACAGGCAGATACAGGATGCTCTTGCCTGCTATAGGGAAATATATAATGGAAAGAAAAAACAAACTGTACCGTCAAAAATTGATATCTTCCTGAAGAACACTATGCCTGCTAACCAATCAATAAATGTCGATACCCCTGTGCCTTCTCCTACTATTCTCGAGCCTCATCAGGAGAGAATATTTTGTAGGTAAATGCTTTTTCGACTTACGATATTTTCGGTTTACGATGGGTTTATCGGAAAGTAACCCCATCATACGTTCTGGAGCACCTGTAATTATGGATAGGGACGGAGAGGGTCCACTTGAGGGTATGAGAAAAGGTCTCGCTCAAGTTGACTGGAACAGGTTATTAGAGGGGAAAGGAACATCGGCCAAGTGGGATGTTTTTAAAAGTGTACTGAAGAGAGCTCAGGATGTGTATGTCCCCGTTAGAGTGACGGGCAAAGCAGGCAAACGTAAGGAAGTTTGGCTGACGAGGGAAATTGAGACGTTAGTCAAAAACAAGAAGGATGCATGGGACAAGTAAAGGCAGCTGGGATCAAGTGCATCCCTGGAGGAGTTTCGGGAGCTAAGGAGTAAACTAAAAAAAGAGATCAGAGGGGCAAAAAGGGGCCAGGAGATAGCTCTGGCGGGTAGCATTAAGGACAATCCCAAAAGATTTTATAAATACATAAGGGGGAAAGGGTAACTAGAGAGAGTGTGGGACCTCTCAGGAATCAAAGGGGTACCTCTGTGTGGAGCCACAGGGGATGAGCAAGGTCCACATTGAGTATTTCTCCTCTGTATTTACCGAGGAGAAAGACAGTAGGACGGAGGAACTTGGAGCAGCCAATGGAAGTATCTTGAGAGCAGTCAGTGTTACCGTCAATGAAGTACTGAATGTACTGTCGTATTTGAAGGTAGACAAATCTCCAGGGCCTGATCAGATATATCCAAGGACATTGTGTGAAACTAGAGAGGAAATTGCGGGAGTCCTTAAAAACAGGAGAGGTGCCGGAAGTCTGGAGGGTGGCAAATGTTGTGCCTCTTTTCAAGAAGGGCTGCAGGGAAAATGCTGGGAACTCTAGGCCGGTGAGCTTAACATTGGTAGTTGGTAAGTTACTGGAGAGTATTCTGAGGGATAGGCGATACAGGCATTTGGACGGGCAAGGGCTGATTAGGAATAGTCAGCATGGTTTTGTACGTGGGAGGTCGTGTCTCATAAATCTGATTGATTTTTTTGAAGACGTGACCAAAAGGGTCGATGAGGGAAGAGCTGTAGATGTTGTGTACATGGACTTCAATAAGGCGTTCGACAAGGTTCCGCATGGTAGGCTGCTCTGGAAGGTTAGATCGCATGCGATCCAAGGACAGATAGCTGAATGGATAGCAAATTGGCTCCTTGGAAGGAAGCAGAGGGTGATGATGGAAGTTGCTTCTCAGACTGGAGGCCTGTGACTAGTGGTGTGCCTCAGGGTTCGGTGCTGGGCCCGTTACTGTTTGTCATCTACATCAATGATTTGGATGAAAACATACAGGGCAAGATTAGCAAGTTTACTGATGATACAAAAGTAAGTGGTTTTGCAGATAGTGAAGATGGTTGTGAAAGATTGCAGCAGGATCTGGATCAATTGACCAGGTGGGTAGAGGAATGGTTAATGGAATTTAATACAGAGAAGTGTGAGGTGTTGCATTTTGGGATGTCAAAGCACAGTAAATGGTTGGCCTCTGGGTAGTGTTGTAGAGCAGAGGGATCTAGGAGTACAGGTGCATGGTTCCTTGAAGGTCAAGTCGCAGGTAGATAAGGTGGTCAAAAAGGCTTTTGGCACATTGGCCTTCATCAGTCAGAGTATTGAATATAGAAGTTAGGAGGTCATGTTGCAGTTGTATAAAACGTTGGTGAGACCACATTAGAATATTGTGTTCAGTTGTGGGCAAAGATATTGTCAAGCTTGAAAGGGTTCATAAAAGATTTATGAGGATGTTGCCAGGACTAGAGGATGTGAGCTACAGGGGGAGGTTGAGGAGGCTGGGTTTCTATTCCATGGAGCGCATGAGGATAAGGGGTGATCTGAGAGAGGTATATAAGATCATGAGAGGAATAGATCGGGTAGATGCACAGAATTTTTTGCACAGAGTAGGGGAATCGAGGACCAGAGGACATAGGTTCAAGGTGAAGGGGAACAAATTTAATAGGAATCTAAGGGGTAATTTTTTCACACAGAGGGTGGTGGGTGTATGGAACAAGCTGCCAGAGGAGGTAGTTTCTGTGCTGTATCTCTAAACCAAACTAAACTATGACTCTATGACTCTAGGAAAGGTTTAGAGGGATGTGGGCCGAAAGTGGTTGAATGGGACTGGTGATGATGGGCATCTTGGTTGATATGGACAACTTGGGCCAAAGCGCCTGTTTCCATACTCAACATCTTCTACATCTCCCCAATTATGTAGAGTCCTCAGTGAGTGGCAACTGGCACTTTGTTGTAACACCATCTGAGGGCTTTCCCCTGCCCAGCGAGATGAAGACTGAGAGACAGCCCGCGCCAGGGACTCAGACAGTCCAGGAGTTCTCAGATATGTCGACCCTGGGATTTTAAATCCCCTACCTAAACACAATAAGCTGGAGTAACTCAGCGGGCCAGGCAGCATCTCTGGTGGAAAAGATTAGGTGACATTTTGGGTTGAGACCCTTCTTCAGACTATCCCCTAAACTGGAACTGTGGTTGATAGGATGTCTTGGATTGGAGTAGTGTAATGCAGCCATGCTAGGCTGAGGCAGGCAGCTCCAGCCCAAGTTCAATTGTGATAGTGGACAGCAAAACAAGTGCATTGACTTCATCAAATGAACTTTTTTTCTTTTCAGCTATTGATAAGGTGCAGCCGTTTTGAAAGAGAAAGGAACTGAAGCAATCAAAAAAGCTAGTGGAAATATTCCTGGCTTCAAAATGTAATCTGTCATCTCCAACTTGAAGCAATGTTTATCATTACAGTTTATCTGGAACTATCCTTGTTTGGAAACAAATTTGTCCCTTTAAATGAACTACTCACTTTTCACCTACAACTGCACACCTGTACATGGTTCTAACACCATTATTAAGTTTGCAGATGATACAACGGTGATTGGCCTCATCAGCGACAACGATGAGTCGGCCTATAGGGAGGAGGTCCAGCTACTTGCAACGTGGTGCGCTGACAACAACCTGGTCCTTATCACCAAGAAGACCAAGGAGCTCATTGTGGACTACAGAAGGACTAGGGGTGGTACGCACCCCCCCATCCATATTAACGGGACGGAGGTGGAGCGTGTTTCCAGTTTCAGGTTCTTGGGTGCCAACATTTGTGATGACCTCTCTTGGACCCACAATACCTCAACACTGATCAAGAAGGCTCACCAGCGTCTCTTCTTCCTGAGGAGACTAAAGAAGGTCCATCTGTCTCCTCCGATTCTGGTGAACTTCTACCGCTGCACTATCGAGAGCATCCTTACTAACTGTATCACAGTATGGTATGGCAACTGCTCTGTCTCCGACCGGAAAGCACTGCAGAGGGTGGTGAAAACTGCCCAACGCATCACCGGTTCCTCACTCCCCTCCATTGAGTCTATCCAGAGTAGGCGATGTCTGCGAAGGGCGCGCTGCATCGTCAAGGACAGCTCTCACCCCAACCACAGATTATTTACCCTCCTCCCATCTGGGAGGAGCTACAGGTCTCTCCGTTCCCGGACCTGCAGGTTCAGGAACAGCTTCTTTCCTGCGGTCGTTACCTTACTTAACTCTGCGCTTCGGTGATTGCTGCCATCCCCCCCACCCCCCCCCCCCCCCTCAGGCACTCCTCCCATCAGTGACTGATCTCGCTCACCGGAATTTCCACTACCGCTACTGTGCATATATGTATATATTATATGTTTTACTATTCCATCGCATGCACTCTGGTTAAGATGCTAACTGCATTTCGTTGTCTCTGTACTTGTACACTGCACAATGACAATAAAGTTTGTATTGTATTGTATTGTATAAAATACTTCTTTAAATGAACTTACTGATCAGCTTTAAACATTCACACATTGAACTTTCCATTTGAAAGTCACTTACTGCCATTCTGTTTGCTAATTTGTTTGCATTTTTATAATACCCGTCACATCTATGCTATTGAATGGTTGATCCTTAGCAGAGGCCTTACCTTTGTTCCCCTGCTCCCCCACCTCAGAATTCCGGGCCCACCATGACGTAGAGGTCTTCTTCAATCACCTCAACTTTGCCCATCTCCAACATTCTCCCACCTCTTGGATTCCCTCTACTGCTCTTCTACCCCCTCCCCCCCACCCCCCCCCCTCCTCCCCCCCCCCCCCCCCCCATCCCCTCCTCCCCTCCCCTCCCATGTCCACACTGTCCTTTCTGTCCTGGGCCTCCTCCACTGTCAGAGTGAGGCCCAACCCAAATTGGAGTAACAGCACCTCATATTTCGCTTGGTCAGCTCACACCCCAGCGGTATAAATATTGACTTCTCTAGCTTTAAGTAACCCTTGCTTTCCCTCTCCATCCTTCCCCCTTCCTAGTTCTATAACTAGTTTGACTAGAACCCACGTGGTCACAGGGAGAACGTACAACAATCCGTACAGACAGTGCCCATGGTCGGGGTCGAACACGGGTCTCTGGTGCTGCAAGCGCTGTAAGGCAGCAACTCTACCGCTGTGCCACCTTGCTGCCCAGCCCTGCACTGCCTGCTTTTACCTCCACCCCAAAATCCATAGACAGGACTTCCCTGTCAAACCTATCGACTCTGCCTGTTCCTGCCCCACTGAACTCATCTCCACATGCCTTGATGCCAACCTATCCCCCCTTGTCCAGTCCCTTCCCACCTGCATCCGAGACACCTCACATTCCCAGGTAAACTCATTAATAACTTTCTATTTCAAGTTAACCTTTACCATGGACGTCCAGTCCCTCTACACTTCCATCCCCCACCAGGAAGGTATCAAGGCCCTCCACTCCTTCCTTGGACAGAGACCCAATAAATTTCACTCCACTAACACTCTCCTCCGCCTGGCAGAACGTGTCCAGCTTTCTTTCCCCTCTTCCCCCACCCCCCCCCCCCCCCCCAACTCCTTCAATCAGGTGGCGTTTCGGGTCAAGAGCCTTCTTCAGACAGATTGTGTGGGTTGGGGATGAGAGGGATGGGGGAGGATAGTTGGGAGAGTGGAGAGGCAGGACAATGCATGGCAGGTAACAGGTGAACAAAGGCAGGGGAGGGTTTTCTCTTTTGTATCTTCTCTTTCCTTTTATGGTTCAATGCTACTCTTTTGTCACATGTATACTGGCATACAATTCAATAAAAGTAATACTTTACAAAAGCACGATCTTAGTTAAGACAGTACACTGAGGCAGTACACAAGAGTCGCCATGTTTGGGCGCCATTTTCCCTGATTCACGTCCAAGTTGTTGTAAATGTAAAGTTCCTATCTTAGCCATGAAGGCGGCATTGCGGAGTCGGCCTGGCCAAACAAAGTTGTTGGTGTTCGCCACCGACGTGCTCGGCCTCTTGGCGCGGTGCCCGATCCAGTCGAGCCCCAGGCTGCTGCAGGGCCCCCAGGGGCCCACTCCACCGACGCCCTGACCTTCGTCCCCTTAATTCTTCGTGTCCTGGGGGCTGATGCCTCCCTCAGCTGATCTGGGTAGCATCCAGAGCAAAGATGCTAGAGGAGCTAGATAGACCACTGGACCCTAAAAACCATACTATGTCATGACGCCATTTTAGTAAGCAGAAACTTGCAGATACATTTTAAAAGAAAAATAACAAAAATCTGTGAATTGATAGATGAGATATATTCTGCATTTTAATGGTATCATCACACATACTGTTCCCCCAAAACACTGATTACACTGAAAGAGGCAGAGCGAACGGCGGGTTTTGCCGACTAAAATGGCGGCCGTTCCGCTCCTTTGCGTACTGCACTTCACTACAGGTGATTTCAACGGAGTGGTCTATCTTGTTCCTCTAGTATCTTTGGTCCAGAGGTAAGACACCAAACCGCTTACCGAAGCCATTGTCTCTCTGCCACTGCCACCACCATCTTTAATGGAGAGACTAGACACCCCTCTGCCAGGCAGTGGAAATGCCTGTAGTACTTCATTGGCCTCATCAGTCATCACAGATCTGGAGTGAAAGTAAGTCCACTCTGATCCCAAGTGTCTGCCCACAATGAGTGTGAAAATACATGTGAATAGGTGTGAGTGAGTGTGTGTGTGATTGGAGCAGAAACTGTCATCAATTAACTGTTTCATCACTGATTCAAAATGATATCATGTTGCAGGGAGTGGAGAAGAGATTGTTGAGAATTATTGTAGAGCAGCACCGCAGTAGAGTTACTGCCTCACAGCGTCAGAGACCCGGGTTCGATCCCGACCACGGGTGCTGTCTGTACGGAGTTTGTACGTTCTCCCCGTGACCTAGTGGGTTTTCTCCGAGATCTTCGGTTTCCTCCCACACTCCAAAGACGTAGAGGCAGCGTGCGGGGATCGCTGGTCGGCGCGGACTCGGTGGGCCGAAGCTAGGGCCTATTTCCACGCTGTAACTCTGAACGACCCGCAGAATGGACGCTGGTTTACACCAAAGATAGGCACAAAAGGCTGGAGTAACTCAGCGGGTCAGGCAGCATCTCTGACGAAAAAGGACGGGTGACGCTTCGGGTCAGGACACTTCTTCAGACTGAAAGTAAGGGGTGGAAGTGGGGGGGGGAGTGAAGACCTGGAGGCAAGAAAAGACCAAGATCAAGATAGGCGGCCAGCGCTAATCATGGTCTTTATAAGCAAGTTCAGTATCTCGACTGAACATGTGCCGGTCAGAGGTTGCAGGAGCTTCTGGCGGTACCCGGGGATTAGGCCACTCCCTGTATCATCCCCCTCGGCACGGGTTGGACAGGGCTGGGGAAGGGACTAGTGCTACGGGGTTTGCCTGAAGGGGCTTGAGAGAGAACTCGTGCGTTAGACTGAAGAGAGTGGATGTTCTGTTGCTGTATTAAATCACTGTTAATACCTACCTGGCGTCTTACCTGATTCCTACTGCGTCCAGACCCACTACACTGGTGACCCTCGACATTTCCTCGCAAGTCGAGATGGACCCGATCATTCCTCAACCTGCACTACCCGGTCAACTGCCCCTGGACCCTGCCAGTCAGCCGCCTCTGGACCCTGCCGGACCCCCACCCCGTGAACCCTGCCGGACCCCACCCCGTGGACCCTGCCGACCGCGCCGCTCTCCGCGATGCTGGTGGCTTTTCTGAGGCATCGTGTGTTGTAGATGCCCTCCAAGGCTGGTAGCTGTGTTCCGATAGTCTTCTGAGCCCACCTACCTGTATTTGGTCCATATCCCTCTAAACCTGTCCTGTTCATGTTTCTTAAACTTTGCGATAGTACCTGCCTCAACTACCTCCTCCGGCAGCTAGTTCCATATATCCACCACCCTTTATGTGAAGAAAAAGTTGCCCCTCCGGTCCCTATTAAATCTTTTGCCCCCTCGCCTTAAACCTATGTTCTCTCTTTCTCTATTTCCTCTATTCTGGGCAAGAAACTCTGGGTTTACCCGCTCTGTTCCTCTCACGATTTTGCACATGATAAGGTCGCCCCTGGTGGAGAGCTAGGATATAATTCTCCAATCTACATCATTGCACACATTTAAAAAATATATATATCAAAAAATGTATTCAATTATTAAAAATAATGTTTACAATACAATAAACCAAAACACAACCCACCACCATAATACACGACAAACAAATATACTACATGAACTACTGTACAACTATGTTACAATCCTTGTCCACGATGCATTCAACCCCCCGTGGTATTCCATGGTCCCGGAGATCCCTCATGGTGCCCGTGGACAGCGCATAGCCCCTCTCCAACACCACCCGGGCACGGACGTAGGGGTGTGGAGAATTTGGGATCAAGTGGGAAACTGGTCTTTAGATGCAAGATCGCTACGATCTCAGTGAACAGTGGAGCCACCTTGAGGAAACATGTGTTTATGTTCTGGGAAGTGGATGGGAAAGGAATGAGTGAGCTGCCTTATAAAGGTAGTGCAGCTTGTTAGCTACCCACAGTTTGTTTTAGAAAGGAACACAAAGTGCTGGAGTAACTCAGCAGATCAGGCCGCATCTCTGGAGAACATGGACAGGTGATGTTTCACATCGAGACCCTGCCTCAAACTGTGTACCAAGAGTTGTTCCATACCTTGCCGTCTCTCTCCTGGGATAAATAGGATGCTATGGGACATGGAGGGTAGACACAAAATGCTGGAGTAACTCAGCGGGACAGGCAGCATCTCTGGAGGGAAGGATTGGGTGATGTTTTCGGGTCGAGACGCTTCTTCAGACTGATGTGACTGATGAGTCGTGGAGTTTGGATTCATGATCTTATTCAATGGCTGAACTGGACACTTGGCCAACTCTTTCATAGTTTAAAAGGAGACAATGTCAGATTTATTATTAGCCAGAAAATGTAAATGCACAGCTAGTCTTGCTGCTGGGTACTATCATTCAGAATAGGGGTGAACTAAGAATGTTACATTCTTGATCAGATGTGTTTATGGGCTGGATGTCATGCAAACCCCCAATTGATTAATTTGTCAAGCAGTGGAGTTAATTTTGAAAGATGTTTTAGTCTAACTTTTTTTTAAAGAGTATAATTTTAAAGCATCTGGCTCCCAACTTTCTTTACTGCTTTTGAGATTGAATATGTTCTCACTGGTTCACCAATCTTGGTTGGTGTCTGGGAAGATTGGTCGAGGCTGATTGAATGAGAGTGCGTAGCTCATGACACTGTTTTCTATCACATAATCTTCCTGCATCAAATAGTTCTCATCTGACTCACGCTGAGAGTCAGTTTTCAGCTTATCAGCGCATGAGTTTTAGCCGACAGATAAATATTACAAAGTGTAACATTGAGCTGTTGACTGGAGGCACAATGGTTATGTATATGTGAGTGCCAAATGGTATCTTAGTAACTATATTTTCCCAGGAGTCTGTTTGGACTTGTATATCCAAGTTTGTGCCAAACCACCCCATGCATTTTGGGATGTTGAGGATACACACAGCAGAGTCCCTTAGGGGAAAACCATCCACACCTTTTAAAGTAGAGTCATACAGCACGGAAACAGGCCCTTCAGCCCATCATGTCTACCCTCACCAAGTACGTATCTATACTAATTTCATTTTCTAGCACTATGTCTAAGCAATTCCAATGCTCATCTACTGTAGGTGGTTCTTAAGTATTCTGCATTTTCGAAAAGGGTCTGTTTCTACGGTGTAGGACTATGACTCAGGCTTGCCTCTGAGATGCTCAATAAAACCATATTGGACGAGGTTTTTAATCATGGTGCTGTCCATGAAATTGGAGATGCCTCCCACTCCTCTCAATATCAGTATCTTGCCCAGGAGATGAAGGACCAAGAGTTTTGGACCCCACCAGAATACAACTGCACGGTCTAATCCAGCAAGACAGAGTCAGAGCAAACGGCAGCTGAAAATATAGGATGTATCAGCAAGTCAGGCAGTATCACAAGTTACAGGAGTAGAATTAGGCCATTCGGCCCATCAAGTCTACTCTGCCATTCAATCATAGCTCATCTCTGCCTCCTAATCCCATTTTCCTGCCCAGAACCCTGGTCGCAGAACTGGAGAGATCTCAGAAGCTTCAATTAAATGGCGTTCCACTTCACAGGGTAATTTCCAGTGTGAGAAAGCAACGAAAAACATGTTTTGTGGCCAGCATTAAGCCTGAGGTTGTTGAGTACTGCAATTATATAAGAGGGTGCGCCCATAAATCGGAACAGGTGAAGCAGCTTTGCTGTCCAGAATTTATGAAACTGGTTTCATGGAATCTGTTTTCTACCAAACGAAACTCGGCCAACTGGTGGTTATTTTGGGAAGTCTTCATAAATCCTCAGGAGCCTCAAATATAAAGAAGCAAAACGGTGCTCCAATTTGCAACTTGTTGGTTAGAACCATGCAATGTCAAGTCAAGTCAAGTCAATTTTTTTTGTATAGCACATTTAAAAACAACCCACGTTGACCAAAGTGCTGCACATCTGATTAGGAAAAAAAAAAAAAAAAAAAAAGTTAGTGGCAGGCAGCCAAACACAACGGCGCGGCCATCTTGAACAAAATGTTTAACTAAAGTGGGGACAATCGCGGTGGAGTTGCATTTCTGCGGTTCCCATTGGCTTGGAACACAATCTTCGAGTTCTAGTGTTGGATGACAGGAATAAAAAGATGACAGGAATGAAATAATGAAGGTCGAGATTGTGGTGGGATAATGGGGAAAATAATTTTTTTAATTCCCCTCCATTTTGTTTTTTATACATAACAACAAAAATAATAATAATAACCCTCACCCACCCTCCCCGGACACCCCCCTTGCAGCTGATGTGTTCACAATACACCACACCACAAACACAAATGCACAACCCGACAGCAAAACCTCCACATTCCTCCAAGGCTTAGACCCACACACATCCACAACACGTCAGATGGTTCAGGATGCACTCATTCACTATGCATCAGCCATCCTGTGAGGTAATCGGCACTTATGTAAACAAAAATAAGTAAATAAATAAAAGTAAAACATAATTAAAGGCACATCCCCAACTACAATCAAGTGCCCTCAGTCAGTGGGTAGTTCTTTTAGGCTCTCAAAGTATGACAGAAAAGGTTCCCATTTTGAATTAAACTTTTTCACAGACCCCCTCAGTGTAAATTTGATCTTTTTTAGTTTTTGAAAAAACAATACGTCCTCTAGCCAAGCGGCAGCAGATTGAGGAGTTGGAGAGTTCCAGACCAGCAAAATTCTCCCACGGGCCAAAGGTGATGTGAATGCAATGATGTCAGATTGGTTTGCATTTAAACCCAAAGTTCCATCTGTTACACCAAATACAGCTACAAGCGGGCAAAGCCTCACTGTCACCCCAAGAACTTCACTGATGGTTTTTAAAACCACTGCCCAGTAGTCACCAAGTTTGGGGCAGGAAGGGTACATTTTCACCAAGTTTATGGAGACGTTTAGAAGGATGAGGGGGACGTCGTTGAAACTTAACCAAATAGTGAAAGGCCTGGACAGAGTGGACGTGGGGAGGATGTTTCCACTGGTGGGAGAGTCACGGGCCAGAGGTCACAAAAATAAGTAAATAAATAAATAAAATTGAAAGGAGAATTTAGGGGGCTAGGAAGAGAGTTAAAAAAAGGACTTCCAAAGTGATAATCTCAGGCTTACTGCCTGTGCCACGCGATAGTGAGAATAGGAATGGAGTGAGGTGGAGGAGAAATACGTGGCTGAGGGACTGGTGCAGGGAGCAGGGATTCAAGTTGGCAATTAAATATTCCAGGATTTCATTGTTTCAGATGTGATAGAATCGGAGGGGCAAGAGGTGGGGGTGTTGCATTGCTTGTCAGGGAGGATATCACAGCAGTGCGTTGGCAGGACAGACTAGAAGGCTCGATTAGGGAGGCTGTTTGGGTGGAAGTCAGAAATGAGAAAGGCTTAGCAACACTTATAGGGGTGTATTATAGACCGCCAAATAGGGAACGAGAATTGGAAGAGCAAATATGTAAGGAGATAGCAGATATTAGTAGTAAGCACAGAGTAGTGATTGTGGGTGATTTCAATTTTCCATACATAGACTGGGAATCACATTCTGTTAAAGGGCTGGATGGTTTGGAGTTTGTAAAATGTGTGCAGGATAGTTTTTTGCAGCAATACGTAGAGGTACCTACCAGAGAAGGGGCAGTGTTGGACCTCCTGTTGGGAAATGAGATGGGTCAGGTGACGGAGGTATGTGTTGAGGAGCACTTTGGGTCTAGTGATCACAATGCCATTAGTTTCAATATAATTATGGAGAAGGTCAAATCTGGACCAAGGGTTGAGATTTTGGATTGGAGAAAGGCTAATTTTGAGGAGATGAGAAAGGATTTAAAAGGAGTGAAATGGGACATTTTGTTTTATGAAAAGGATATAATAGAGAAATGGAGGATATTTAAAGGTGAAATTTTGAGAGTACAGAGTCTTTATGTCCCTGTTCGGTGGAAAGGAAAGAATAATAATTTGAAAGAGCCGTGGTTTTCCAGGGAAATTAGACACGGTTCGGAAAAAGAGGGAGATATACAATAAATATAAACGGCAGGGAGTAAATGAGGTTCTTGAGGAATATAAAGAATGTAAAAGGAATCTTAAGAAGGAAATTAGAAAAGCGAAAAAAAGATATGAGGTTGCTTTGGCAAGTAATGTAAAAGTAAACCCCAAGGGGTTCTACAGATATGTCAATAGCAAAAGGATAGCGAGGGATAAAATTGGTCCATTAGAGAGTCAGAGTGGACAGCTATGTGCTGAGCCGGAAGAAATGGGGGAGATATTAAACAATTTCTTTTCTTCGGTATTCACCGAGGAGGAGGATATTGAATTATGTGACGTAAGCGAAACAAGTATCATATCATATCATATATATACAGCCGGAAACAGGCCTTTTCGGCCCACCAAGTCCGTGCCGCCCAGCGATGCCCGTACATTAACACTATCCTACACCCACTATGGACAATTTTTACATTTACCCAGCCAATTAACCTACATACCTGTACATCTTTGGAGGATTATGAGGATCAAAGAAGAGGAGGTACGGACACTTTTGAAAAATATAAAAGTGGATAAGTCTCCAGGTCCTGATAGGATATTCCTTAGGATATTGAGGGAAGTTAGTGCAGAAATAGCAGGGGATATGACGGAAATATTTCAAACGTCATTAGAAACGGGGATGGTGCCGGAAGATTGGTGCATTGCGCATGTTGTGCCTTTGTTTAAAAAAGGTTCTAAAAGTAAACCTAGCAATTATAGACCTGTTAGTTTGACATCTGTGGTGGGAAAATTAATGGAAAAGATACTTAGGGACAATATATATAATCACATGGATAAACAAGGCCTGATTAGAAACAGTCAACATGGATTTGTGCCTGGAAGGTCATGTTTGACTAATCTTCTTGAATTTTTTGAAGAGGTTACCAGGGAAATTGATAAGGGCAAGGCTGTGGATGTTGTCTATATGGACTTCAGTAAGGCATTTGACAAGGTTCCACATGGAAGGTTGATTAAGAAGGTTAAATCGTTGGGTATTAATAGTGAGGTTGCAAGATGGATTCAACAATGGCTGAATGGGAGATACCAGAGGGTAATGGTTGACAACTGTATGTCAGGTTGGAGGCCAGTGTCTAGTGGAGTACCCCAAGGATCTGTGTTGGGTCCACTGTTGTTTGTCATTTACATTAATGACCTGGATGATGGTGTGGCAAATTGGATTAGTAAGTATGCAGATGATACTAAGATAGGTGGTGTAGTTAATAATGAAGTAGATTTTCAAAGTCTACAGAGAGACTTGGGCCTTTTGGAAGGGTGGGCTGAAAGATGGCAGATGGAGTTTAATGCTGATAAGTGTGAGGTGCTGCATTTTGGTAGGACAAATCAAAATAGGACGTACTGGGTAAATGGTAGGGAATTGAGGAATGCAGTGGAACAGAGGGATCTGGGAATAACTGTGCATTGTTCCCTGAAGGTGGAATCTCATGTGGATAGGGTGGTGAAGAAGGCGTTTGGTATGCTTGCCTTTATAAATCAGAGCATCGAATATAGAAGTTGGGATGTAATGTTGAAATTGTACAGGGCATTGGTGAGGCCGAATCTGGAGTATGGTGTGCAGTTCTGGTCGCCAAATTATAGGAAGGATGTCGACAAAATGGAGAGGGTTATATGGTTACTAGAATGTTGCCTGGGTTTCAGCACTTAAGCTACAGAGAGAGGTTGAACAGGTTGGGTCTTTATTCTTTGGAGCGTAGAAGGTTTTAAAAACCACTGCCCAGTAGTCACCAAGTTTGGGGCAGGAAGGGTACATTTTCATCGTTTATGGAGACGTTTAGAAGGATGAGGGGGACGTAGGGAGGATGTTTCCGGTGGTGGGAGTGTCTCAGGCCAGAGGTCACAGCCTCAGAATTAAAGGACGTTCATTTAGGAAGGAGATGTGGAGGAATTTCTTTAGTCAGATGGTGGCGAATCTGTGGAGTTCATTGCCACTGGCTGTTAAGGCCATCAATGGATATTTTCTAAAGCAGAAATAGATAGATTATTGATTAGTACGGGTGTCAGGGGTTATGGGGAGAAGGCAGAAGAATGAGGTTAAGAGGGAAAGGTAGATCTGCCATGATTGAATGGTAGAGTGGACCTGATGGGCCGAGTGGCCTAATTCTGCTCCTATCGCTTATGAACGTTGAGGCAAGGCAATTTATACCTGCAGGTTGCCATGATTAATCTGTCCCTTGCACAAGTCAAAAATACATCAACTTCAGACAGTCAAACACAAGAAGTCTTTGGAGGGGAGAGTCATAGAGTCATACAACACCAATCCTGAAGTTTTTGCATAGAAGGTAAAGGAGATAATCTCAGTGTTGTTAGCATCAGGCCATCATGGTATTATTTGCATGCTGCCAGACAACGCCCATGGCCATAAATTGAAACTGGAATTTCCACAAACTTGTGTATATTTAATACATTTGAATTTGGAGCACTGTGATATCATTTGTTTTTCTCTCAATAAAGTGGACATTGCTGGTGTCAGGAGATCTAAATGGTCAACTACACAGATGACCACACACTGCAATCTCCTGACTGGGAAATATTCATAAGTTCATAAGCGATAGTAGAGTTGGGCCATTCGGCCCATCAAGTCTACTCCACCATTCAATCATGGCTGATCTATCTCTCCCTTCTAACCCCATTCTCCTGCCTTCTCCCCATAACCCCTGACACCCGTACTAATCGAGAATCTGTCTATCTCTGCCTAAAAAATATCCATTGACTTGGCCTCCACAGCCACAACATTGTGGCAATGAATTTGACAGATTCACCACCCTCTGACTGAAGAAATTCCTCCACATCCCCTTCCCGAAGGAACGTCCTTTAATTCTGAAGCTGTGGCCTCTGGTCCTAGACTCTCCCACTAGTGGAAACGTCCTCTCCACATCCACTCTATCTAAGCCTTTCACTATTCGGTAGGTTTCAATGAGGTCCTCCCTCATCCTTCTGCACTCCAGCGAGTACAGGTCCAGTGCCCTCAAATGTTCCTCGTTTGTAAACCCACTCGAACATTGCTGTTCCTTCATCATCGCTGAGTCCGAACCCTGCAACTCCCTGCCTAACAATTATGTGGGGTACGCCCACACCTCATTGAACAATGCAGCTCCTTCTGAAGAATGCCACCTTTCTTAAGTGCAATTAATTACTGGCTCAGCCTGTGAAGCCCACATTCCGTGAGTGACTCAGACAAGATGAGCAGGGGCAGGAGCAGGGCGGAGACAGGCAGTGTTACGTAACAGAGTCCAGGGTATTTTATTGTCGTATGTACCAAAACAGAACAATGAAATTCTTACTTGAGGCAGCGCAACAGGTTTGTATAAACAGGGCTCAATAGATAATTTAAAAAATAAGAATAAGACAGCAAAGAGCCACAGTGGTAGAGTTGCTGCCTTACATTGCCAGAGACCCGTGTTTGATCCTTTCTATGCATGGTACCTGTACTGTGCTTCTACGTTCTCCCTGTGACCTCGTGGGTTTCTCCAGGGGCACTGATTTCCTCCCACATTACAAAGACCTGCTAATTAGCTTCTGTAAAGTGTCCCTTGTGTGTAGAATAGAACTAGTGTGCGGGTGATCATGGTCGGTGCGGACTCGATGGGCCGAAGGGCCAGTTTCCACGCTGTACCCCTGAACTCTTTATTGATCAGCCTCCAACAATTAATCTGCAGTAAAACAAATGAATGATGGAGTTTCACTCCAATGTTACCAGCCTTGGGCGATTGTTTATTGTTGACCTTCTCCTGTCTGTCACTGTAGGATGGCTACCCTCACCTTCAACACGATTTCTCCACCACTCTCCTTGCTCAGACTCCTCCATCTGTCAATTTACATTCACATTTGGGGCGGCACGGTGGCACAGCCAGTAGAGTTGCCGCCTCACAGTGCCAGAGGCCCGGGTTCGATGCTGAATAAGAGTGCTGTCTGTGTGGAGTCTGCAGGATCTCCCTGTGACCGTGTGGGTTTCCTCCGGGTGCTCCAGCTTCCGCCCACATCCCAAACACTTTCACAGTTGGCCTCGGTAAATTGCCCCAAGTGTGTAGGGAGCGGATGGGAAAGTGGGATAACATAGAACAGGAGTCAACACGGTCAGCACGGACTCAGTGGGCCGAATGGCATGTTTCTATGCTGCATCTCCACACAAAACTAAACTAAATATCAGTCAGTCTCTTCATGTTCCTTGATCCAGTCCTCACTTGATTCCTTATCTTCCTCTTTCACACGTGTTGAGTTACTGATTCATCTAAGTACCCATCATTGAGTCCACAACCACCGGTGGCCACTGGACATTTAAACTGGCTGCAAATGAGGAACTGGCTAATGTGTCAAGGGACACCTCACCTGGGCTGGAGAAGATCCTGGAGTGAGAGAAAAGGACACAGAGTGCTGGAGTAACTCAGCGGGTCAGGCAGCATCTCTAGAGAACATGGATCAGTGATGTTGCGGGTTGGGACCCTGCTTCTTCAGGCTGTTTTCAATTCAGACACTTCTGATGAAAAGTCTGGACTTGAAATGTCACCTGTCCATGTTCTTCGGAGATGCTGCCTGGCACGCTGTTACTCCAGCACTTTGTGTCCTTTTGTGTAAACCAGCTTCTGCAGTTCCTTGTGTCTTCATCCGGAGAAGGGGGATTCAGTAATGTTGGTCTGTGTGCTCACAAACTACATCCGTAGGACGAGGACGGAGGTTTGACTGGAGAATAGTGAGCAGTTTGATTGCAACTCATTCAAGGGGTTTATTGCAAGATGCATTGGCAAAGTTTTTCCACAGTGCCTCTGATGTCTATTGCCAGCAGCAACAATGGCTTATTCTGACCAAGTTTCCATCCAAGTCCACTCCATATTGAGTAGGAAAGAAAACTGCAGATGCTGGTTTTAATCGAAGGTAGACATGAAATGCTGGAGTAACTCAACGGGACAGACATTATCTTTGGAGAGAAGGAATGGATGACATTTCAGGTCGAGACCCTTCTTCGGTCTCGACCCAAAACGTCACCCATTCCTTCTCTCCAGAGATGCTACCTGACCTGCTGAGTTACTCCAGAATTTTGTGTCTACCCACTCCATATTGATGCAGACTGAGGCCATTATTCCTTCTTTGTTCATTGTAGCCGGAACCTTCAGGCTAGGACGCTACTCCTTGGAGCGCAGGAGGCTGAGGGGTGATCTTATAGAGGTGTGTAAGATCATGAGGGGAATAGATAGGGTGAATGCATTGTCTTTTAACCAGAGTAGAGGAATCAAAAACCAGAGGACACACCTTTATATTTAAGGCGAGAAGGGAAAGATTTAATAGGAACCCGAGGGGCAATATTTCCAGACAGAGGTAGCTGGGTATATGGAATGAGCTGCCGGAGGAGGTAGTTGTGTCGGGTACTATAATGGACATTTAAAAGACATTTGGATGGGTGCATGGATAGGAAAGGTTTAGAGGGATTTGGGCCAAATGTGAGCAGGTGGGACTGATGACGGTGGGGTATCTTGGTCGGCATGGGCAAGTTGGGCCAAAGGGCCTGTGACTCCATAAACCTGGAACGTCTGATCCAACAGGGCTGGGGGAATAGCTACAGTGAACAGTTGCTGCAGCTCAAGAAGTGAGACTTACTGCCACCTTTTATTAATTAAACACCAGCATTTTCTCACGTTTTCCTCCCTTTTTGATTAAACACTTGGACAAGCTAAGATTTGCCTGCTTTTCATCCCTCGCCTTTGGCACTCACTCCACCCATGTGCCAATCCACACCTCCCTCACCTGTATCCGCTTATAACTTGGCAGGCTTTGTCTCGCTCCCACCTCTCTTTTCCAGTTTCCTCCCCTCCCCTCCCCTCCCTCCACTCCATTCCAATCAGTCTGAAAAAGGGTCCCCACCCAAATGTCACCTACCCACTCCCTCCACAGGTGGTTGAAACAAAGAACTGCAGATGCTGGTTTATGCCAAAGACAGACACAAAGTGCTGGAGTAACTCAGCGGGTCAGGCGGCATCGCTGGAGAAAAATGATGGGTGTATAAGAAAATAACTGCAGATGCTGGTACAAATCGATTTATTCACAAAATGCTGGAGTAACTCAGCAGGTCAGGCAGCATCTGGGGAGAGAAGGAATGGGTGACGTTTCGGGTCGAGACCCTTCTGAAGAAGGGTCTCGACCCGAAACGTCACCCATTCCTTCTCTCCCGAGATGCTGCCTGACCTGCTGAGTTACTCCAGCATTTTGTGAATAAAACAATGGGTGACTTCTTCAGTCTGAATGTTGCCTGGGCTGCTGTGTTCCTCCAGCACTTTGTGTTTTGCTGATGATTCCAACACCTGCAGTTCCTCGTGTCTCCAGAATGTGCGTCCTTTGTTTTGCTGCCTCGGTAGCCCGAGGGAACAATTTGTTTAAATATCTTGTCATCAATTTTAGATCCTCCTCTGTGTGTGCAAGCAACTCTCGTTACCAACCATTTGGCTCCCAGCCAACACGCACAAATCCAAACACATCACGGACGCCCATGGGTGGAGCATGCAGTTGCTTTAAAGTGCAGCACACAATCCCAGTGCAGCTAACTCGGTTCCTTCTGTGGCTGTGACCATCGCTTCTGTTTGCTTTCCTCAACGACATCCTGGTGTTGCAGAAATGGGGAACGTCACCCGTATGCTATCCGGTGCCGGTGGGAAAACTGAGGCAAAGGGTAAATAATCTGCAGAGGCACGAGAGTTTGGCTGTTCTGTACTTTGAATTTACTCACCTGCGAACCCTTACGCCTGATCTTGATGTAAAGTAAGAACAGGAACTTCAGGAGAGGCAGGGGTGAGGGGAAAAAGAGGAGGGGGGTTGCAATGTTGGATAAGGAGGATGACACAGCTGTGTTCAGAGGTGACATTATGGATTGTTTGTCCGGTGAGGCTATAAAGGATGGAGCTGGGGAACAAGAAAGGGGTGATCACTTTATTGGAGGTGTATTACAGACCCCCGAATAGTCAACAGGAGTTAGAAGAACAAATGTGCCGGGCGATTGCAGACAGCTGCTGGTCAAATAAAGTTGTAACTTTTAACTTTCCCAATATAGACTGGGAAAATCCTAGCCTGAAGGGTTTAGATGGGGTGCAATTCCTCAAATGTGTTCAGGAGAGTTTTCTTAAGCAGTATGTGGAGGCCCCGACATGTGAGAGGGCAACGCTGGATCTAATATTGGGAAATTGGGAAGGGCAAGTTAATGAAGTGTTTGTGGAGGAGCCTTTTGGGACCGGTGACCACAGTTTGATTAGGTTTAAGATAGTTATGGATAGGGACGGAGAGGATATGGGAGAAGGTCTCGCTCAAGTTGACTGCAGCAGGTTATTAGAGGGGAAAGAAACATCGGCCAAGTGGGATGTTTTTAAAAGTGTACTGAAGAAAGCTCAGGATATGTACGTTTCGTTAGAGTGACGGGCAAAGCAGGCAAACGTAAGGATCTTGGCTGACGAGCGAAATTGAGATTAGCCAAAAACAGGAAGGATGCATGGGACAGGTAAAGGCAGCCGGGATCAAATGCATCCCTGGAGGAGTTTCGGGAGCTAAGGAATAAACTAAAAAAGGAGTTCAGAAGGGCAAAAAGGGGCCAGGAGATAGCTCTGCGGGGGGGGGGGGGGGGGGGGGGGGTAGCATTAAGGACAATTCCAAAAGATTTTATAAATACATAAGGGGGAAAAGGGTAACTGAAGAGAGAGTGGAACCCCTCAGGAATCAAAGCACACATCTGTGTGGAATCACAGGAGATGGTAATGGTGAGGATAATGGTTGAAGGTTGCTTCTCAGACTGGAGGCCTGTGTCTAGTGGTGTGCCTCAGGGTTCGGTGCTGGGCCCATTACTGTTTGTCATCTACATGAATGATTTGGATGAGAACATACGGGGGCAAGATTAGCAAGTTTGCTGATGATACAAAGTTAGTGGTTTTGCAGATAGTGAAGTTGGTTGTGAACGATTGCAGCAGGATCTGGATCAATTGGCCAGGTGGGTAGAGGAATGATTGATGGAATTTAATAAAGAGAAGTGTGAGGTTGGCATTTTGGGACATCGAACAAAGGCAGGATCTGCACAGTAAATGGTAGGCCTCTGGGTAGTGTTGTAGAGCAGAGGGATCTAGGAGTACAGGTGCATGGTTCTTTGAAGGTCGAGTCACAGGTAGATAAGGTAGTCAAAAAAGGCTTTTGGCACTTTGGCCTTCATCAGTCAGAGTATTAAGTATAGAGGTTGGGAGGTCACTTTGCAGTTGTATAAGACATTGGTGAGACCACATTTAGAATATTGTGTTCAGTTCTGGGCACCATGTTATAGGAAAGATATTGTCAAGCTTGAAAGGGTTCAGAAAAGATTACGAGGATGTTGCCAGGACTAGAGGCTGTGAGCTAACGGGAGAGGTTGAGTAGGCTGGGTCTCTATTCCATGGAGCGCAGGAGAATGAGGGGAGATCTTATAGAGGTATACAAAATCATGAGAGGAATAGATCAGGTAGATGCAGTCTTTTGCCCAGTGTAGGGGAATCGAGGACCAGAGGACATAGGTTCAAGGTGAAGGGGAAAAGATTTAATAGGAATCTGAGGGGTAACATTTTCACACAAAGGATGGTGGGTGTATGGAACAAGCTGCCAGAGGAGGTAGTTGAGGCTGGGACTGTCCCATCGTTTAAGAAACAGGTACATGGATAGGACAGGTTTGGAGGGATATGGACCAAGTGCAGGCAAGTAGGACAAGTGTAGCTGGGACATTGTTGGCCAGTGTGGGCGAGTTGGGCCAAAGGGCCTGTTTCCACACTGGATCACTCTATGACTCTTTTGCTTTTTTTTAAACAATGGGTTGATACAGAAAACTTAAGAAGAATTAAAAGCTTACTGATTATTGCATCTTTTTAAGTTTGAACTCTTATAGTGTTTTTATGGTAATATGGTACTATGCCACTGCTAATTTCTGCAAAGATGTTTAATCAAATCCAATGTTGAAAGGTACATGGTATTCTGTTCAAGGGACAATACAAACAATTTGTTATTTATCTATAAATCAAGTAACCGAAACATATATTACACCAATATATTGGTGCGTTAAGAATGAAAATAGGGAGGGAGGGAGGGAATCTTGCAGTGGGGATATTTGACTTTGCATTAGAATATTGATGTGTTGAGTGAGCTGGCAAAAATGAGGCAAACGTAGTTTAAGGTATCACAGAAAGCTGGAGTAACTCAGCGGGACAGGCAGCATCTCAGGAGAGAAGGAATGGGTGGCGTTTTGGGTCGAAACCCTTTTTCAGACTGATGTTGTTTCATGTAAGAAAGTTGTTTAATGTAAGAAAGTGTGGACTCATTCAAAGAGGAATCTAAAGGCATACTACCATCTAAATGGAGAAAGACAGCAAATGAGTGAAGTACAGAGGGATCGAAGTCTTGTGTGGGAGGGAACTGCAGATGCTGATTTAAACCGAAGATAGGCACAAAAAGCTGGAGTAACTCAGCGGGGACAGGCTGGAGAAAAGGAATAGGTGAGGTTTCGGGTTGAGATCCTTCGTCTGTATTCTTTAGAGTTTAGAAGAACCGGTTAGAGAGAAGGGTGTGGTGTATATTGGAGTGTGTTAAAGGGGAGGCTGTGGGGCGTGACTGGAATGTGACAGGGAGAAGGGCTTGGGCTGTATTAGAGAGTGTTAGAGGAGGGTCGGGGCGTATTGGAGTGTTATAGAAGAGAACGTGCTGTCGATTAGATATCAGTGTGAAGGGTGGGTTGGAGAAGGGTGTGGATTATGAGGGCTGCTCGTAGCGAAGAGTTATGAATGTAAGTGACGAGGGTGGAGGGTCTGGCTGGGGGGGGGGGGGGGGGGGGGGCGGTGACTGCCTAAATTGCTGAGTGTCGGTTTCTCCTTCCAGCGAAACCAGGGAAGAAAGAAGCAGCAGCCCCAAAAGGACAGGTGGAGAAGGTCGTTGACCAGGGTACGGGCAAACCTCTCCTCCCCTCAATGGCGGTGCTTGTTTTGGTGAAAGTCTTGACATTGTGTCTGTTTCCCTTTCTCCCATCCCCCCCCTCTCTCCTCTTGGACTCCCCCTGCTGGTCTTCTACTCACCCTCCCATTCCCACACTGACCTTTCTGTCCTGGGCCTCCTCCACTGTCAGAGTGAGGCCCAAAGCAAACTGGAGGAACGACACCTCATATTTTGCTTGGGCAACTTACACCCCAGTGGTATGAAGAATGGTCTCGACCCAAAATGTCACCCATTCTTTTTCTTCAGAGATGCTACCTGACCTGCTGAGTTACTCCAGAATTTTGTGTCTACCCACTCCATATTGATGCAGACTGAGGCCATTATTCCTTCTTTGTTCATTGTAGCCGGAACCTTCAGGCTAGGACGCTACTCCTTGGAGCACAGGAGGCTGAGGGGTGATCTTATAGAGGTGTGTAAGATCATGAGGGGAATAGATAGGGTGAATGCATTGTCTTTTAACCAGAGTAGAGGAATCAAAAACCAGAGGACACACCTTTATATTTAAGGCGAGAAGGGAAAGATTTAATAGGAACCCGAGGGGCAATATTTCCAGACAGAGGTAGCTGGGTATATGGAATGAGCTGCCGGAGGAGGTAGTTGTGTCGGGTACTATAATGGACATTTAAAAGACATTTGGATGGGTGCATGGATAGGAAAGGTTTAGAGGGATTTGGGCTGTCCTGCTGAGTTACTCCAGCATTTTGTGTCTACCAGTGGTATGAATATTGACTACTCTAACTCTAAGAAATATCTCTCTCTCTCTCTCTCTCTCTCTCTCTCTCTCTCTCTCTCTCTCTCTCTCTCTCTCTCTCTCTCTCCTCTCTCCTCTCTCCTCTCTCCTCTCTCTCTCTCTCTCTCTCTCTCTCTCTCTCTCTCTCTCTCTCTCTCTCTCTCTCTCTTCCCCACCCTAGTTCTCCAACGAGTTTGACTGTCTCCGGATTAAATTTTACTTTGTATGCCTCGTTGTCAACTTCCCCGAGCTAACACTGATCTATTCTACATTTTCCTTCATCATCGATCTCTCATTTGATCTCTCCTTTGATCTCTCATTTTCACACCTTACCATTCCTTGTCTCTCGTGTCCCTCCCTCTCCCCTGACGCTCAGTCTGAAGAAGGGTCTCGACCCGAAACGTCACCCATTCCTTCTCTCCAGAGATGCTGCCTGTCCCGCAGAATTACAATAGACAATAGACAATAGACAATAGGTGCAGGAGGAGGCCATTCGGCCCTTCGAGCCAGCACCGCCATTTAATGTGATCATGGCTGATCATTCTCAATCAGTACCCGTTCCTGCCTTCTCCCCATACCCCATGACTCCGCTATCCTTAAGAGCTCTATCTAGCTCTCTCTTGAATGCATTTATAGAATTGGCCTCCACTGCCTTCTGAGGCAGAGAATTCCACAGATTCACAACTCTCTGACTGAAAAAGTTTATCCTCATCTCCGTTCTAAATGGCCTACCCCTTATTCTTAAACTGTGGCCCCTTGTTCTGGACTCCCCCAACATTGGGAACATGTTTCCTGCCTCTAACCTGTCCAACCCCTTAATAATGTTATATGTTTCAATAAGATCCCCTCTCATCCTTCTAAATTCCTTGATACTTGAAATATCGGGGGGTTGGAGAATATGCATGCTCTACCATAATCATGGGCACAAGTGTGGTATGGACCACACCTCGTATAATAGAGGGGGTAATGTTGTTAATCTATCTATTAACAACATTAGAGGGAGGGTTTACTTTTCTATCTTTCTTTTTTCTTTTCTGTTTTTGTACCTGGATGATGGAAGGGAGTACACTGAAATATGGCACAATGTAAATATTGGAAGAGGTATCAAGGTAAGGAAGAAGGGGAAAAAAAAGAAAAAAAAAGAATGAATGGATAATAAATTAAATTTTCTAAGTTATAATGTGAATGGGTTAAATGGACCGATAAAAAGGAAGAGAATTTTAACACAGATGAAAAAATTGGAAGTGGATATAGCTTTCTTACAAGAAACACATCTAACGGAAAAAGAACATCAAAAGTTAAAGAGAGACTGGGTAGGAAGTATGGTAGCATATTCTTTTAATTCAAAAGCAAGAGGGGTTGCTATCCTATTTAAGAAAACGCTACCAATTAAGATACAAAATATTGTAAGTGACCCAGTAGGTAGATTTATAATCGTACATTGTCAAATTTTCTCAGAATTGTGGACTTTAATGAATATATATGCACCAAATACAGATGATGAGAAGTTTGTGCAGGATACTTTTCTAAATCTAGCGGAAGCACATGAAAATATATTGGTAGGGGGAGATTTTAACTTTTGTTTAGATCCAGAAATGGATAGATCATCAAGAACAATGACAAGGACAAGAGCAGCGAAGATAACATTGAACTTAATGGAAAATTTAAATTTAATAGATATTTGGAGGAAAAGCCATCCTAGGGAAAAAGACTACTCCTTCTATTCCAATAGACATGAGACATATTCTAGAATAGATCTATTTTTGATTTCAGCTCAATTAAGGGGAAGAATAATACAAATAGATTACAAGGCTAGATTGCTATCGGATCATTCACCATTATTAATGAAAATTAAGATGCCAGATAAAGAACAGTCAGTATATAGATGGAGACTCAACCCTTTACTATTGAAAAGGCAAGACTTTTGCAATTTTATTCGAGGACAAATTCGATTATTTTTGGAAACAAATTTAAATTCAGTTAATGATAAATTCATTATATGGGATGCAATGAAGGCATACTTGAGAGGCCAAATTATAAGCTACTCATCTAAGATAAAGAAAGATTATAGGAAGGAATCTGAAAGATTAGAAAAAGAAATCACCATATTAGAAAAAGACTTACAGAATGCTTCTTCAGATACAAAAAAAATACAACTTGGAAATAAAAAATGTCAGTACAATACTTTACATACTTATAGAACAGAAAAATTAATATTACGAACTAAACAAAGGTATTATGAATTAGGAGAAAGAGCGAATAAGGTATTGGCATGGCAACTGAAAGAAGAACAAATATTAAGAACAATAAATTCAATTAGAACAGATCAAAATACTATTACTTATAAACCTAGAGAAATTAATGAGGTATTTAAGCAATTTTACACTAACCTGTATCATTCTGAATCTGAAAAGGATGAAATTAAGATAAATAATTTCTTATCTAAGATACAATTACCAACAATTTCTAATGAGGAGCAGATGGGACTAAATGCCTCCTTTACTTTGAGAGAAGTGGAGGAAGTACTACATTCTTTACCAAGTAATAAATCACCAGGGGAAGATGGCTTCCCGCCAGAGTTCTATAAAAAATTTAAAGATTTGTTGTTACCAGTATTTATGGAAGTGATACAACAAGCGGAAAAAACTTCTACATTACCGGAATCCTTTTCAATGGCAATTATAACTGTAATTCAAAAAAAAGGGAAAGACCCTTCAAAAGCATCGTCGTATAGACGTATAGACCAATATCACTGTTGAATGCAGATTATAAAATAGTTGCCAAGCTTTTGGCAAAGAGACTGGCAAAATTTTTACCTAAGTTGGTTAAAGAGGATCAATCTGGATTTGTCAAAAAAAGGAGAATATCTGATAATGTAGCAAGATTTATAAGTATTTTACATTTAGCACAGAACAGAAAGGAATTAAGCGTAGCAGTTGCTTTAGATGCTGAAAAGGCGTTTGACAGGTTAGAATGGGATTTTTTATTTAAAGTATTAGAGAAGTATGGATTGGGGAATGGTTTCATTAACTGGGTAAAAGCTCTTTATAAACAACCTAAAGCCAAAGTGGTGACAAATGGCCAATCTTCTCAACCATTTAATTTGGAAAGATCTAGCAGACAGGGATGTCCCTTGTCACCAGTTCTATTTGTACTGGCTATTGAACCTCTGGCAGAACTAATAAGATCAGATTCAGACATTAAAGGATTTAAAGTTAATCAGGAAGATCACAAAATTACTTTATTTGCAGATGATGTCTTAATTTGTCTTACTAGACCATTGGAATCCTTAAGAAAATTATATTTCAGATTGGAAGAATACGGGAAAGTATCAGGATATAAAATTAATAAAGATAAAACTGAAATAATGCCTCTTTTTGAAGGCAATTATGATCAATGTAAAAGAGAAAGTCAGTTTAAATGGCAAAAAGAAGGCATTAAGTACTTAGGAGTTAAAGTAGATAATAAGTTAAATAATTTGTATAAATTAAATTATAAACCACTAATAAAAAAAATAGATGAGGACCTGAAGAAATGATGAATCTTCCAATTACATTGATAGGGAGAGTGAACTGTATTAAGATGAATATTTTTCCGAGGATACAGTATTTATTTTCAACACTGCCTATACCTTTGTCAAATAATCTTTTTCAAGAATTGAACAAAATTGTGAGGAATTTTCTAAAATGGCAAGAATGTCTCTGGAAAAATTAACATGGAAATTTGAATTAGGTGGATTGCAATTACCAAATTTTAAAAATTATTATCTGGCAGCACAAATGAGTTTTATTTCATCCTTTTATCAAGAGGGTGGAAAAACAGCATGGGTTAAAATTGAAATGGATAAAATAAAAGAGTTATGTCCAGAAGAATTTATATATAAATGGGAAGCGAAGCTATTAGTTAAGGATAAAGAGTCACCTTTGCTAAAACATTTAATTAATACATTGTTGAAAACAGTAAAGATTTTTTTTAACAGCTAAAACTCCATTAGTAAAAAATAGATTATTGCCGTTTGCTTGGAATATTCAAATACTACAAGTCTGGGAACAGAAGGGTATTAAAAATATAGGAGATTGCTATGAAGGAAATAACTTTTTGACATTTTCTCAATTGAGAAATAAATATCAAATTCCAGGGAATAGTATTTTTTTCTATTATCAATTACAATCTTTTTTAAGGGAAAAGTTAGGTAATTCAATGTCTCTATTTCAGATTAAAGGAATTGAATCCTTGATTCAGGGCAAGGGAATAAAAAAAATTATATCATCAATGTATAAATTATTACAAAAATCTAGTCCAAAGATAGGAATTCAAAAATCAAGACAAAGATGGGAAACAGATCTTAATATTATCATTGATGAACCAAGTTGGGAAAGACTGTGTTTAGATAGTATGAAAAATACTATTAATGTGAGATATAGTTTAGTACAATATAAGTTTTTACATCAACTATATTTAACCCCGAAAAAATTAAACAATTTAAAACCAAACTCATCTGAAATTTGTTTTAGATGCAACCAAGACGTGGGTACTTTTTTACACTCTACATGGGCATGTCAGAAGGTAACTCCTTTTTGGAAAGATGTAAAAAAAAAATTGGAACAATTGATGAATAAGATCATACCATTGGATTCAAGGTTGTTTTTATTGGGAGATACAAAAGGAATATTACCAAAGCTAATTTTAGATAAACATCAGGAAAGATTTCTCAAAATAGCAATAGCAGTAGCAAAAAAATGTGTAGCGGTCACTTGGAAAGATCAAAATGAAATAAGATTTGAAAGATGGTATGCAGAAATGCGTAGTTGTATCCCATTAGAAAAAGCAACGTATAATCTGAGAAATGGATATGACTTCTTCTTGAAGGTGTGGAACCCATTCATTTTAAAGCTAGGATTAAGAATTGGAAATATTTAAATTCAGGATTGTTTTGATACCTTTAATAAGAATTTAATAAGAAATTACCCGGAAGTGTCTCCTTCTGGACTCCAGGTTTCTTTCTTCCTCTCTTTCTTTTTCTTTTTCTTTTTCTTTTTCCTTCTTTTTAACTGGGGGGTGGGGGGGAAGGGGGGGTGTGGGAGGGGAGATAATACAGAACAATACGTGTATAATCGAATTTATAATGTAGTTATTATTGCTTACTATGAAATGTAACATGTATGAGTTCTGTTAAAACTTAAATAAAATAAAAAAAATTAAAAAATAATAATAATCTTATATGTTTCGATAAGATCCCCTCTCATCCTTCTAAATTCCAGTGTATACAAGCCTAGTCGCTCCAGTCTTTCAACATATGACAGTCCCGCCATTCCGGGAATTAACCTAGTAAACCTACGCTGCACGCCCTCAATAGCAAGAATATCCTTCCTCAAATTTGGAGACCAAAACTGCACACAGTACTCCAGGTGCAGTCTCACCAGGGCCCTGTACAACTGCAGAAGGACCTCTTTGCTCCTATTCTCAACTCCTCTTGTTATGAAGGCCAACATTCCATTGGCTTTCTTCACTGCCTGCTGTACCTGCATGCTTCCTTTCAGCGACTGATTTACTCCGGCATTTTGTGTCTATCTTCGGTGTAAACCAGTATCTGCTCTTTCTTCCTACCCTCTCTGGACCTTTTTATTTCCAACCGTCGGCACGACTTCATCCGTCTTGACTCCTTCACGCTCAAGCAGCTTTCATTTTGTCGACAATTTAAATCTTTTCTGGGGAAATCCAGCGCTTTTTATGAAAGACGGCATGCACCCAACAGCCTTGGTTCACGAAAGTTGTCTAATAACCTGTTACACGCGATGCATACGACCCCACGTGGCTGACTAATTAATTTGTCCCCTCACGCTGGAGATGATCTGGACATACCTACGGCCACAGTCCATCTCCCACAAACATTCCCTCCCCCTCTGCTCCGGCAGAAAATCTCTGCCCAGCCCATTCATTTTTCAGATAAAAACTCTTCCTCAATTTTACATAAACCCTCTAGACAACTGCTCACTATCGCCGTGACGATTACACCGAGATCCATCTATATACTAAAACGTTTGTTTGTTTGTTTGTTTGTTTGTTCCTGAACTACAGCCAAAACGGTACACGATAGCGCGACAATTTTAGGCCCACCTTACTCACCATCGTCCCTTTGGTGCTAATGGAAGAAGTTTCATTGAAATCGTTGTTATATTTTTAAAGTTCTTCACATTTTAAAGTTTAAATCTCTCTCCTAGGGAGGGAGGGAAGGAGGGAGGGGGTGGAGGGGGGAGGAGGGAGGATAAGGTGGGTTGAGGGGGGTGGAGTGGGGGGGAGGGGAAGGGAGGGAGGGGAAGGGGGAGGGGGGAGGGGTGGGGGGGAGAGGGGAAGGGGGGAGGAGAGGGTGCTGCACCAATGCAGGAGAGGTTTGAGTCCAACGGGTCCACTTGGTCGAGTTTTAAATAGATCTCTGCACACTGTGGGCAGTTTAAATCTAGTGCCAGTTAAAAAAATCAACTATGAGAACTTCTTCTGCACAATCTGAAATCATATGCATGCACAAAATAAAATGGGTCTGTTGTTATGTTTTTGGTGGATACATGGCTGTACATTGATGGAGTGCCAACACTTAATGAAGTTTGCCCACCTAACTATAATTTTCTCCAATCTGTCAGGAAAAGTGGAAGGGATAGGGGTGTAGATGTAATTTTTACAAAAGATTTTATGTGCACAGAGGTTGACCTTGGGAGATACTGCTCTTTTGAATATCTTGCTGTTAACCTTAAAACAGATGAAACTGTGCTCACTCTAACACTGTACAGTAAGTACACTGCACACTCTTTTAGAAGGATGAGAGGGGATCTTATAGAGAGGTATAAAATCATAAAAGGACTAGACAAGCTAGATGCAGGAAAAATGTTCCCAATGTTGGGGGAGTCCAGAACCAGGGGACACACTCTGAGAATAAAGGGGAGGCCGTTTAAAACTGAGGTGAGAAGAAACTTTATCACCCAGATAGTTGTGAATTTGTGGAATTCTCTGCCACAGAGGGCAGTGGAGGCAAATTCACTGGATGAATTTAAAAGAGAGTTAGATAGAGCTCTAGCGGCTAGTGGAATCAAGGGATATGGTGAGAAGGCAGTCATGGGTTACTGATTGTGGATGATCAGCCATGATCACAATGAATGGCGGTGCTGGCTCGAAGGGCCAAATGGCCTCCTCCTGCACCTATTTCCTATCTTTCTATGTACAGGCCACCCAGTCAACTATCCTTATTCCATATGAATTCTCTGAATTGACCTCATTGGCAATAATGAGATACGACAGAGTGATTTTAAATGAAGAATTCAACATTCATGTAAACAACAGGACAGACCTCAATGTGACAGAGTTTCTGAGCTTACCCTCGACTTTACTAAACATGTAAACGAGGCCACTCACAAACATGGAAATACACTGGACCTGGTGATATCCCAAGGGTTAAAAATTGATAACATCCTGGCGTCTGATTTTACTGTTTCTGACCATTACTGTGTATTTTTTGATGTGTTTTTAAAGTTGTTTAGGCGCCCCCTGGAGTCGACATGTAAAAGGTGCTTTTTATATCCAGCAGCAGAACTCCTATTTTCTGAGCTTGTCAGTACATTCGTTCCTCTCACCCAGGGAGATTCTGTTGACGAAACGATAAAAGTTTTGAACCCGAAACGTCACCCATTCCTTCTCTCCTGAGATGCTGCCTGACCCGCTGAGTTACTCCAGCATTTTGTGTCTACAGTATTCTTATAGATTTTTATTTAGATTTAGATTTTAGATTTTTAGGTTTAGATTTAGAGATACAGCGCAGAAACAGGCCCTTCGGCCCACCAGGTCCGCGCCGCCCAGCGATCCCCGCACACTAACACTATCCTACACCCACTAGGGACAATTTTTTACATTTACCAAGCCAATTAACCTACATACCTGTACGTCTTTGGAGGGTGGGAGGAAACCGAAGATCTCAGAGAAAACCCACGCAGGTCACGGGGAGAACGTACAAACTCCGTACAGACAGCGCCCGTAGTCAGGATCGAACCTGAGTCTCCGGCGCTGCATTCGCTGTAAGGCAGCAACTCTACCGCTGCACCACCTCGCCTAGAAAACTGGGTCGGCTCGACAGGTCACGTACTAAGTTGGTTCCAGTCATATATAAGTGGAAGGAAGTGCATTGTTAGCCTTGGGAACTATGTACCACGGCTACATGATGTGCTCTTCGATGTAGCACAAGGTAGCTGCCTTGGCCCGTTACACTTTTCCTTACATATGCCGCCCCCAGGAGGAGTTATCAGACAGGACAATGTGAATTTTCTAAGTTATGCCGATGACACTCAGTTATACGTCTCTGTCAAACCCAATGCAAATGCCTTCAGTTCTTTGACCTCCTGCCTATTTTCCATTAAAAATGGATGAATGCTAACTTTCTTAAACTCAATGACGACAAGATAGATATTGTATTACTTGGACCAAAACCTAAGCTGCACGCCCTCAATAGCAAGAATATCCTTCCTCGAATTTGGAGACGAAAACTGCACACGGTACTCCAGGTGCGGTCTCACTAGGGCCCTGTACAACTGCAGGAAGGACCTCTTTGCTCCTATACTCAACTCCTCTTGTTATGAAGGCCAACATTCCATTGGCTTTCTTCACTGCCTGCTGTACCTGCATGCTTCCTTTCAGTGACTGATGCACTAGGACACCCAGATCTCGTTGTACGTCCCCTTTTCCTAACTTGACACCATTCAGATAATAATCTGCCTTCCTATTCTTACCACCAAAGTGGATAACCTTACACCTATCCACATTAAACTGCATCTGCCATGCATCCGCCCACTCACACAACCTGTCCAAGTCACCCTGCAACCTCATAGCATCTTCCTCACAGTTCACACTGCCACCCAGCTTTGTATCATCTGCAAATTTGCTAATGGTACTTTTAATCCCTTCATCCAAGTCATTAATGTATATTGTATGTAGCTGCGGTCCCAGCACCGAGCCTTGCGGTACCCCACTAGTCACTGCCTGCCATTCTGAAAGGGACCCATTTATCCCCAGTCTTTGCTTTCTGTCTGCCAATCAACTTTCTATCTATGTCGGTACCCTACTTCCAATACCATGTGCCCTAATTTTGCCCACTAATCTCCTATGTGGGACCTTGTCGAAGGCTTTCTGAAAATCAAGGTACACCACATCCACCGGCTCTCCCCTGTCAATTTTCCTAGTTACATCCTCAAAAGACTCTAGGGTGGCATGGTGATGCAGCAGTAGAGTTGCTGCCTTACAGTAGACCCATGTTTGATCCCGACTATGGGCGCTGTCTGTACGGAGTTTGTAGGTTCTCCCCGTGACCACGTGGCATTCCTCCGAGATCTTCGGTTTACTCCCACACTCCAAAGACACACAGGTTTGTAGGTTAATTGGCTGGGTATAAATGTAAAATTGTCCCTAGAGTATGTAGGATAGCGTTAATGTGCGGGGATCGCTGGTGGGTGCGGACTCTGTGGGCCGAAGGGTTTGTTTCCGTGCTGTATCTCTAAACCAAAATAAACTATGACTCTGTGACCCTAGGAAAGGTTTAGAGGGATGTGGGCCTAAAGTGGGTGAATGGACTGGTGTTGATGGGCATCTCGGTTGATATGGACAACTTGGGCCAAAGAGCCTGTTTCCATACTCTACATCTTCTACATCTCCCCAATTATGTAGAGTCCTCAGTGAGTGGCAACTGGCACTTTGTTGTAACACCACCCGAGGGCTTTCCCCCTGCCCAGGGAGATGAAGACTGAGACAGCCCACCCCAGGGACTCAGACAGTCCAGGGGTTCTCAGATATGTCGACCCTGGGATTTAAAATCCCCTACCTAAACACAATAAGCTGGAGTAACTTAGCGGGCCAGGCAGCATCTCTGGTGGAAAAGATTAGGTGACATTTCGGGTTGAGACCCTTCTTCAGACCATCCCTGAAATCCCCTAAACTGGAACTGTGGTTGATAGGATATCTTGGTTTGGAGCAATGTAATGCAGCCATGCGAGTCTGGGGTTGCCAACTGTCCCGTATTAGCCGGGACATCCCGTATTTTAGGCTAAGTTGGTTTGTCCCGTACGGAACTGCCCTTGTCCTGTATTAAGTCCGGGGGGCGCTGTTGGCCCAGATGCTGTAGGCCCAGACGCTGTAGGCCTGGACACTGTAGGCCTGGACACTGTAGGCCTGGACACTGCAGGCCTGGACACTGTAGGCCTGGGCACTGTTGGCCCAGACGCTGTAGGCCCGGACACTGTAGGCCCGGACACTGTAGGCCCGGACACTGTAGGCCCGGACACTGTAGGCCTGGACACTGTAGGCCTGGACACTGTAGGCCTGGACACTGTAGGCCTGGACACTGTAGGCCTGGACACTGTAGGCCTGGACACTGTAGACCTGGACACTGTAGGCCAGGACACTGTTGGCCCAGACGCTGTAGGCCTGGACACTGTAGACCTGGACACTGTAGGCCCAGTTTCTGCAGCCCAGGGGCCGCTGTAGTCCCGGACAGTGTAGGTCCGGGTGCCGCCTAACCGAGGTTGCACAGCAACCCACATCCCGGCCCGGGCGGCCGCCATTGTTGGAGGAGAGCAAGTGGACGCTGGCTGATGGCGAGGGTACGTGGGGCGCGGGGCGCGGGGCGGTGACGTCACCTTGGGAGTGAGGAGGTTGGCACCCCTAATCTAGGCTGAGGCAGGCAGCTCCAGCTCAAGTTCAATAGTGATAGTGGACAGCAAAACAAGTGCACTGATTTCATCAAATGAACTTTTTTCTTTTCAGTTGTTGACCAGGGTGCAGCCGTTTTGAAAACGAAAGGGGCTGAAGTAATGAAAAATGTAAATATTCCGGGCATGTAATGAAACAATGTTTGTCGTTACAGTTTATCCGGAACTGTCATGTTTGGAAACAAATTTGTCCCTTTAAATGAATAAAATACTTCTTTAAATGAACCTACTGCTCAGCTGTAAACATTCACACGTTGATCTTTCCATTTTTAAGTCACTTACTGTCATTCTGTTTGCTAATTTGTTTGCATTTTTATAATACCCGTCGCATCTATGCTATTGAATGGTTGATCCTCAGTAGAGGCCTTACCTTTGTTCCCCTGCTCCCCCCACCTCAGAATTCCGGGCCCACCATGACGTGGAGGCCTAGCACTCATACTAATTCACTCCTCCCCTGTCTATTTCCTAACATCTTGGTTCTGTTCAAAGGTTCGCTCTGCTACTTGCCCCATGGACGTTGCTTAACCCCTTGTGTATTCCCAGCACTTTCTGTTCTTATTGTCAGTTCACAGCTCTTGCCCCCCTCCCCCTCCCCCCCCCCCCCCCCCCCCCACACACTGGTTCCTGATGATGAGTGTAGATTTTAGATAGGCACATGAATTTATAGGGAATGGGGGGATATTGATCACAAATAAGCAGAGGAGATCAATTTAACTTGGCATCATGTTCAGCTCAGACATTGTGGGCCAAAGTACTTCCTGTGCTATACTGCATTATGTTCTATGTACTGTCAAGTGCAGTTTCTGTCTTATGTTGTATGTTTACTCCCTGTCTCTTGGATGAAATAAATACATCTCTCAATACAATAATACAAACGACTAACTTAATTTGGGCTCTTCTCTGTAGATGGAGATACAGCAATTGTTTTGGGAAAGTGTCATTCCAAATTGTTACTTGATTCTTGCTGGATATGAGTCTGCAGGGAGGAACTGCAGATGCTGGTTTACACCAAAGAGAGACAGACACAAGATGCTGGAGTAACTCAGCGGGACAGGCTGCATCTCTGGAGAAAACGAATCGGTGACGTTTTGGGTCGAGAGGGTCTCGACCTGAAAGGTCACCCATTCCTTCCGCTGAGTCACTCCAGCATCTTGTGTCTCTCTTTGGGCATCCAGAGTTGTCCACTTCATCCTGAACCCTATCTGTATTGAGCGTGTGGATAGGACAATGTTGAGGGATATGTCCATAGCATCCCTGAACAGAAAGAAAAACAATATTCCAGTCTTGTTCCGCCAGGCCCCAAGTGGTCAAGATGGGGAGACATACTTCTAACCCCCTCACCCTGAACACAGGATCCCCCCAGGGCTGCGTCCTTAGCCCCCTACTGTACTCCCTGTACACACATGACTGTGTGGCCAGGTTCAGCTCCAACTCCATCATCAAGTTTGCTGATGACACTGTGGTGGTGGGCCTGATCTCTGATAACAATGAGAAGGCCTACCGGGAGGAGGTGGCTGATCTGGCACTCTGGTGTCAGGACAACAGCATCCTCTTGAATGTCACAAAAACTGAGGAGCTGATTGTAGACTTTAGAAGGGCTCAACATCCGAGGATGTACACGCCACTGGAGTTAAATGGGTCTACTGTGGATAGGGTGAGCAGCTTTAAATAGCTGGGAGTCCACATCACAGAGGATCTGACATGGTCAACACACATTGCCTCACTGGTGGGTAAGGCAAGGCAGCGCCTTTACCACCTCAGACAGCTGAGGAATTTTAGAGTCTCTCGGAGGATCCTTCAGTGCTTCTACTCTGGGGCTGTAGAAAGCATCTTGTCCAGGAACATCACAATCTGGTTTGGGAATAGCTCTGCAGGCAGATACCATTGTTCTTGGCCGCATGTTGGGCACAGACATTGTGGGCCGAAGGGCCTCTTCCTGTGCTGTACTATTCTATGTTCATTGCTCTGAATTGTTCATGAAACAAAATAAATTTGCGCGAGCATTATTAACAGATGAATTCAGAGCCTCTTATTGTTTTTAGTTTTAGTTTTAGAGATTCAGCGTGGAAACAGGCCCTTCAGCCCACCGAGTCCACGCCGACCAGCGATCCCCGCACACTAACACTATCCTACACACACTGGGGACAATTTTACCAAGCCAAATAACCTACAAACCTGTACTTCTTTGGAGTGTGGGAGGAAACTGGAGATCCAGGAGAAAATCACAGGGAGAACGTACAAACTCCGTACCGCCAGCACCCCTGGTGGGGATCGAACCTGGGCCTCTGGCGCTGTGAGGCAGAAACTCTACCGCCGTGCCACCTGGCATAGAGTTGACATTCACAGGACAATAAGGAGGATCAATGATTGCAAGTTCATGTTAATCTTGATTTTATTATAAAATCTCCCAAGTGCTCGTGACAGTTAAATGCGATGCAGGAAGCAGGGGAGGAGAACATGCACAGCACCATCACGAGTTGCAACGTTGGTGTAACCGGGTGACGAGAAGCAGGCTTGGGCGTGTTTCGATGAAGGGCCGTGGTTGGAGAGACAGGTAGCTACAAGGAGATCGTGGCGCAGGATCCAGCGGCCAGCAATGGAGGAGCGAGCCACTGCCACACGGGCCACTGGGGGAGACTTACAGGATGAGGGTGAAGGCGTGATTGCAAATGCAACGACTTGGAGCAGTTTTACGACTATATCTTCAGCTACAACACATGGTGAACCCTCTGGTCCTTGATTCTTTGTGGCAACACTGGCGTGGAGGTGTAGGGCAAGGGGCGGGCACACCCAGAATCTTCCAATAAACCAGCAGCTGCTCATTTTCCAGTCTGCAGGGAACAGGAAAAGAAATAACTCATTAGTACCAGCCAGCCTGAGTCACAGTTACTGGAACACACACCACAACAGGTCTGTCTGTAAGCTCAAACACCATTTAATGTCTAAATTAAAAGCCGAGGGCAGAAATCCAATACTTCACGCTGCCTCGGCAAGACCGCCAGCATAATCAAGGACCAGTCTCACCCCGGTCATTCCCTCTTCTCCCCTCTCCCATCAGGAAAGAGGAACAGAAGTGTGAGAACACACACCTCCAGATTCAGGGACAGTTTCGTCCCGGCTGTTATCAGGCAACTCAAATGTCCTCCCATCAGCTAGAGTGCGGTCCTGACTTCCCGTCTACCTCATTGGAGACCTTTGAACTATCTTTAATCGGACTCTACCTTGCACTAAATATTGTACCCTTTGTATTCCTGCATTTGTACATTGTGGTAGACACAAAAAGCTGGAGTAACTCAGCGGGTCAGGCAGCATCTCTGGAGAAAAGGAATAGGTGACATTAAGGGTCAAGACCCTTCTTCAGACTCGACCCAAAATGTCACCTATTCCTTATTTCCAGAGATGCTGCCTGTCCCGCTGAGTTACTCCAGCATTTTGTGTCTATCTGCAGTTTAAACCTGCACCTGCAGTTCCTTCCTACATTGTTCAGAGACAGGCTTGCTTGCACATGTGCGAAAACTGCCCTTAAGTTAAAGATAAAGTCACCATCCTATTCATCAAAAAGATTTGGTTGGAAATAATTCAATAGAAAAATAAAAGGAAGGAAGGCAGAATGATAATATGTTATCCGGTTTATTATCAATGTATCATATCATATCATATCATATATATACAGCCGGAAACAGACCTTTTCGGCCCACCAAGTCCATGCCGCCCAGCGATTCCCGCACATTAACACTATCCTACACCCACTAGGGACAATTTTTACATTTACCCAGCCAATTAACCTACATATCTCCAACATTCAATAAATAATTCTGAAAGCAGTTTCAGTTTAGTGTCAAGATACAGCGTGGAAACAGGCCCTTCGGCCCACCAAGTCCACGCCGACCATCAATCACCCGTTCACACTAGTTCTATGTTATCCCACTTTCTCATCCACTCCCCGAACACTAGGGGTAATTTACAGAGGGCCAATTAACCAGCAAACCCGCATTTCTTTGGGATATGGGAGGAAACCGGAGCATCCGGAGGAAACCCCTTGCGGTCAAAGGGAAAACGTGCAAACGCCACACAGACAGCACCCAAGGTCAGAGTTGAACCCAGGTCTCTGGCATTGTGGGTAGTCACTCTACTAGCTGTGCCGTTTCAATCAAGGTTACGTTCATATTTTACAAACTCTAACCTGCTTTCATTTAAATGTATTTCATCTGCTCAGGCAGATGTCATCCGTACTTAGTTTAGTTTAGATTAGTGGATACAGCGGGGAAACAGGCCCTTCGGCCCACTGAGTCCGCGCCGACCAGAGAGCACCCCGCATACTAGCACTACCCTACACACTAGTGACGATGTATAATTTTACTGAAGCTAATTAACTTACAAACCTGTACGTCTTTGTAGTGTGGGAGGAAACCGGAGCACCCGGAGAAAACCTATGCAGTTACAGGGAGAACGTACAAACTCCGCACAGACAGCACCCGTCCACCACAGATCATACTCGGGTCTCTGGCACTGTAAGGCAGCAACTAGCCCGTTGTGCCACAGTGCCACCTTGTACCCACTTGATGGCAGCCAAAGGCTGGTGGTGCGATTCACCTACAAAACATGAGGTACACAGCCTGCAAAGGGGGCAGGGAGACACACCCACCATCAACGGGTTGGACGAAACATGGCACTGGATTAGCAATTAACCAGGAACCTCAGCAGAGATCCAGCCTCTTTGAAGTCCAGTTCTGCAGCCATCTCCGTTCACCTGCTTCTATCAAATAAGGTCGTATCGGGATCGCAGAGAGGACTGGGTTGCTTGTAAAAGGGAGCTGGGACCATCCTCGGCAGCTATCCGAGCAGCACCAGAAAGCTCTGGTCCACAGCTTCACCAAGGCAGCTTGGCCAGACTAAACCTTGGCCCACAACATGGGTGGCAATCTGGACTCTACCACAGGTACATTGTTGCATGAAGGCTGGTTCAACAGTTCAGCAAATTCCAAAGTACTGTCAGTTAACTACTGATAACACCCCCTGTCATTACTTAATTACTTAATGTTATTACATGAATAAATGAATGAATGACTGAATAAATGAATGAATGAATGAATGAATGAATGAATGAATGAATGAATGAATGAATGAATGACCGAATTAATTAATCAAGCAATTAATTAATTAATTAATTAATGAAATGAAACATTATCGTCACATATACATGAGCATAAACATATACATACCATTTACCTGTTTGGAGTCCTTCGAAATATCTTTTTTTGGACTTTACCGGACTTTATCTTGCACTAAACATTATTCCCTTTATCCATGGCCAATGTGGATGGCTTGATTGTAATCATATTACAATCTTTATTACAGTCTTGTCACTGAGTGGGTAACATGCAACAAAAAGCTTTTCACTGTACCTATGTTACACATTGTTACACATGTCAATAATAAACTGAACTAAATTAATTAGATATAATGTGATCTATGAATCAGGGAATGCTATTTGTATTCTAATATTTGTATAACCAAATTGGTTATAGTGTAATTTTGATTGGCAACTAGAGAACCAGTTAAAAGTTCCTTTGGAAATTGACAAGCAGAAAGAAAGCTGTCTTGGCACAAACAGTCCGGAGGAAAAAAGCTGTTTCAAGTAACCTGCTCACAGTGATCAGTTTCACCACAGGAGCTATGGAAATTGACAAGAATGACTCCTATTGATAGTTGTGCAACATTATTCTACTAAACAATGTAACATGCAGCCTTTAGTACTATTAGCGAGCAGTAACAAAAATGAACATACAACTATTATTTTTGAAAATCCTGCAGGAAAAAAATGTTGTTATCACGAGTCTGAACCTCTAGCCCCTAACCCTCTTTCCCCCGTTGAGTAATTAATTTTAGAACATGTTTTTCTATAACCCTCGGTTTCTTAGGACCACTAATATCATGTTTTAGCAGAATAATTTGCTCTTTCTAGAGTTTAGCAATGTTAAATGATTCATTCAGTTTCACTTATATGGATTATGCTATTGTCAAAGCTCCTAAACCTTGTCACACCCTCCTGACATAAAAATATAATATCAAGTGTCCATATGGATTAATCAGTATCATACCGTGCCCTCTATCAATGAGCTGAATTATCAGACTGGTTATGGCCAAAGAGAAAGAGTTGAGCTTTAAAGAATTATGGTTGAACTGAGAGGGAAGGGAATGTTTCGGGATGAAGGAAGAGATGGGTAGAGAAGAGGTCCTCATGGGCCAACCCTTACCTCTTCAGTTGCCTCTGTAGCTTCCACCAGGGGTTCCTCAAAGGACCGTACTTGCCCAGTCACCTGGTCAGCTGGGACTTCTCTGCCATGTTCATCCTAGAACAAAAAAAACAGAGATATTTGGTCAGCCCTTGGTGTGTAGAGGAAGAAAATCCCTCAGCAGGGGTCTTTCCAAGATGATGAGATCCATGCCTCTCCACTATGCTCTTTATAAAGTTTATACGTTCTCATAGGTTTATAAAATCCAGGAGGAGAATTAAGCCATTTGTCCAGGTTTACTCCACCGTTCAATCATGACTGGTCTGTCGTTCCAACTCAACCCCATTCTCTTGCCTTCACTGGACTCCTGAGGAAGAGTCTCGACCTGAAACGTTGCCTATTCCTTTTCTCCAGAGACGAGGATTGCCAACTTTCTCACTCCCAAATAAGGGACAAAAGGTGACGTCACCGCCCAGTGCCCCACGAGACCTCACCCAGCCAGTGGCGACATGCTCCCGCTCCACCAATGGCAGCCGCCCGGGCCGGGAGGCGGGTTGCTATGCAACCTCCATTAGGCGGCGCCCGGGCCTCGGGGCCTATACTGTCCGGGCCCACAGTGACCCGCGGGCCTAACATGGGACAAGGGCAGTCCCTTATGGGACAAACCAATTTAGCCCAATATACGGGATGTCCCGGCTAATACGGGACAGTTGGCAACCCAAACAGAGAACCCTGCCTGACCCGCTGAGTTACTCCAGCTTTTTGTGTCTGTCTTCATATCAGATATGACATGAGATCAGATATAACAAATCGGCACGGCTCACTTGCCATGCGCCCCACATAAGTAGAAGATCTCAGCATGTCTGTGTCCCTGAATATTTTCACAAATTAATCTGCACCACAAATGAGTGTTGTATTCACTGGAGCAAAGAGCTGGTGATAACCAGTTAATATCTGCTCAGTGACAGATAAAATGTTGTTCATTATCAAGAGAGAACCCTCCCACCACACACCTTTTCAGACGCCATTCACTGGAACATAATGACACAAACACCATTTCAATTATGAGATTTATGATCTTGCGGAACAAAAGACTTTCAGGATCAGAGGCAATAATAGGTTTCTCATTTCTGCAACCACTAAAACCTTCTCTTGAGCTTTTTAATGTTTTCATTCTTATGTTCCTTTTTCTTTTATGTCACTCTCTCTCCTAATTAGATACTCTTTCAGTAAATAGATGCAAAATGCTGGACTAACAAGCAGCATGTCTGGAGAGAAGGAATGGGTGACGTTTCGACTCAAGACCCTTCTTCAGACTGGGTTAAGTTACTCCAGCATTTTGTGTCTATCTTCAGTGTAAACCAGCATCTGCAGTTCCGTCCTACTCTCTTTCTCTGTAATTCGTAATTCCTCCCTAATGCCTTCACTGCCCTATCTATATCCATTATTCTAAAGCCTGAAGAATTATTCTAATTATTCGGTTCCAACTCAAAACGTCACCTATTCCTTTTCTCCAGAGATGCTGCCTGACCCGCTGAGTTACACCAGCTTTTTGTGTCTGTCTTCTGTATAAACCAGCATCTGCAGTTCCTTCCTAGGCATTCTATAGCATCACCAGGTTTGAAGAAGTTTCCCCAATATTCCTACCTATAATTCTGGTGCAAAATGTCAGCGTTTTGGGGGGGGGGGGGGGAAATTTGTCAAGAAACGTGGCATGATTTCGCAAGTGGAAAAAACTCGTTCAGAGCCTCTCAGTCTTTCATCTGTGTGATAATAATCATATAACGCAGAAATGCACCCTTAGAACAACCTCTTCCATTCTGTTCGTGAAGACGATAAAATGGATGCCGATCCCATTTGCCTGCATCAGGCACTTATCCCTCAATGTGTAGGAAGGAACCGCAGATCCTGGTTTAAATCAAAGATAGACACAGAATACTGGAGTAGCTCAGCGGGTCAGACAGCAACTCTGGAAAAAAGGAATAGGTGACGTTTCAGGGTCGAGTCTGAAGAAGGGTCTTGACCTGAAACGTCACCTATTCCTTTTCTCCAGAGATGCTGTCCGACCCATTGACAACCCACTATGCTTTTCCTATCCAAGTACCTGTCTATAGAATCAATGTTGAAGAAACCGTGTCTGCTGAAAACCAGGGGCATCTTAGAGTGTTATAGATGGTCAATAGATGCACTAGTGCTGTGATGAAGGAGACACACCATTCACCAGACAGATGTCTCAACTGGATAAGTTTACATCCAGATCAAAGCTGGGGACATGGGTTTAATGTGAAGGGGAAAAGATTTAATAGGAATCTGAGGGGTACCTTTTTCACACAAAAGGTGGTGGGTGTATGGAACGAGCTGCCAGAGGAGGCAGGGACTATCGCAATGTTTAAGAAACAGTCAGACAGGTACATTAATAGAAGATAGGCACAAAAGGCTGGAGTAACTCAGCGGGTCAAGACCCTAACGTCACCTGTTCCTTTTCTCCAGAGATGCTGCCTGACCCTCTGAGTTACTCCAGTTTTAGGTGTTTATCTATGCTTTAAACCAGCATCTGCAATGTCTTCCTACGCACAGGTACATGGATAGAACAGGTTTGGAGGGATATGGGCCAAATGCAGGCAGGTGGGACTAGTGTAGATGGGACATGTTGGCCAGTGTGGGCAAGTTGGGCCGAATGGCCTGTTTCCACGCTGTATAATTCTATGACTAGGCTGAGTTGAAATCATTTTTATTGAACTGCTGCTCAATGCTCCAGCATTTTGCGTCGATTTGCTGATAGCTCGGAATTAAAACGAATTCAAAGCCCAGAGTCGAGAGCCGGCACTAAACACTGCAGGTATTTATTCACAAAATGCTGGAGTAACTCAGCGGGACAGGCAGCATCTCGGGAGAGTAGGAATGGGTGACGTTTCGGGTCGAGACCCTTCTTCAGACTGATGAAACGTCACCCATTCCTTCTCTCCCGAGATGCTGCCTGACCTGCTGAGTTACTCCAGCATTTTGTGAATAAATGCCTTCGATTTGTACCAGCATCTGCAGTTATCTTCTTACACTAAACACTGGAGTTCAGCTTGCAGCCTGCACTGTTTCAAGAAGTGAATGCACCAGTTAGGGTTCACTGTCCCAGCTGCTGATGTTGGGGCAGCAGATTGCTGGTCGCAAGATGCCCTGAGGGAAGCTGCAAACCTGACACCTCTTGCCAGCACTGAAGGGGTTAATCGGGGGGGAGGGGAGGGGGGGTGGGACGACTGGTGCCACTCCTCCCACAGCACCACTGCGTCTGCATTGCAGTGCACTCCTCCCTGAGCCATGCAGCAGAATGGGAGGCGTGTTAAATAATGCAGCGTCAAGGGCGGCTGGAGGAGAGGAGGCAGCCGGGTGCCTTAGACAGCAGCTGGACCTGCTGCCCCACACAACACACCGCCAGGAAACATCTGCACAGGGAAAAAACACCACTGCCTGGGACCAGAGCTGACATTACTCTAAGCTCGACACAAAATGCTGGAGTAACTCAGCTTACTCTGCCAGTCTTTCACCAAATGCAACAGACCACACTGCCACATGTCAAGAGGGCCGGGGACCAGAGTCTGTATCTCTAAACTAAATAGTCTTTAGTTTAGAGATACAGAGTGGAAACAGGCCATTTGGCCCACCTTGTCCGTGCTGATCACTGGTTCTATCCTACACACACACGGGACAATTTACAGAAGCCAATTAACCTCACTGTGTGATGGATGTTTCTTTTTTTTTTGTGTGTTTTGTGTTGGTTGGGGTTGTGCAATTTGCTTATTTGATTGCTCTTATTGTTGGACTGTGGGTGACGAAATCTCGTCCAAAAAAACAACTTTTTTTGGACGAGACAAATAAAGATATCCTGAATCCTGAACCTGTATGTCTTTAAAATGTGGGAGGAAACCAGGGCACCCGGAGAAAACCCACGTGGTCACTGGGAGAATGTGTAAACTCGGCACAGACAGCACCTATCGTCAGGATTGAACCCGGGTCCCTGGTGTAAGGCAGCAACTCCAACCGCTGGTTCTTTGTAACTTAACTAAACTTCACAGCGTGTGGCTCATTGTGGATCTAATGTCTCAAAGCAAGACCCACTTTGATTAATTTGATTGAATGGTACACCACGCAAACAGGATCTTTAGCCCACCGAGTCCACGCCAACCCCATTCATCACCAGTGCTACCTGATCCGACTTTGGCATCCACTTTCTTCAAGGCAGGGGCAGTTTGCAAATGCCAATTAACCTAAAAAAAACCCACAAGTCTTTGTGATGTGGGAGGAAACCGGAGCACCTGGAGGAACCCCACAGGGTCACTGGGAGAATGTGCAAACTCCACACACACACACACACACACACACATAGCACTCGACGTCAGGATTGAACCCGGGTCTGTGGCGCTTTGAGGCAGCAGCTCTACCAGCTCGCCCAATTTCATTGCGTCCTCCCCACATTTTTTCGTTTTCATCAATGCCCTTTTTAAAAAGTGACATTGCCTTCTGCTGCCTTCCTGTTTGTTGTTGGAGATGCCAATGCCTGGCAACTCTATGTGTATAAAGTTGGCCACATTTCTTCCTCCATTCCTCTGCTTATTATGTTCCTCTGCTCTGACCTATTAAGCTTTGGCAGAAATGCCCTTCTCATTTGTTCCCTTAACCATCTCACGTCTGGAGCAGAGTCCACACTCGTCTCCAGCCTCACCAGATGATTCCCAACCCCTTAGTTCAGAGATACAGCATGGAAACAGGCCCTTCGGCCCACCTTGTCCGCGTTGGACCATTGATCACCCTAGTTCTGCACACGAGGGGCAATTATACAGAGGCCAATTAACCTATAAACATATCTTCGGGATGTGGGAGGAAACTGGAGCACCCGGGGAAAACTTACAAGGCCAGGATTGAACCTGGGTCTCTGGCGCTGCGAGGCAGCAACTCTACCAGCTAAGCCACTGTGCCACCCTTCTCCAAACCCTGCAGATTTACACACAGCTGCTCTCTCTTAGGGATAAGAATGGGCTTGGGCCGCAGAACCAGTGAAAGATCCAAAGATAGACACAAAGTGCTGGAGTAACTCAGTGGGTCAGTCAGCATCGCTGGAGAAAATGGATACATGACATTTCGGGTCAGGACCCTTCTTCAGACTAACTCTTCTGAAGGGTCCCGACCTGAAGTGTCACCTACCCATTTTTTCCCAGAGATGCTGCCTGACCCGTTGAGTTACTCCAGCACTTTGTGTCTATCATTGGTATAAACCAGCATCTGCGTTTCCTTTTCATGAGAGAGATGGATCCAGCTGGCTCTGCTGTGAAGAGCCAGGCTTCTGCTCCATTCATGTCAGTGGTTGGAATGTGAAATGGGCACCTGATTCATTGTTGCCTAAGACCAATATCACTTTCTGAAGAAGGGTCTCGACCCAAAACGTCACCCATTCCTTCTCTACAGAGACGCTGCCTGGCCCGCTGAGTTACTCCAGCAATTTGTATCCATCCCTTTCTCCCTGGTCATTTTCAGCCTGGTATGGGTCCCTCTGATATGGTCAGAGTTCAACCAGAGTGGCACGGTGGCGCAGCGGTAGAGTTGCTGCCTCACAGCGCCACAGACCCAGGTTCGATCCTGACTACGGGTGCTGTCTGTACTGAGTGTGCTCGTTCTCCCCCTTGACCGCGTGGGTTTTCTCCGGGTGCTCCAGTTTCCTCCCCACACGCCAAAAATGTACAGGTTTGTAGGTAGATGGGCTTTGGTATAGATTGTAAATTGTCCCTAGTGTGTAGGATGGCCCCATTGGGGCAGGAAACTGGAAGTGTCCTGAGCTAATTCTGCTACCACCACCATCTATTGTACAAGTGATGGCTCCCGCTGATTGTCCCCGGAAGCTTGCGCCCTTTTCGAGGGCGATGACAGCCATGTAACATTTGAAACATGGATGATGGACACGAAAGAAGAAGTGTATGGGATAGTGCTAGTGTATGGGGATCGCTGGTCGGCGCGGACTTGATGGGCCGAAGGGCCTGTTTCTGCGCTGCATCTCTAAACTAAACTAAGTGGAACACCTCCTGCTCCTCACGTGAGTTGTGTGGATGTGACCCAGACTTGCCTCCCACACTGTTTGCACTGCGGAAACTCTACTGCAATGATTCTCCAACAGCACGAGTAAATGGACTTTCATTGCCACTCAGGGAATTAGATTTAAGGTGGGCACCTCGGTGAAGAGGTGGCACTTTGTCTAATAAGGCCGTGTAAAGTGGGCAGCAGGATTGAGAATGACCAGTTGTGTTTTTTTTCTTTGTTTCAATGAGATCGAAGAGCCTTCTGCCAATAATCTCACCAGCTCATTGCAAGATGCAGAATGTGCACTAGGGACAATTGAACAACTTGCTGCAACCAATTAACCTACAAACCCGTACGGCTTTGGAGTGTGAGAGGAAACAGAGAAAAGCACTCAGAGAACAAACCGAGTCTCTGGCGTTGTAAGGCAGAAACTCTACTGCTGCGCCCACAAACTATTCACAACAGTATCCCTGAAACTGTGAACTCAGTGACCTTATAGGGAGATCCTTAACTCCACAATATAGCACAAGGGTGCTTCAGAGTACCATGTCATAGTCAGGCAGCATGAGAACAGGCCCTTCGGCCCAACTTAGCCATTCCGAACAAGATACAACATCTACACTAGTCCCATCTGCCCATGTTTGGCCCATATGCCTCTAAACCCTTCCTAAACTGTCCCTGTCCAAATGTCCTTTAGATGTTGTTATAGTATTTTAATATTGTTCTAGTAATGTTGGTTTATAGTGTCTCTGCTCGTTACACGGTTGCAGTTGTACGCGTATCAATGTGATTATTGGGGACAGCTGCTTTAATCTTTAGTCTTTAGTCTTTAGTCTTTTAGTTTTTTAGTCTTTAGTCTTTATATGACTGGGCCAAATTGCCTAAAAACCAGGCGTTAAAATCCCACGATGCTTTGAGAATTGATGAATGGTCTAGAAATTAATAAAAGGTCTTCCAGCAATAAAGGACCCATGAAATTATTAAAATGTTGGGTTGGCAAATGTCCAGGGAGGGGATTGATTGCTCCTACCTGACCCTGACCTCTGTGGGACTCCAGTATCTGTGTAATTGTGTCTGAAAAGCTGCGATGTAATCAAAGTTGCAATTCGAGAGAAGTCCAAACCAAGTGGAACACCTCCTGCTCCTAACGTCGTGAGTTGTGTGGATGTGATCAATGTGTAGGAAGGAGGCAGGGTTCCAACCTGAAACATCACCCACTCCTTTTCTCCAGAGATGCTGCCTGTCCCACTGAGTTACTCCAGCACTTCATGACTATCCCAACCATCAATTGCATGGGCTAACTAGCAGTGAACATTATATCCCAGATCATTCATGGTGCCTCCACCACAAGAATTATTTGTTATGGTTTTGGCTGCTTTTGCAATTAAAAAAAAGGGATCATCAATGTGTGAGACACAAAATTACCATGACTCTATTTTAGAAGGATGTGGGCCAAACGCAGGCAGGTGGGACAAGTGTAGATGGGGCATGTTGGTTGGTGTGGGCAAGTTGGGCTGAAGGGCCTTTTTCCACGCTGCATGACTCTATGAGTCTCAGCCAAGCCTGGGATTAAGAGCAATAGGTTTGGATCTGGGTTTTGAAAGAGGGGGCTCACCAGTTTCACCACCCCAGAAGCCATTGCCACATTCTCCGCTCCTTCCACCGTCTTGTTGGCTACCGTGTTGACCCCGGCCACCACCGCCCCTCCAACCATGTTGGCTTGCTCCTTGGTCTTCTCAGCCACTGCCAACCAAACAAGAAACACGTCTCAAAACACAGGCCCCAAGAGAGCCGGGGGGAGGAGGGCATTTGGTGCTCGTTACCGCGTTATCGATTACCTGTGTTCACGCTTTGTACAACACCCTCCCTTGTTTTGGTGCCTGTTTTGAGGAAACAAAGAATATAGAAGTTATGCTCGTATAAGAAAATAACTGCAGATGCTGGTACAAATCGAAGGTATTTATTCACAAAATGCTGGAGTAACTCAGCAGGTCAGGCAGCATCTCGGGAGAGAAGGAATGGGCGACCTTTCGGGTCGAGACCCTTCTTCAGACTGACCCATTCCTTCTCTCCTGAGATGCTGCCTGACCTGCTGAGTTACTCCAGCATTTTGTGAATAAATAGAAGTTATGCTAGAGCGGCTCAGCTACTTCAGAGACAGAGACGATAGTGAGAGCTCACCACGCTTTAGTTTAGCTTCAGAGACACAACATGGATCGGCCCATCGAGTCCGCGCCAACAAGCGATCTTACTGTACACCAACATCATCCAACACACCAGGGATCGTTTACAATTTGTAACGAAGCCAATTAACCTACAAACCTGCACGTCTTTGGAGTGTGGGAGGAAACCGGAGCACCCGGAGAAAACCCACACGGTTTTATCTTGAATATCTTGAAATACTCTTGTAGAGTCACGGGGTCACACGGCGTGGAGACAGGCCCTTTGGCCCAACTTTCCCAAGCCGACCAACATGTCCCATCAACACTAGTCCAACCTGCCTGCGTTTGGCCCATATCCCGCTAAACCTATCCTATCCATATCTGTCCAAAGGATTTTTAAAATGTTGTGATTGGACCTGCAAATATTCTAGTGTTATTATTTAACCTACTTGTCGTGTTTGTGCGGTCATTTTACCAGGAGTTCGACCCCCGCGTAGTCAAACTCACAGTGGGCACTTGGAACAAGTTATCCGAAGCCCAGCCAATGTTCCGCTCGATCCTGTGATCATCTCTCTCCACAGACTGGAGTCGAGGATGAGGGAGCCGCTGGCAACTGCGGACACGAGGAGTGGACCGGTAAGGAACCGGGTTATTGCCTCCAGCGCCTTCACGATACCCCAACATCCAGTCGCTTTTCTGATGGGTGTCTTGATGGTTGGTGAGCTACCCTTTGAACCACTGGACCAGGCAAACTCCAGCCTTCTCTAAGGTGTACCCTCAGCTTTAACAGTACATTCCTCACATCAGCACAGTGGCGCAGCGGTAGAGCTGCTGTCTTACAACAGCAGAGACCTCTGCTTGACCCTGACCTACGGGCGCTGTCTTTAAGACTGTGTGGTCTATGAGAAAAGAAAATTCACGTGATAATAACGCACCATTGAACCATTGAGTTTTACACGTTCTCCCTATGACCCCGCGGGTTTTCCCCGGGTGCTCCGGTTTCCTCCCACACTCCAAAGAGGTGCGGGTTAGGAGGTCAATTGACGTGTAAATTGTAAATTGTCCCGAGTGTGTGTAGGATAGTGTTAATGTACAGGTAGGTGATCGCTGGTCGGCGCAGACTCAGTGGGCCGAAGGGCCTGTTTTCATGCTGTATCTCTAAAGTCTAATCCCTGCTGTGGTAGTCATTGGAGGAGGAATTAGCGGCCGGCTATGCCACACACACAGTCCATCGGCAGTGGGCAATTGGACACAGTATCAGAGGCCCGACCAGTGTTTCACCTTGTGGTCACCTCTCTTCCACAAGCAGTTTGTAAAGAAAATACTTTCTCTGTGCGTTTGCACTCCACACAGGTGACAATAAAAGCAGCATTGAACCGATGACTCTGCACTCCAAACCACACGGCCGAATGGGCTGTGGTTCTGATATCCCACACGCCTCTATCCTGCTGGTTTGAGCAGCCGGGTTGCAGGCAATCAAGGGTCACTTCTTAATTAATTAATTATTCCCAATTCTTGATTGGACTTTGGAATGCAGAAGAGGGGCAGAAGACAGATTTTAAGTCAAATGGACTTTTAGTAAAATGGGATGCAATAAAGCAGGTTTACGTGAGCAAGGTGCAGAGGCCAGATAGAATTACACGATGCCGAATATTTCTTTACTGTGTTTTGATGTGAAGTGCTGCTGATTTGATTTGCTGCTTGATCCTATAAATGTTGGATGTGGAGAGGATGTTTCCACTAGTGGTAAAGTCTAGGACCGGAGGTCCTAGCCTTAGAATTAGGCCATTCGGCCCATCAAGTCCTCCCCACCATTCAATCATGGCTGGTCTATCTCCCCCCCCAACCCCTTTCCCCTGCCTTCTCCCCACAACCCCCGACACCCGCCTACTAATCAAGAATCTGTCTATCTCTGCCTTAAAAATATCCACTGCCTTGGCCTCCACAGCCTTCTGTGACAAAGAATTCCACAGATTCACCACACTCTGACTGAAGAAATTCCTCCTCATCTCCTTCCGAAAGGAACGTCCTTTAATTCTAAGGCTGTGACCTCTGGTCCTAGATTGATTGAATGGTGGGTTTGATCACACCCATCCCATCGGTCGCTGATAACAGCGGCTCATTCCGGCTCCTGGTTCACATCCAGCTTGTTCTTCCCCTCTCCATCCCCACCCTCCCCTCATCCCATTCCCCCCTTCTCTCCCCCGTCCTCTCTCTGCCCCCCTCTCTCTCTCTCTCTCCCTCCCCCTCTCTCTCTCTGCCCCCTCCCTCTCTCTGTCTCTCTGTCTAACCCGGCTTGCCCCCCTTCCTACCGGGGGGCAGCTCCAATTCAACCCGGGGACTGTGTCCACGGGGCCGTCGGGAGGGGGAGAGGGAGAGGGGGCTTCGGGAATATCGCCAGGAATGTGATTCCGTTTGAAGCCGGAGAGAGGGACGGATGAACCACGACCGCCCCGACGTGGCAACTCCAACAGCCTGACCGCCGGAGAAGACGGCAGGGGAAGAGAAAATACATTGTGGCCGTCCATCACAGTGAGGAGGTGACTGGAGGAGACTCACTGGGATGGATGTTTCTTTTTGTTTTGTGTTGGTTTGTGATTGTGTGTGTTATTGCTTATTTTTATTGCTTATTTCTATTGGTCTTATTGTTGGACTGCGGGTAATCTTTAATTTCACTGCACGTTTATGTGTATGTGACAAATAAAATTGACTATTGACTATTGACTATTGATTATTGACTATCGTGTGGCACCGGCAGAGATCCCAAACACGTGCAGGAAAGAACTGCAGATGCTGGTTTACACTGGAGATAGACACGAAAATGCTGGAGTAACTCAGCGGGTCAGGCAGCATCTCTGGAGAGAAGGAATGGGTGACGTTTCTGGGGCCGAGACCCTTGTTCAGACTGAAGGATTGAGACAGGAGTACAGAGTCTCGTAGCCAGTGTTGAGGTGGAGGGAGCGATGCGGGCGGATGGCGACCAAGCTTGGAGCTGATGCGCATTTGTGAGCGCTCGCTGCAGGATGTGAGATGGGGAGGGGGGGGGGGGGGGGGGAGGAGGGGTACAGCCCAAACGATGACCAGGGGAGGGTGGGGTCGGGGTCGGTGCCGGTGTCTGCCCAAGCGAGCGCCAAAGATAATGTCCTTGCATTCCCCAATCAATGCCACGCTGATCCAAGTGCCGGCGCTCCGAGCTTGGCCAAGAACATCCAGCACAAGCAACTGCAGATGCCGACATCCAGAGCAAAACGCAAAGTGCTGGAGGAACTCAGCGGGCCAGGCAACATCTTTAGCTTAGAGATACCCCGTGGAAACTGGCCCTTCGGCCCACCGAGTCTGTGTCGACCAGCGCATTAACACTTTCCCCACACACATTGGGGGCATTTAAAAAAAAAAGCAAAAGCCAATTAACCTGTAAACCTGTACGTGTTTGGAGTGTGGGAGGAGACGGGAGCACCCGGAGAAAAGCCACGCGGGTCACGGGGAGAAGGTACAAACAGCGCCCGTAGTCATATCATATCATATCATATATATACAGCAGGAAACAGGCCTTTTCGGCCCACCAAGTCAGTGCCGCCCAACGATCCCCGTACATTAACACTATCCTACACCCTGTGTGGAGGGAAATGGACAGGTGGGCTTTGGGGTCGGGACCCTTCTGCAGACTGGGGTCCCCAACAGAGGTCCATCCCCCTCCACAGATGCTGCCTGGCCCGCTGAGTTCCCCCCCGTGTTCAGCCCAAGGGCACCGCGGCCGCTGTTCTTTGCTACAAGGTGCTGGAATGACTCTGCGGTTCAGAGGCAGCATCTCTGGTGAAGACGATAAAGGTCCCTTCATCGTCTCGGTGAATATTGGCAGTGGGCTTCTGACAACTGGAGGCGCCGCCCAGGGATTGTTACCCCCCACCCCCCACCATCCCCTCCAGCCCCGGGACCCCCGGCAGGTAGATCTTCCGAGGGGATTGTGGAGGTGGATGGTTTCTCAGGACAAGCCCGGGGCCGGAGCGGCGCTCGCAGCCTCCAAGGTCACTCCTGAGGCGAGCGAGGCGCGGCTCCACCCGCCCACTGCACCAATACAGCGCTGCCCCACGGCCGGGACACGGGGGTGGGGGGGGGGGTATTCCGGGGTCTGGCCACTGAGGGTCATCTTTGGGGGGATTGGGGGGAGGGTGATGATTGGGGGGGGAGTGAAATTAAACCCGAGGGGGCAACAGATTGGTTCACAGCAGATGGGAAGGAAACAGCCCTAATATTGTAATGAATGGGGAGCGGGCGGTGGGTCCGGTTAGACCCGCTGGTACCCGCAAAGTCACTTCCCAAGGGGGGGGGGGGGGCGCAAGAGAAAGGATTTGCCTCATCTCCCCCCCATTCCCCTTCCTCTGGAAATGCACCCTCCCCTCCAATCCCCCCATCCCCCTCCCCTCCTATCCCCCGAATACCCCCTTCCCCTCCTATCCCCCCTATCCCCCCTCCAATCCCCCCGTCTTCCTGCCCCTCCTGCTATCCCCCCCTACCCCCCTCTCCTATCCCCCCCTACCCCCCTCTCCTATCCCCCTCTCCCCACCCCTCCCCCCCTCCCCCCTCCCCCCTCCCCTCCCCTCCCCTCCCCTCCCCCCCCCCAACCCCTGCTTAAATGCAAGTCCTCACCTACATACATGACCCCTTCTTTCGTCCTCTCCGCTGCATCTTGCACGCCCTGCTTGGTTTTCTCCGCCGCCGCCACCACTCCTTCCTTGGCGAACGAGAAGCCTTTTTTCAGGGCGTCCATGTCTGGAGGTGCGAGTGTTGGGAGGTGCGAGTGTTGGGAGGTGCGAGTACGAGTAGTGCGAGTAGTGAGAGTGTGAGCTCCGAGCGCCTTTCCCCGTGAAGGTCTCCCAGCGAATGTCCGACACCACCGACGCGCTTTCAGCAGCGAGCAATGTGACTCCGCCGCCTCGCACCCGGTATTTATGGCGTGGCCGCTGCAATATTAATGACATCGATCGGGGGAGGGAGAGCGATAGGACTGGATGTCTCCGCTGGACCGTTTCCAGGAAGGAAGAACACAGGAGGTTGGAAGCGCCGCAGCCCACCAACAAATAGACCTGGTCTGCCGCCGCTCCTCTCGCTCTCTGCGAGGGATGGGGGCTTCTAATCCCCCCCATCCCCCCCCCATCCCCACCCCCACCTCCACCTCCCACCCCCACCCCACCCCCACCCCACCCCACCCCCACCCCACCCCACCCCCACCCCCACCCCTACCCCCACCCCTACCCCCACCCCACCCCCACCCACACCAACATTAGACCACAGGTTTAAGATGCACCTTGCCGGTCTAACCTTGCCACCCATTCCTTCTCTCCCGAGATGCTGCCCGACCCGCTGAGTTACTCCAGCATTTTGTGAATAAATACCTTCGATTTGTACCAGTATCTGCAGTTATCTTCTTATATAACTGAGTTGAGAAGCTGGTCGATCAGATTAAGGATTCTGTGCTAAAACAAGATGGAGACGGTGACTCAGCTACAGGGAGAGGATGCGACTGCAGACGCTGGTTTACACCGAGGATAGACACACCATGCTGGAGTAACTCAGCGGGACAGGCGGGGGAGAAGGAATGGGTGACGTTTCGGGTCCGAGACCCTCCTGCAGACTGAAGGCACCTATTCCTTTTCTCCAAAGATGCTGCCTGAGCCGCTGAGACACTCCAGCGTTTTGTGTCCACCGACAGATTGAGGGTGGCCGGTTTAAGAATATTGTTTCTTGTTGTAATCCCATCACAGTAATAAAGCCTTTGACTCCCTGAACTGAGATTGCAGGTGGAGGTTTTCACTCTGTGTGGCTTTATTCTGCAACATCAGCACCCGGGTCGGGTTGGGTCTGACCCGGCTCGATCATTGCAACCCCCTCCGTTACTTTTGCACCCCCCTTCTCATCGTGCTCCATCAACATAAGGTCATTAGTGATAGACGCAGAATCAGGCCATTCGGCCCATCCAATCCACTGCCATTCAATCACGGCTGATCTATCTCTCCCTCTTAACCCCATTCTCCTGCCTTCTCCCCATAACCTCTGACACCCTCACTAATCAAGATTCTATCAATCTCTGCCTTACAAATACCCATTGATTTTCCTCCACAGCCTTCTGTGGCAATGAATTCCACAGATTCACCGTCCTCTGACTAAAGAAATTCCTCCTCATCTCCATTCTAAAGGAACGTCCTTTGGTTCTGAGGCTGTGCCCTCTGGTCCTAGACTCTCCCACTAGTGGAAACATCCTCTCCACATCCACTCTACCCACGCCACACTGTATCTATCGGCAGGGAGGGTTGGAGATGGAAAGCCATGACCAAAACCCAATGCATATTCCCCAACTCTGCCCCCCGGTATCTCTAAACTAAACTAAACTAATCAAGCTATCCACATTGGGCACAAAATGCTGGAGTCCACAGTGTACAGATACACGACAAAAGGAATAACGTGAATAACGTTTAGTGCAAGACTAAGCCAGTAAAGTCTGAGCAAAGATAGTCCGAGCGTCTCAGGTGAGGTAGATGGTAGTTTAGCACTGGCATCAAGTCGGTGGTAGGATGGTTCAGTTGCCTGATCACAACTGGGAAAAAACTGTCCCTGAATCTGGAGGTGTGCTGGGAGAGGGGGGAAGAGTGGGATGCAGCTCGTCCATGATCGTGTATTACGCTGGCCTTGCTGAGATGAGAGTTAAGGCGTGAGGTGTAAATGAGTCAATGGAACGGAGGTTGGTTTGTGTGACGGGTCAGAATAAATGATATTGCCAATAATCAAACAGTGTGGATGTATATATATATATATGTATATGTATATATATATCCGCACTATATATATGTATATATATATATATACAGAAAAGTAAGCAAGTTGGCAAGTTTTTAACAGATTTATAGCTCTTTTGTGCCAAGTATCCCAACAAGCACTTTGGCAATGGAGGTGTTACTTTTGTACGTCCCCCTCAACCCCATTCTCCTGCCTTCCCCCTGTGACCTTTGATGCTCTTCCTAATCAAGAAGCTGATGCCTGCACATAATTCTGCACATAACATGCAGCGGATGTGGCAGATACAAGAGAGTCCAAACATAGTGCAGATTGATAAAGAAGCATGTCTCTGGAGCATGGAAGCAGCTTCCTGGGTGTTGAATGATGATGGGAGAACATATTGTGCAGAGAGGAGTCATTCTGACTCTTTACATGCCCCAATGGAGGTTTAGCCTCTCTCTACACCCCATGTTTGGGACCAGTCAAGTTCATTGTCACATGCACGCACGGTGAGGTACAGGTACAATGATAATCTTACTCGCCGCAGCGTCACGGACACGTAGATTCACAAAGACATCCCACATCCATGGCTCCCACACAGACCAGGTATAAGGTGGCTCAGCGGTAGAGTTGCTGTCTTACAGCGCCAGAGACCCGGGTTCAATCCTGACTACGGGTGCTGTCTGTACGGAGTTTGTACGTTCTCCCCCTGACCGCGTGGGTTTGCTACGGGTGCTCCGGTTTCCTCCCACATCTCAAAGACATGCAGGTTTGTAGGTTAATTGGCTTCTGTAAATTGTCCCCAGTGTGTGGGATAGAACTAGTGTAGGGGTGATCGTTGGTCGGCGCCGACTCGATGGGCCGAAGGGGCTGTTTCAACGCTGTATCTCTGGACTAATGCCAAAGACATGTGGGTTTGTAGGTTAATTGGCTTCTGTATCAAAGAAAAATGCCCCTAATGTGTAGCAGTGGGATAGCATAGAACTGGTGTTCATGGGTGATTGAAGGTTGGCATGGACTTGCTGGGCCAAATGGCCTGTTTCCATGCTGTATCCCTAAACTCTAAAACCATAAATTCACATCAATTCTACAAGACTGAAATGAAAACGACTGGGCAACCCCCCCCCCCCCCCCCCCCAGTCATTGTTCCCTCTCGTCTCCCGCCGGCCTCGCTCCTCGCCATCCCCGGCTCCATCCTCCCTCCCGCCCTCTGGTCTTCGGGAGGGCCAGCAGGGAACGGCTAGGCGGGCCCCTCCTGAAGCCACGATCCACCGGGCAAGAGCAGTAGCCTCCTGGGACCTTCAGCCACCCGTGTCATCCTGGGAGAAGTGGAGCTGAGAGCAGGGCCAATGTTGGTGAGACGTCATGGAACATCGCTGGCTGTCCTACACACACAGCGGATAATGTACAATTTTTACCGAAGCCAATTAAGCTACAAACCTGTACGCCTTTGGAGTGTGGGAGGAAACCGGAGCACCTGGAGAAAACCCACGTGGTCACAGGGAGAACGTACAAACTTTGTACCAAGACCACCCGTATTCAGGATCGAACCGGAGTCTCTGGCGCTGTAAGGCAGCAACTCTACCGCTGCACCACCCCAAACTGCATATAGTATTATCTGATTTGATCGGATAGTGCACTTTTTAAGAAAGGAGGGAGAGAGAAAACGGGAAATTATAGACCAGTTAGTCTGACATCAGTGGTGGGGAAGATGCTGGAGTCAATTATAAAAGACGAAATTGCGGAGCATTTGGATAGTAGTAACAGGATTGTTCCGAGTCAGCATGGATTTACGAAGGGGAAATCATGCTTGACTAATCTTCTGGAATTCTTTGAGGATGTAACTAGGAAAATTGACTGGGGAGAGCCGGTGGATGTGGTGTACCTCGTCTTTCAGAAAGCCTTTGAGCCTAATAGGAGATTAGTGGGCAAAATTAGAGCACATGGTATTGGAGATAGGGTACTGACATGGATAGAAAATTGGTTGACAGACAGAAAGCAAAGAGTGGGAATAAATGGGTCCCTTTCAGAATGGCAGGCAGTAACTAGTGGGGTACCGCAAGGCTCGGTGCTGGGACCGCAGCTATTTACAATATACATTAATGAATTGGATGAAGGGATTAAAAATACCATTAGCAAATTTGCAGATGATACAAAGCTGGGTGGTAGTGTGAACTGTGAGGAAGATGCTATGAGGTTGCAGGGTGACTTGGACAGGTTGGGTGAGTGGGCGGATGAATGGCAGATGCAGTTTAATGTGGATAAGTGTGAGGTTATCCACTTTGATGGTAAGAATAGCAAGGCAGAGTATTATCTGAATGATGTCAAGTTAGGAAAAGGGGACGTACAACGAGATCTGGGTGTCCTAGTGCATCAGTCACTGAAATGAAGCATGCAGGTACAGCAGGCAGTGAAGAAAGCCAATGGAATGTTGGCCTTCATAACAAGAGGAGTTGAGTATAGGAGCAAAGAGGTCCTTCTGCAGTTGTACAGGGCCCTAGTGAGACCGCACATGGAGTACTGTGTGCAGTTTTGGTCTCCAAATTTGAGGAAGGATATTCTTGCTATTGAGGGCGTGCAGCGTAGGTTTACTTGGTTAATTCCCGGAATGGCGGGACTGTCACATGTTGAAAGACTGGAGCGACTAGGCTAGATAGAGCTCTTAAGGATAGCGGAGTCAGGGGGTATGGGGAGAAGGCAGGAACGGGGTACTGATTGAGAATGATCAGCCATGATCACGTTGAATGGTGGTGCTGGCTCGAAGGGCCGAATGGCCTCCTCCTGAACCTATTGTCTATTGTCTATTGTTAAACAAAACCTTTTCACTGCATACCCGTGACAGTAATAAACCAATGTCAATTTATCCGAAAGAAATATCTGTGGAATCAGTGGAATTCTCTGCCACAGAAGGCAGTGGAGGCCAATTCACTGGATGTTTTCAAGAGAGAGTTAATTTTAACTGTTAGGGCTAATGGAATCAAGGGATATGGGGAGAAAGCAGGATTTTGGATGACCAGCCATCATCATATTGAATGGCGGTGCAGGCTCGAAGGGCCGAACGACCTATTCCTGCACCTATTTTCTATGTTTCTATGTTTCTAAATGCTAGCTTTATAGCCCCAGACCAGAGCTGATCGCTCTCAAAGTCCTGACACCTCCTGCGTTTTGTCCGGATGCATGGGACAGAAACGTAGAACGTCTACAGACTCTAACACGTCCATTGGAAGCCCTCCCCCCTCCCTCCTCCCCCCTCCCCTCCCCCATCCCCCCTACCCCCTCCCCCTTCCCCCTTCCTCCTCCCTCCTCCCCCCACCCCTCCCCCTCCCCCATCCCCTCCCCCTCCCCCTCCCCCTCCCCCCTCCCCCCATAAACATGGCATGGCCCTGCTGGCTGACTTGACAGCTACTGAACAGAACATGATAGTAAATCAATGGCAACACTTGCAAGCGAAAGGGATTAGTAGCTGCAGGATACTAAGAACATGAATCATAAATGCAGCGTCACTCTGGAGAACCAGGTAGCTCACAGCTCCCCTTCCCCTCAGGGTGGTCTGGCATGTGTGGGTGCAAGGTTGTCCTCCAGATTAACCTGGCTGAGATAGTCATGGTCCCACCTCGCAGACACTGACAGCCGCACCAGCGACTGTCGGAATAACAACGCTACACATGGGCGACATTAAATCTCCACTTTTTATTCGCAAGAAGCAAGAAATAACCCGCCAGACAAAGCGAACAGTCAATCAACGTGCAGGAAGGAGCTGCAGATGCTGGTTTACACCGAAGATAGACACAAAATGCTGGAGTAACTCAGCGGGTCAGGCAGCGTCTCTGGAGAGAAGAATATTTTCAATCAGAAGAAGCGTCTCGACCCCAAATGTCACCCATTCCTTTTCTCCAGAGATGCTGCCTGACCCGCTGAGTTACTCCAGCATTTAATGCCTGTCTTTAATCAAGTTACTCTGCGGGCTCGAAGTTTGCAGCATTTTTATATCAGTTTTGAGCGCATAAATGTAAGTCCTTAGACTTTCGACCTGACAGTGTGGAATCACGCCCTTCAGCCGACTGAATCCACACCCTATCCTACACACCAGGAACAGTTTACAACTTACAGAAGCCAAATAACCTACAAAGCTCCACGTCTTTGGAGTGTGGGAGGAAACCGGAGCACCCGGAGAAAACCCACGCCGTCACAGGGAAACCGTGCAAACTCAACACAGACAGCACCCGAGGTCAGGATCAAACCTGGGCCTCTGGCGCTGTTAGGCAGCAACTCTACCGCTGCAACACCGTGCCACTCAGACTTGTTACAATTGTGTTCCGGCATTCTGTAAGATAGACGCAAAATGCTGGAGTAACTCAGCGGGTCAGGCAGCATCTCTGGAGAAATGGAATAACTCAGGTTAAGACCTGAAACGTCACATATTCCTTCTCTCCAGAGATGTGCAGGAAAAAAACTGCAGATGCTGGGTAAAATCGAAGGTAGACACAAAAGGCAGGAGTAACTCGGCACCGAGACCCTTCTCAGACTGAAGAAGGGTCTCGACCCGAAACGTCACCCATTCCTTCTCTCCCGAGATGCTGCCTGACCTGCTGAGTTACTCCAGCGATGCTGCCTGAATCTGAGTTACTCCAGCATTTTGTGTCTATCTCAGGTGATGAAGTTGTTGAGTTTGTGGGCAGCTTGGATCTGACAGGTTCAGCTTAGCGCAGACGGGCAACTTCACTGGAGGAGAGTTCAGTTCGCACAGAACAAAGGGCTACCCATGTTTAAGACAAAATGGAAGAACAGCTCAATATTCAAGAGAGAATTAATTTAGCTCTCAGGGCTAACAGAATCAAGGGATATGGGGGGAAAGCAAGAACGGGGTACTGATTCTGGATGATCAGCCATGTGCTGGCTCGAAGGGCCGAATGGCCTACTCCTGCACCTATTTTCTCTGTTTCTATGTTTCTTCCCACAACTCCCACAACATGAGAGTGAACAGAGGCTGTGAAACAGAGCACCCAGTGACAGGCCTACAACCAGAGGATTTTAATTCAATTTTCAGAATGTTTCCACTGTTGGTCAGGCCAGCATTTGTCGCCTATCCCACACGACCCTTGAGATGGAGGTGTTCATGCGTCACCTCCTTTGGTCACTGCAGTTTTGGCAAAGGCTTCCCCACAGCTCCCTCAGGCAGGAGATGCTGGATTTAGTCCAGCGCATATTTCATGTGACAAAGTGACAAAAATCGAACATATCCATGGTCTCCAGAGATGCTGCCTGACCCGCTGAATCCAGGACTTCATGTCCTTTTGTGTAAACCAGCATCCGCAGTTCCTCGTTTCCACAGGAATGAAGTGGTGTTGGGAATCACAGGCTGGGATCATCTGCCACGATTGCATTCAATGGGTGGCCGAACTAAAAGGGCCAAATGGCCAGCTTCTGGCGTTGCCATGGACACAGGGAAGGAAGTTCTCAATCTCTGTGATGAATTGGCCAGGATCTGCTGTAGTGAGCAACGAATTCTCTGCTGAGTTCGCTGTGCCTGTGTTCACGTGATTTATCAAGTCTGGTATTGATTCTCCAAACTTGGAAAGTGCTGGCTCAGCATCTCCTGGCCATTTAATGGTTCTCCTTTTAAAGAAACCCCAATAAATAGCAGCAGCTGTCAGTTACCAGTGCAGCAATGTGTGTGGGCTAATCAAAGTATCAATGAATCTTCAGTTTCTCCACACTGCGATCATTGAAAGCCCATTCAAATGCCATTTCACACTTTCGTTACTCAGGTATCGTGAGCATCCAGATTCCCTTTGTACAGTGCAGATCTTTGAAACAGGGCCAATTTTTTTTTAAAGGAGGAAGATTACTGCAGATTCAGTGAAGCTCTCGTGCCTACAGGAGGCAGCCCTTGCAATAGATGATGCACTCAGTCCATCCATGAGTAACAAATGGTCCTCTTCTTCGCAGACCTTAAGTCGATTTTGTCCATAAGTCGTAAAATGCATTAAAAAAACCCCACTTGGTACGGTAGCCACGTCTCAATGGTATTGTAGTGAATGGGAAGCACGGTGGCACAGCGGTAGAGTTGCTGCTTTACAGCGCCAGAGACCCGGGTTCAATCCTAACTATGGGTGCAGTCTCCTCTTCGGATAGTTCACCTTGTTGTGGTGAAGAGGCCTGTGTGCCCCCATGATTCAGAGAGCGATGCTGTGGGAAGCACTAGCTTCTGGTGGGGCCACCCATGGCGGTATGGTCGAGGGTGAAGGTCCAGACTAAGAACGGTCCAACCTACAAGACCTCAACGGCCGACCAGGCGGACGAAGTTATCTTGAACTCAACGGCTGTGAAGGCGAATGAAGGCTGCAACAGATCTATCAGCTCCAATCGTCTTGGTTTCCTTGCCATTGGAATTAGTTGATTGGTTTGTGAAGGACCGTGTGCTTCTTGGACTGCAACATCAAGTGCACGGTAAACATACACACGCACAGGCGTCTTCGTTCTGACATCAGAACGTAGACTATCATCCTCGACCTCGAGGGACAGCCACGACGATGGGTTCTGTCTGTACGGAGTTTGTTCATTCTCCCCATCACTTGTGTGGGGATAGACAATAGATAATAGACCATAGGTGCAGGAGTAGGCCATTCGGCCCTTCGAACCAGCACCACCATTCAATATGATCATGGCTGATCATTCTCAATCAGTACCCCATTCCTGCCTTCTCCCCATACCCCCTGACTCCGCAATCCTTAAGAGCTCTATCTAGCTCTCTCTTGAATGCATTCAGAGAATTGGCCTCCACTGCCTTCTGAGGCAGAGAATTCCACAGATTTACAACTCTCTGACTGAAAAAGGTTTTCCCCATCTCCGTTCTAAATGGCCAACCCCTTATTCTTAAACTGTGGCCCCTGGTTCTGGAATCCCCCAACATTGGGAACATGTTTCCTGCCTCTAACGTGTCCAACCCCTTAATAATCTTATATGTTTCAATAAGAACCCCTCTCATACTTCTAAATTCCAGTGTATACAAGCCTAGTCGCTCCAGTCTTTCAACATATGACAGTCCCGCCAATCCGGGAATTAACCTAGTAAACCTACGCTGCATGCCCTCAATAGCAAGAATATCCTTCCTCAAATTTGGAGACCAAAACTGCACACAGTACTCCAGGTGCGGTTTCACTAGGGCCCTGTACAACTGCAGAAGGACCTCTTTGCTCCTATACTCAACTCCTCTTGTTATGAAAACCAACATTCCATTGGCTTTCTTCACTGCCTGCTGTACCTACATGCTTCCTTTCAGTGACTGATGCACTAGGACACCCAGATCTCGTTGTACGTCCCCTTTTCCTAACTTGACACCATTCAGATAATAATCTGCCTTCCTATTCTTACCACCAAAGTGGATAACCTTACACTTATCCACATTAAACTGCATCTGCCATGCATCCGCCCACTCACACAACCTGCCCAAGTCTCTGGTTTCCTCCCACACTCCAAAGACGCACAGGTTTGTAGGTTAATTGGCTTGGTAAAATTGTAAACTGTCCTTAGTGTGTGTTGGATAGAGTTAGTGTAAGGGAATCGCTGGTCGGCACGGACTCGGTGGGCCGAAGGGCCTGGCTCCATGCTTTATCTCTGAAGTCTAAAAATCCAAAGAAGCCTCCTCTTCCCTGACAGACTTGTCGCCTAAACTCCTTGCCCTGTTCACTCCATCCCCACCCCCCCATCCCACACCCTAACTATCCCTGCAGTCTCCCTGCTCATCACCCACACCAGCCGGCACTACATCAGCCAGGACTATCCTGCCTTGACCTGTGCCAACACCATGGAGCGAGCGATCCTCCCACGCTGCCACAAGTGGCGCTCGATGTCAAACGTTGTCATTTATTCTGCGTGTGATTTGTTTTTTGGAGGTGGATGAGTCTGCTCAAGCTGTCTTTTCAAGTTTCAAGTTCAAGTTTAGTTTATTTGTCACATACACATACACGATGTGCAGTGAAATGATACTGGCAATGCCTGCGGATTGTGCACAAAAAAGAATTACAGTTACAGCATATAAATAAAGTTAATAAAGTTAATATAGTGTAGACAACATTTGGTCCCTGGAGTTATAAAAGTTGACAGTCCTGATGGCCTGTGGGAAGAAACTCCGTCTCATCCTCTCCGTTTTCACAGCGTGACAGCGGAGGCGTTTGCCTGACCGTAGCATCTGGAACAGTCTGTTACTGGGGTGGTAGGGGTCCCTCATGATCTTGCTTGCTCTGGATCTGCACCTCCTGATGTGTAGGTCCTGCATGGGGGCGAGTGTAGTTCCCATGGTGCGTTCGGCCGAACGCACTACTCTCCGCAGGGCCATCCTGTCCTGGGTCTCAGTCTGTATCAATGTGTGGGAAGGAACTGCAGACGCTGGTTAAAAACAGAGATGGACAGAAAAAGCTGGAGGAACTCAGTGGGTCGGACAGCATCTCTGAAGAAAGGGAATAGTTTGAAGATGGGTCTCGACAATTTTACCAAGCCAATTAACCTACAAGCCTGTACGTCTTTGGAGTGTGGGAGGTAACCGGTGAACCTGGAGAAAACCCACGTGGTCACAGGGAGAACGTACAAACTCCGTACAGACAGCACCTGTAGTCAGGATCGAACCCGGGTCTATGGCGCTGTGAGGCAGCAACTCTACTGCTGCTGTCCGTTTATCATCTGTCTTTTGTTTGGTAAACCAGCATCTGCAGTTCCTTGCTTTTACAGGGGCACTAATGTGTAGGGTATGGTTACCAGCTGCAGCTTACCTGGGACCTGGGTGGGCTTGAACTCACAACCTCTGGTTGATTGAATCCTTCTCTATGTTGCCCACATATCAGTGTCACTAAACAACTGGCCCTATATTTGTTTTAGAGATACAACACGGAAACAGGCCCTCAGTGGTTTCCACGGTAACTCAGCGGTTCAGGCAGCATCTCTGGAGAACAAGGACAGGTGACGTTTTGGATGATTGTGTAATTGTGCTCCCCTCAACTATATAGATGGCATAAACCAAAACAAGGAGCAATGCACCTGGTCACACTCACAGGGTGCGGCATTTGTAACTGGCCATTTCAGAGGCAGGCATGTGTGGAATGGACAGAAAATGGGTAGGGACCCTTCTTCTGAATGTGGTAGAGTGGACAATGGTGGAATAGTTGGGGGTGGGGCAAAGCCTGGCAAGTGTAGGTTTGTTAGGTTTTCTCTTTCTCTCTCTCTCTCTCTCTCTCTCTCTCTCTCTCTCTCTCTCTCTCTCTCTCTCTCTCTCTCTCTCTCTCTCTCTCTCTCTCTCTCTCTCTCTCTCTCTCTCTCTCTCTCTCTCTCTCTCTCTCTCTTTCTCTTTCTCTCTCTCTCTCTCTCTCTCTCTCTCTCTCTCTCTCTCTCTCTCTCTCTCTCTCTCTCTCTCTCTCTCTCTCCTCTCTCTCTCTCTCTCCCTTTCTCTCTTTCTCTCTCTCTTTCTCTCTTTCTTTCTCTCTCTCTTTCTCTCTTTCTTTCTCTCTCTCTTTCTCTCTTTCTTTCTCTCTCTCTTTCTCTCTTTCTTTCTCTCTCTCTCTCTCTCTCTCTCTTCTCTCTCTCTCTCTCTCTCTCTCTCTCTCTCTCTCTCTCTCTCTCTCTCTCTCTCTCTCTCTCTCTCTCTCTCTCTCTCTCTTTCTCTCCTCTCTCTCTCTCTCTCTCTTTGACAGGAAACCAATAAACTATAAATATTTATAACCCCATTTGCAAGGCATTGATTTAACCAGCACGGAAGAGCACCGGTCTCCCCATTACATCTCAATAATTCACAATGGGAGACTGCCAGAGAACCGATGCATCCTGGTGAAGCAATGGCCAAGAAAGCACACCAACGCCTCTACTTCCTTCGAAGGCATTAGGTAGTTCGGTATATCCCTAGCAATTCCCACCAACTTCTACCCCTGTACCGTAGAAAGCATTTTATTGGGATGCACCACAGCATGGTTTGGGAACAGCTCCATCCAAGACCGCAAGAAATTGCAGAGAGTTGTGGACCAGACCATCACACAAACCAACCTCCCTTCTATTGACTCCATCTACACCTCACGCTGCCTTGGCAAGGCCAGCAGCATCATCATCTCACCCCGGTCACTCCCTCTTCTCCCCTCTCCCATCAGGCAAGAGGCACAGAAGTTTGAAAATGTGCACTACCAGATTCGGGGACAGTTTCTTCCCAGCTGTTATCAGGAAACTGAACGGTTCTACTAGTGTGGTCCTGACCACCCATCTATCCCATTCGAGACCTTTGAACTATCTTTAATTGGATGTTGTACCCTTTATCCTTTATCTGTGCTCTGAAGAATGGTTCTGACCCGAAAGGTCACCTATTCCTTTTCTCCAGAGATGCTGCCTGACCCGCTGAGTTACTCCAGGATTTTGTGGCTATCTGATTGTGTTCGCGCATGGTCTTTTCCTTGACTGGATAGCAAGAAAACGAAAACATTTCACTGTACCTCAGCGCACGTGACAATAATAAACTAATCTAAACTAAACTAAACACCTACCGCAGTCAATGGCCGGCGATCTCAGCCACCCCACGACCTCTTGTATGACTGACAATCATGCTCTTCCAGCCAACCCGTAAATGAGTTTTCACCCACAGCCCATCCTGGGCTGTAGGAGGTGATTAACCTCCTTGCTCACCTTGTGAGGCTGTTGATGGGAGTGTATGGACAGGGAAGCTGGTTTACAAGGCCCACTGTGTGACTGCAGCCATTTGGTTCACAAACAGATGATCGCAGTCCAAGATACCGACCAGAGACAGACCAGAGTCTCTCTTACATCTCGGCGGCACAGTGGAGCGGCGGGTAGAGCCGCTGCCTCACAGCGCTGGAGACCCGGGTTCCATCCCGACCTCGGGCGCTGTCTGTGTGGAGTTGGCACGTTCTCCCTGTGACTTTGTGGGTTCCCTCCAGTTTCCTCCCATATCCCAAAGTCGTGCAGGTTTGTAGGTTAATTGTAAATTGCCCTGAGTGTACAGGGAGTGGATGAGAAAGTGGGATAACGTGGACCTAGTGTGATCGATGGCTGGCGTGCGCTCGGCAGTCCACAGATCCTGTTTCCATGCTGTATCTCTAAACTAAGTAGTTGTCCAGTAGAAACAAGAAACCGCAGATGCTAGTTTACAAAAGAAGACACAAAGTGCCGGAGTAACTCAGCAGGTCAGGCAGCATCTCTTCAGAACACGGATAGAGGAGGTTCTGGATTGGGACTAACATGACAGTTCAGTGGAAAGTACAATCACACAGGGTCGGGCCAATGTCTTAGCAACCCTAACGCTGCTCCCTCCCCCTCCCCCACCTCCCCCCCCCTCCCCCCCCCCTCCCTCCCCTACCACACCCCGCTCCTTCCCCCCTCCCGAGACATCGCCAGGCCAGACTGACTCCTGCAACTGCGACCCAGTGCCGTCGCCACGACAACGGGCCTTTATGGCCAAGTTAAGACCTTCACACTAAAAAAAAAATTGGAATTTGAAGGGTACAAAATGGCGCCTAAACCCCAGACACTGAACTCGCTTGGGATAGTGCTGTGGGAAGGTACGACAATCACACAGGTGCAAGGATAGTGTGTAGGAAAGAACTTCAGATGCTGGTTTAAATCGAAGGTAGGTACAAAATGCTGGAGCAACTCAGCGGGACAGGCAGCATCTCTGGAGAGAAGGAATGGGTGACGTTTCGGGTCGAGACCCTTCTTCAGACATGGCACATGGATAGGGCAGGTTTGGGAGGATGTGGGCCAAACGCGGGCGAGTGGGACTGGTGTAGATGGGGCATGTTGGTCAGCGTGGGCAAGTTGGCCCTAAGGGCCTGTTTCCACGCTGTGTGACATTATGAGTCAATGCATTGGAGGTGACTTGGTCAAATCCAACAGAGATAGAGGAGTGGGAGAAATGAGAGGGGGTGGGGGTGGGGGTGGGGTCCATGTGCATAGTTGGCCTCCTCCAGAATTATTGGTGGAGAGATTGATGAAAGGAAGGGAAGAATGTTTAAACTGTGTCTGAAGAAGGGTCTCGACCCGAAACGTCACCCATTCCTTCTCTCCAGAGATGCTGCCCGACCTGCTGAGTTACTCCAGCACTTTGTATCTATCTGCACTTGGAAGATCAAGAAACCCACTCCCACTTCCCTGGCCTCCAGCCCCCTCTAGTGTTGCAGCATTAAACTGCGGACAAACAAAGCTGGAGCTTCCAACCCAATGGTACAAACACTAAATTCTCCAATTTTATGTAACTCCAAAAACCTTCCACTATCCCTTTTTCCCCCTAACCCCTCTCCCCTCCACCTTCCCCCTCTCCCCTGTGCCCCACCTAGACTCATGCCTATTTCACCCCCCACCCCCACCACTTCCACCTGCATCCCCTCCTCCAGCTTCACAATTTGCAATTCTTCAGTCCTTTTGTCTCGCACCTTCTGACAATGATTCTTTATTGTCGCATGTACCCAGGGACAGTGAAAGTCTTGCATACAATCTGGTAAAATCACACAGCAGGCTTCACCTGGGCAATTCACAACAAGACGCCATGGTTCTGGCGCTGATAAAATTTCAAAAGTTGCCGGTACAGTTTTAACTTTTCTTTTTCTGTCATTTCCTCTCTCTGGCCTTTGCCACTTTCTACCTATCAGCCCCCCCCCCCTCCCCCATCTCCCTCCCTTACCTGTATCAGCTTATTACCTTGTCCAGCCCCTCCTCTCTTCCAGCTTTCTTCCCCCTATTACAATGTTTGAAGAAGGTGCCCTGAACAAAAACGTCACCTATCCATGTTCTCCGGAGATGCTGCCTGACCCGCTAAGTTACTCCAGCACCCTGTGCCCTGTGTCAGTGTCCCTGAAGTGGACGCACATGACATACGAGTGTGGACAGTGACTCAGGGTCAGAAGTAAAAACAGAAGCTCAGGAAACATCAGTTAGCTGGGAGTTTCACATCCTAGCTCTGGTTTACTGCAATGTAACACCGAGAGAGACACAAAAATGCTGTGTATATCTTCGGTTTCAGCATTTTGAGACCCAGGGTTGATCCTGATCTCCGGTGCTGTCAGTGTGGAGTTTGCGTGATCTCACTGTGACTTTGTGGGTTCCCCCCCCCCCCCCCCCCACATCCCAAAGATGTGTCCGTTAACAGAGGGCTGCACAGTGGCCTGGCGGTAGACTTGCTGCCTCACAGCGCCAGAGACCCAGTTTAAATCCTGACCACAGGTGCTGTCTGTACGGAGTTTGCATGTTCTCCCTGAAACTGTGTGGGTTTCCTTCGGGTGCTCCTGCCTCCACCCATATCCCAAAGGCGTGCAGGTTTGTAGGTGAATTGGTGTGTAGTGTACGCGTAATCAATGGTCAGCGTGGACTCGCTGAAGGCCTATTTCTACTCTGTACCTTAAAAAAAACTAAAACTAAATTGGCTGCTATAAATTGTCAGTCTATAGGCGGGGAATGGGAGAGGTAGTCGATGGGAATGTGGGGAGAAATAACTGGAAGGAGCTCACGGTTTGGGTGAACAGGTGCTTGATGGTCAGTGTGGAGATGGTGAGCTGAAGGCCTACTTTCCATGCCAAGTCTATGATTCTCTAAAATGTAAATTATTATGCACCGGGGCAGCACGGTGGCACAGCGGCACAGCGGCAGACCTGCTGCCTCACAGCGCCAGAGATCCAGGTTCCATCCCGACTGTGGGTGCTGTCTGTCCGGAGTTTGTATATTCTCCCCGTGACTGCATGTGTTTTCTCTGGTTTCCTCCCAAGTTCCAAAGACGTACAGGTTTGCAGGTTAATTGGCTTCACTAAAAATTGTAAATTGTCCCGAGTGCGTGTAGGATAGTGGTGGTGGAGGGGATTGCTGGTCGGAGCGGACTCAGTGGGTTGATGGGCTGTATCTCTAAACTAAACTACACTAAACTAGGCTAAACTAGACTAAACTAGACTAAACTACACTACACCAAACTACACCAAACTGGACTAAATTAGACTAAACTAAACTAGACGAAACTAGATTCAACTAAACTAAACTAGACTAAACTAGACTAAACTAGACTAACCTAGATTAAGCTAGACTAAACTAGACTAAACTACACTAAACTGGACTAAATTAGACTAGACTAAACTAGACTAAACTAGATTAAACTATACTAAACTAGACTAAACTAGACTAAACTAGACAAGACTAAACTAGACTAAACTAGATTAAACTAGACTAAACTAGACTAAACTAGATTAAACTAGACTAAACGAAACTAAACTAGACTAGACTAAACTAGACTAAACTAGATTAAACTAAACTAGACTAAACCAGACTAAACTAAACTAAACTAAACTAGACTAAACTAGACCAGACTAAACTAAACTGAAACTAAGGAATAAAACTGACATTAACAGGGCTGACCACTGATGACCTCCATGATGTACATGTTACTCCAGCACCCTCTGCTCTGCTCTGCTCTGCTCTGCTCTGCTCTGCCACTGCTGTCAGTCGGAGCCTGCGCTACTCCCTGGTGCACTGAGCTGCAGAGAGAGAGAGTTGTCGGCCTCAAGGTGCCGGCACTGAGGGCTCAGCCCCTGCCGAGGGGAAGGAAAGGGCCGGGAGCAGTGTTAGTGTGGGAGGAAATGCCAGAGGCGAGGCAGTCCAGAGTCACCAAGGGATTTGACAACAATATGAGGAAGGACATGGAATTGAAACGTCAAATGAGAACCATTGAGACCAAAGATGAAGGAGGTGGTCAGACCCCTGGTAACTGCTCTTGCCCCCTGGTGTAAAGGCTCACAGCTCCTATCCTCTTGTGCAAGTGCGCACAATTCTTGCCCCCTGGTGTAAAGGCTCAAAGCAATGCAGTGGATCGCACTCGATGTGACTGTCCCCACTGGCAGGCAGTACGCACAGTAGGATGGTTCAGTTGCCTGATAACAGCTGGGAAGAACCCGTTTCTGAATCCGGAGGTGTGCGTTTTAAACACTTCTGTACCTCTTGAGTTTGAGTTTTGTTTATTGTCACGTTGTAACAAGGTGCAGTGAAAAAGGTTTTGTTGCGTGCTAACCAGTCAGCGGAAAGACAATACAATACATGATCACAAATGAGCCGTCCACAGTGTACAGATACACAATAAAGGGAATAACGTGAATAACGTTTAGTGCGACATAAAGTCCAGTAAAGTCCGATCAAAGATAGTCCGAGGGTCTCCAATGAGGTTAAAAGTAGCTCATGACTGCTCTCTAGTTGATGGTAAGACGGTTCAGTTGCCTGATAACAGCTGCGAAGAATATTACCCTGAATCAGGAGGTGTGCCTTTTTCACACTTCTGCACCTTTTGCCCGATGGGAGAGGGGAGAAGAGTGAGTGGGTGGGGTGCGACTGGTCCTTGATGATGCTGCTGGCCTTGCCAAGGCAGCGTGAGGTGCAGATGGAGTCGATGGAAGGGGGGTTGGTTTGTGTGATGGTCTGGGCTGCGCTGACCTGCTCACTGCCTCAGATCAGAAACCCAGCCCTCCGTCGGATAGATTTACCAGCTCTCCGCTCACAACCCCCCCCAACCTTAATCCCCTTCATTTCTTTGTTCCAAAATCATCTCTCTGTCTCTATCCTGCCGTGTTCTCGTTTTAAACCTCTTCATTAAACTGCAGCAGTAAATCTTTAATCATGGTCCACTGTGTCTCCACAGACTTGGAAACGTTTGAGCCAAACGGTGGTGAGACCTAAAAGAAAATCCTCAGAAATCCTCTCCACTGGAATCGGCAAAAAATAGGTTCAGCTCGAGTTTCACGATTGATATTCTTGTCACGTCCGGTTTCCATTGGCGACAGGTTCGCTGGCCTGTTAGGGAGAGGATCCATGATTTATTCAGTATCTTTCCCCTCCAGCCAGAACTGATTTAGTTTAGAGGTACAGAGTGGAAACAGGCACTTCGGCCAACCGAGTCCGCGCCGACCAGCGATCCCCGCACTCTAGCACAATCCTACACACACTACAATATACAATACAATACAATATATCTTTATTGTCATTGTACCCAGGGGTACAACGAGATTGGGAATGCGCCTCCTATACGATGCAATAATTTAAGTAATTTCGACAACAGCAACCCAACGAAACGAAACAATGGTAACAGTTTTAGACAGGGTAAAGTGCAAGTTGATCACTGTGCGTTGTGGCCATCCGGCTCAGCAGGACCGTTTCATAGCAGCTATGGCCCTGGGGATGAAGCTGTTCCTGAGTCTGGAGGTGCGGGCGTAGAAGGCACCGTCTGCCCGATGGAAGGAGTTCGAACAGACTGTTGCAGGGACAATTTACAATTTTACCAAGCCAATTAACCCAACCTGTACGTCTTTGGAGCGTGGGAGGAAACCGGACATGTTGGAGAAAACCCACACAGGACACAGGGAGAACGTTTAAACTCCGTACAGACAGCACCCGTAGTCAGGATCGAACCTGGGTCGCTGGCGCTGTGAGGCAGCAGTTCCACTGTACAGGCACACGCATGTAGGCCAGTAACTAGTGCCACATCTCCTCCCCTTTACCCCGGTCCTATTAATGATACATTTACCTCTCTACTTGCTCATAGGTTCATGTCATAGGAGCAGCCATAGGCCATTCAGCCCATCGAGTCTACACAGCCTTTCAATCTTGGCTGATCAATCTTTCCCTCTCAACCCCATTCTCCTGCCTTCTCCCCATAACCCCTGACACCCGCACTAATCAAGTATCCGTCAATCTCCGCCTTAAAGATATCCATTGACGGCCTCCACCGCCTTCTGTGGCAATGAGTTCCACAGATTCACCACCGTCTGGGTAAAGAAATTCCTCCTCAACTCCTTCCTAAAGGTACGTCCTTTTACTCTGAGGCTGTGTCCTCTGGTCCTAGATTCTCCCACTAATGGTAACACCCTCTCCTTTCTGGGTGGTGTCTCCGTTCCCGCTGCGGCCTACCATCGGCCAAACACCTGGAGCTGGCGGCCTCCAGCTGGGACCACCTGGGCTCTGGTTCGCAGAGCCCGCGGACCGGACTTACCATCGGCGGAGCTGGCTGCCTTCGGAGGCTGTGGTGGCGCTACAGGAGTGGCTGCGACTCGCCTTCGGAGGCTCCGGCCGTGGGCCGCGAGGACGTCGGAAGCTCGCAGGCCCCTGGATGGGGGCCGACATCGGGAGCACCAGCAACAGCAGCGTCTTCGCCCGCCCCGAATCGCGGGGCTTGCGTCGGCCCGCCGCGGACCTTTCACCGTCCGGCGCGGCCTGCAATAGGCCGCGGGATTTTTTTCCGCCCGGCGGGGTCTTCAATGTCGGGAGCCCCGACCGCCCCGACGTGGCAACTTCAACAGCCTGACCGTGGGAGAAGACGGCAGGGGAAGAGAAAGACATTCTGGCCTTCCATCACAGTGGGGAGGTGACTGGAGGGGACTCACTGTGATGGATGTTTCTTTGTTTTTTTGTTTTGTGTTGGTTTATGATTGTGTGTGTTATTGCTTATTTTTATTGCTCTTATTGTTGGACTGTGGGTAATGGAATTTCGTTGGATGACAATAAAGGCTATTCTGATTCTGATTCTGATTCTGACATCCACTCTCTCCAGGGTACTTCCCACAGGGAAAGGCTCATTACTACCTGATGTCTCCAGAGATACTGCCTGACCCTCTGAGTCACCCCAGAAACTGTGTCTATCTTTGGTATAAACCAGCATCTGCGGTTCTTTATTTTTACACCTCACAGGGCATCACGGTGGCGCAGCGGTAGAGTTGCTGCCTTACAATGCTTGCCCGGGTTCGATCCCGACTACGGGCGCCGTCTGTACGGAGTTTGTACGTTCTCCCCGTGACCGTGTGGGTTTTATCCGAGATCTTTGGTTTCCTCCCACACTCCAAAGACGTGCAGGTTTGTAGGTTAATTGGCTTGGTATGAATGTAAATTGTCCCTGGTGTGTGTAGGATAGTGTGTTAATGTGCGGGGATCGCTGGTCGGTGCGGACTTGGTGGGCCGAAGGCCCTGTTTCCGCACTGTATCTGTAAACTAAATTGAAACTCTCTTATCCTCATTGCTTCACGTAATCTTTGGCATCTCGGCGATGTATCTTGTGGACGATCCAGGGAGGGAACAAGAGAGATTGGTGCTTGAAGGTTTCCCAGGCACTCGAGTGGCAGGGGTGGGATGGGGAAGCGGTGAGGAGAGGTGATCAACTTGGGAATGATTTGGCAGCTGGGTGGATAACTCAGCCAGAGACTTTACCGGATTATCCCTGGGGATTAGCGAGGATCAGCACTGATTTCCTGGGACACCAAGTGCAGGGTCTAAAATAAAGTAGGTTAGGCCCTGGTCCCAGGAGAGCTGTGAGCTTCCACGGGTAATTCTCCCGACACAAAGGCCGGCACAGTTGTGCAGCGGGTAGAGCTGCTGCCTCACAGCGCCAGAGACACGGGTTCAATCCTGGGAATTTGCACTTGCTCCCTGTGACCGCGTGGGTTTCCTCCGGGTGCTCCGGTTTCCTCCCACATCCCACAGATATACAGATGTGTGGGTTAATTGGCCTCTGTAAATTGCCCCCGAATGTGTAGGTGGGTGGATGAGAGAGGGGAATAACATAGGATCAGTGTGAACGGGTGATGGCTGGCTGGCATGGACTCGGTGGGCCGAAGGGCCTGATTCCTTGCTGTATCCTGTCAACCTCACGCGCACAACTTCCAACGTGAAGCTCGGCGCCTGAAGGGTGAAGACCTGTAGACTCGCCCATCAACAGAGCGCATCACTGCTCCCCTCGTGGCCTCTGGTCACAGATACAGGCAAAGGCACGGCCTCAACAAACTGGAGCACCTGCACGCCAGCTCTGGGCTGCCAAGGACACGGGTGACCTCTGCCACAAGGTTGTGATGGGTACTTGATGTTGTGCGAGGAGGAAGCTTGTCCCTTCTCCCTGTTGTTCCAATGCCCTCTGTGCCCAACAGATCCACACCCTGCCCCATCACCCACAACCTGCCTCCTTCTCCCCCGCCTGCCCCAATGCCCCTCCCTGCCCCTTTCCCCTTGTCCTATAGCCCACAGTGCCCCACCTCCCCTTCCCCCTGTCCCATAACCCACAGTGCCCCCACATTCCCTTCCCCCTGTCCTATAGCCCACAGTGCCCCACCTCCCCTTCCCCCCTGCCCCTTTAGCCCACAGTGCCCAACCCCTTCCCCCCTGCCCCATTACCCACAGTGCCCCACCTGCCCTTGCCCCCTGACCACCCCATCGCCCACAGTGCCCCACCTGCCCTTGCCCCCTGACCACCCCATCGCCCACAGCCTGCCCACAATTTGCCCACAGCTCACAACTTTAGTTTAGTTTAATTTAGCTTGGAGATACAGCGCGGAAACAGGCCCTTTCGGCCCACCGGGTCCGCGCCGACCAGCGATCCCCGCACACTAACACTATCCTACACTCACTAGGGACAATTTTTTTACATTCACCCAGCCAATTAACCTACAAACCTGCACGTCTTTGGACTGTGGGAGGAAACCGAAGTTCTCAGAGAAAACCCACACAGGTCACGGGGAGAACGTACAAACTCCGTACAGACGGCACCCGTAGTCGGAATCGAACCCGGGTCTCCGGCGCTGCATTCGATGTAAGGCAGCAACTCTACCGCTGTGCCACCGTGACCACCCAGACTCGGTGACTCTATACTGAGTCCACACCGGCCCCCAATCACCACTCGCCCCACAGCCTCTGTCCGCACCACAACCCCGTCACCTGCCCCAGAACCTCATCCACACAACCTGCCCCCCTCCTCCCACTGCCCCACAACCTGCCTCTTCTCCCCACTGCCCCACCAGCTGCCCTGTAACACTCCCTTGGGGATAGCCAGTCTACCAGTAAACTCAGGAACAATGAAGGAAGCACCTGTTGGGACAATGAACAACAAAGTCAGCACAGTCTAAAAACAGTTCACTTTTTAAAAAAATTCTTGGGAGTCAAACAATATCTAGTAATACACTTGGACCTTGCTTGGGTGAAGCGCAGTGGACCGGATTGTGAGCTCGCTTCCCGCCCATCCCCACGTAGAGCAGAGTGGGACAATAATTGTTATTTTGCCCACAACTCATTTGTTAGTGGAGACTTCCTCTTCCTGCGCTGAGATTGTTGACCTTGCTGTGGATGTGCGACCAGCAACAAGCCGTTTCCTTTGGGGCTAGTGGACTGGGTCAGATGCTCTTTGTTCCAGCTGCCAGAGTCTTGCAGGGACACAGGGCTGGTGGGGTCTGAGTCTCTCTGCAGCTACCGTTCGTTCAGTGCTGTGGGGGTGTGGGGTTTGGGGGGGGGGGGGGGGTGGGGGGGGATTCGCAGGAACCCATTGCTCCGGAGCAGGACAGGGGCTTCAACGGAGAGGAAAATGATTCTCCACTTCATCGTTGTTTCCTTGTCTCTGGCTCCGGTTTGGCCGAAGGAATACCTGGCGTCTGCCGACACCGGAGACCAGGGTGTGTGGAGCAACGAGGCAGGATTGGCAGAGGGGCAGGAGGAGCCTGACGGGCTGGTGGCCGGGATGATGGGAGAAGGCGCGGAGACCCGGGTGGAAGGCTGGGGCTACGGGACAGTGCGGGCAACCACACAGCCTCTCTCCTCCATCCGTACCACCGCCTCCCATTCCTCCCGCAGACCCACGTTCCCCACCAGTGCACGTGGACCTTTCAGAACTCCACCCAACAGGCAAGTGTAACGTCTTCCTCAACGCGGCCCCCATTCCCCGAGGCACCGTCCACCTCGTTGGAGACCCTCGGACTATCTTTGATCGGACTTTACTGGCTTTCTCTTGCTCTAAACGCTAATTCCCTTCATCCCGTAGCTTTTCACTGTAAATGGCTCGGGTGTAATCATGCACTGTCTTTCTGCTAACTGGTCGGCACGCAACAAAAACGCATGACAATAAACTAAGCTGAACTATCAAACAGAAGCAACTAAGCTAAAAGCCGTCAGGGGAAGGAGAAGGCATGAAACAAACACACAGCAAAGCTCTGTTCACGTGCAGCCCAGAGGTGAAGCAGAAGGCCAGGGAGGGTTTACTGCAAGGACAGGCGTTTGGCAAACAAGGGCAGATCAAAGTGTGCGTGCAAAGAGACGCAGTGACTGGAAGGAGATGATAGACACATAGAAACATAGAAAATAGGTGCAGCAGGAGGCCATTCGGCCCTTCGAGCCAGCACCGCCATTCATTGTGATCCCGGCTGATCGTCCACAATCAGCAACCCGTGCCTGCCTTCTCCCCATATCCCTTGATTCCACTAGCCCCTAGAGCTCTATCTAACTCTCTCTTAAATCCATCCAGTGATTTGGCCTCCACTGCCCTCTATGGCAGAGAATTCCACAAATTCACAACTCTCTGGGTGAAAAAGTTCCTTCTCACCTCAGTTTTAAATGGCCGCCCCTTTATTCTAAGACTGTAGCCCCTGGTTCTGGACTCCCCCAACATTGGGAACATTTTTCCTGCATCTAGTTTGTCCAGTCCTTTTATCATTTTATATGTCTCTATAAGATCCCCTCTCATCCTTCTAAACTCCAGTGAATACGAGCCTAGACTTTTCAATCTTTCCTCATATGACTGTCCCGCCACCCTGGGGATCAATCTCGTGAACCTACGCTGCACTGTCTCAATTACAGCTTAGGCTAAGCTCCCACTCCCCCCCCACAAACACACACACACGACCCCCACCCGCAGCTCTAAACCACCTGACCCACCCCCTCACTCTGATGAACAAACCTCACACCCTGCACCCCCCCATCCCACCACCACCCCATCCCAGCTCCTCCCCATCCCAGCACCACCCCCCCATCCCAGCACCGCCCCATCCCAGCACCGCCCCATCCCAGCACCACCCCCCCATCCCAGCACCGCCCCATCCCAGCACCCCCCCATCCCAGCACCACCCCCCCATCCCAGCAACGCCCCATCCCAGCACCTCCCCATCCCAGCACCCCCCCATCCCAGCACCCCCCCATCCCAGCACCACCCCCCCATCCCAGCACCCCCCCCATCCCAGCACCCCCCCATCCCAGCACCACCCCCCCATCCCAGCACCGCCCCCCATCCCAGCACCCCCCCATCCCAGCACCCCCCCATCCCAGCACCGCCCCATCCCAGCACCGCCCCATCCCAGCACCACCCCATCCCAGCACCCCCCATCCCAGCACCCCCCCATCCCAGCACCCCCCATCCCAGCACCCCCCCATCCCAGCACCACCCCCCCATCCCAGCAACGCCCCATCCCAGCACCTCCCCATCCCAGTGGGAGGGAGAGTGGGAGGGAGGGAGAGTGGGAGGGGGGAGAGTGGGAGGGAGGGGGGGAGAGCGGGAGGGAGGGAGAGTGGGAGGGAGAGGGGGTGAGTGGAAGGGTGGGTGGGGTGTGGGTGGGGAGCGGGAGGGTGGGTGGGGGGAGCGTGGGAGGGTGGGTGGGGGGAGCGTGGGAGGGTGGGTGGGGTGTGGGGTGGGGTGTGTGAGGGAGTAGGGAGTCAGGAAGTAGGGAGTTAACTTCATTTGGACGTTGCAGCGGCCTGGTGGTGCAGTGTGGGTGTTTCTTCCTTAAAGCGCCAGAGACCCGGGTTCAATCCTGACTACGGGAGCTGCCTGTGTGGAGTTTGTACGTTCTCCCCGTGACCGCGTGGGTTTTCTCCAGATGCTCCGGTTTCCTCCCACATTCCAAAGACGTGCAGGCTTTTATTAATTGGTTTGTGTAAATTGTCCCTCGTGTGCTGCACAGTGCTAGTGTGAGGGGTGATCGTCGGTCAGCACAGACTCGGTGGGCCGAAGGGCCTGTGTCCACGCTGTATCTCTAAACTAAAGTAAGCAGGGAGCATCCACTCTAGGGCTGGATGTTGCTGGGTGGGGTGGGGTGGGGTGGGGAGAGAGGGGCGCAGATTGCGAGCAGAACTCTGCAGAGATCGCCTGTCCACATCTGCCCAGCTGACCCAAGGCCTTACTGATCACATCCAGTGGCCGCCTCTGAGAAAGACTACTCCCCCAGTGGGGCTGAACACGTTGGGCGGCACGGTGGCGCAGCGGTAGAGCTGTTGCCACACAGTACCAGAGACCCGGGTTCGATCCTGACTACGGGTGTTGCCTGTACGGAGTTTGTACGTTCTCTCCGTGACGGCAAATTGTAAATTGTCCCAAATGTGTCGGATAGTGTTAGTGTACGGGTCGGCATTGGTCTCAATGGGCCTGTTCCCACGTTGTATCTCTGAAGTCTAAAATCTGCAGTCTAAAGTCCCACTGTGACCTGCTCTTTACCTGCCCTTGCCGTACCGCGGCACAGTAGCACAGCGTTAGAGTTGCTGCCTTACAGCGAATGCAGCGCCGGAGACTCAGGTTCGATCCTGACTACGTGCGCCGTCTGTACGGAGTTTGTACATTCTCCCCGTGACCTGCGTGGGTTTTCTCCGAGATCTTCGGTTTCCTCCCACACTCCAAAGACGTACAGGTTTGTAGGTTAATTGACTGGGTAAATGTAAAAATTGTCCCTAGTGTGTGTAGGATAGTGTTAGTGTGCGGGGATCGCTGGGCGGCGCGGACTCGCTGGGCCGAAGGGCCTGTTTCCGCGCTGTATCTCTAAATCTAAAAAAAAATCTAAATGTTGGCAACCAGACTGTAATGACAATACCTCTACAGCCGATAAACAAGGTTCTATAAATAAAAGGAACACTCATTAGCAGTCTGTCTCTGCTTTCCTGATCCTTGAAATATGATTCCTTTTCAATTACCGGAGAATGCAGAACAATTCTTCAGCTTCTGCGACCTTAACTATGCCAGTTTAAGTGTGCTTTGCTTAGTTCATCATTGTCACGTGTACAGTGAAAAACTATTTTGTTGCGCGCTATCCAATCAGTAAAAAGACTAAACATGATTACAATCGAGCCGTCCACAGTGTCCAGATACAGGATAATGGGGATAACGTTTAGTGCAAGATAAAGTCCAATAAAGTCCGATTTAAGGTAGTTCAAAGGTCTCGAATTAGGTAGATGGGCAGTCAGTTCCACTCTCTAGCTGATGAGAGGACGGTTCAGTTGCCTGATAACAGCTGGGAAGAAACTGTCCCTGAATCTGGAGGTGTGCGTTTTCACACTTCTGTACCTCTTGCCTGATGGGAGATGGGAGAAGAGGGGAGTGAGACTGGTCCTTGGTTATGCTGCTGGCCTTGCCGAGGCAGCATGGCTTAGATGGAGTCATCTTTAACATTCTCCGGGCCCTTGCGTTATATTTTCTGGTTTCTTATGACAAAGGAGGAGGCCGTCCAGACCATCGAGGTGATGCAAGCACTCACATTAATCCCCTTCGCCTGCTCGTTTCCCTGCGGAACGTTCTCCATCACACGCCAATCAACTCCCTCTTGTTCTCCTGCGGCTCACCAATTGTTTTGAGTTGGGAATCTTGTCCAGGTCAGACCCAGTAAAGGACATCAGTGTTACCTCCTTCAGGGGCATCAGGATGTCAGGAGACATTAGGGGTGGCACGGTGGTGCAGCGGTAGAGTTGCTGCCTTACAGCGCCAGAGACCCAGATTTGATCCTGACTCCGTGTGCTGTCTGAACGGAGTTTGTACGTTCTCTGTGTGACTGCGTGGGTTTCCTCCGGGTGCTCCGGTTTCCTCCCACGTTCCAAAGACGTGCAGGTTTGTAGGTTAATTGGCTTCTGTGAATTGTCCCGAGTGTGTGGGATAGAACTAGTGAACGGGTCGGCTCGGACCAGTCTCAACGTTGTATCTCCAAACTAAACAGCAGAGTTGAACTGTGGACGCTCCGTTCTCTCACTGCCTTTCAGGAACTGGTGTGCGTTTGTGAAGACCAGGTTGTCCTCCTCTGTGATTTCGTGCGGAGTGGAGCGTTTGGTCCAGAGGCCCGTGGAGCCCTGTGGCAATGGAATGGGCGGCTGCCAGCACTCTGCGTAAGTACGAAGCCGGGAGGAAAGGGAGCTGTTGGACCAGGATGGGAATTGCATGGGACTTTGCAGCACGGTGGCCCAGCGGTAGAGTTGCTGCCTCACAGCGCCAGTGAGCCGGGCTCGATCCTGACTGTGGGTGCTGTCTGTACGGAGTTTGCATGTTTTCATGTGACCTGTGTGGGTTTTCTCTGGGTGCTCCGGTTTCCACCCACACACCAACAGCGTACAGGTTTGTAGGTTAATTGGCTTCGGTATAATTGTAAATTGTCCCTGGTGTACAGGACTGTGTTGGTGTGAGGGGTGGTCGCTGGTCGGTGTGGACGGTGGGCCGATGGTTCTGCTCTGTATCTCTAAACAAAACTCACGCAATCCTTCCCATGGTGAGGCCGAGCCCAGTGCCAGCACCACGTGCCCAGTGTCGAGGTTGTACCCACCACCGGGCTGCTGAATAACAGCGGGCGGCCTCTCCCTGCAGGTACCAGCTGACCCTGAAACCCATGTACAAGGTGAAGCAGATGATCGTCACTGCCCTGGAGTGGAGGTGCTGCCCTGGGCACACGGGAGCCAACTGTGAAGACACAGGTAAGCAGAGGCGCCACGTTGGCGCAGCGGTAGAGTTGCTGCCTTACGGCGAATGCAGCGCCGGAGACTCAGGTTCGATCCTGACTACGGGCGCCGTCTGTACGGAGTTTGTACGTTCTCCCCGTGACCTGCGTGGGTTTTCTCCGAGATCTTCGGTTTCCTCCCACACTCCAAAGACGTACAGGTATGTAGGTTAATTGGCTGGGAAAATGTAAAAATTGTCCCTAGTGGGTGTAGGATAGTGTTAATGTGCGGGGATCGCTGGGCGGCACGGACCCGGTGGGCCGAAGGGCCTGTTTCTGCGCTGTATCTCTAAATCTAAAAAAATCAGAGGTGGCACTGTGCACAGTGGGTGGAGAGTGGGCAGTGTGGAAACAATAGACAATAGACAATAGGTGCAGGAGGAGGCCATTCGGCCCTTCGAGCCAGCACCGCCATTCAATGTGATCATGGCTGATCAGTCTCAATCAGTACCCCATTCCTGCCTTCTCCCCATACCCCCTTGACTCCGCTATCCTTAAGAGCTCTATCCAGCTCTCTCTTGAATGCATTCAGAGAATTGGCCTCCACTGCCCTCTGAGGCAGAGAACTCCACAGATTCACAACTCTCTGACTGAAAATGTTTTTTCTCATCTCCGTTCTAAATGGCCTACCCCTTATTCTTAAACTGTGGCCCCTTGTTCTGGACTCCCCCAACATTGGGAACATGTTTCCTGCCTCTAACGTGTCCAACCCCTTAATAATCTTATACGTTTCAATAAGATCTCCTCTCATCCTTCTAAATTCCAGTGTATACAAGCCTAGTCGCTCCAGTCTTTCAACATATGGGTTAGGGAGAAGAAGCTTGGTTACATCTGGCCAGCAACTGGCAGCTGTAAGATGGATGAAGGAATGAATGAGTGATGAATGAATAAACTGAAGAAACGTTATTGTCACAGGGGCCACAGTCTAAGAATAAAGGGGATGCCATTTAAAACTGAGGCGAGAAAAAACCTTTTCACCCAGAGAGTTGTGAATTTGTGGAATTCTCTGCCATAGAAGGCAGTGGAGGCCGATTCACTGGATGAATTTAGACAATAGACAATAGATGCAGGAGTCTGAAGAAGGGTCTCGACCCGAAATGTCACCCATTCCTTCTCTCCTGAGATGCTGCCTGACCTGCTGAGTTACTCCAGCATTTTGTGAATTAATACCTTTGATTTGTACCAGCATCTGCAGTTATTTTCTTACATAGATGCAGGAGTAGGCCATTCAGCCCTTCGAGCCAGCACCGCCATTCAATGTGGTCATGGCTGATCATTCCACAATCAGTACCCCGTTCCTGCCCTCTCCCCATACCCCCTGACTCCGCTATCATTAAGAGCTCTACCTAGCTCTCTCT